>NC_082664.1:93616964-93982798 GCF_025265405.1 Mesoplodon densirostris | reverse complement strand
TTCCTCAATCCCACATGAACTGCGTCAGTCGTGAGATGGTAAGAGGGGCCATGTTAGCAAATAACTGCCAACTATTCTGAAGCCAAAGCCATTCGTTCTGGTAACATCTTCTAGAAATATAGCTGACTTAAATTATTTTTTTGATTTGGAGTAGAGTTGATTTACAATGTTGTGTTAGTTTCTGCTGTACAGCAAAGTGAATCAGTTATACATATACATATATCCACTCCTTTTTAGATTCTATTCCCATATAGGTCATTACGGATTACTGAGAAGAGTTCCCTGTGCTATACAGTAGGTCCTTCTTAGTTATCTATTTTATATATAGTAGTGTGTATATGTCAATCCCAAACTCCCAGTTTATTCCTCCCCCCTCCCCCCTGGTAACCGTAATTTTATTTTCTACATCTGTGACTCTATTTTTGTTTTGTAAATAAGTTCACTTGTGCCCTTTTTTTAGATTCCACATATAAGCGATATCATATGATATTTGTCTTTCTCTGATAACTGACTTAAACTTAATAACTACATTCAACAGTGATTTTACTCAGATACCTACCCAGGTATACCTTTGACAAACAACTTAATCCAGAAGGTATCGCTCAAACTTAGATTCTCTGTGAGTGTTTATTTGTCTTTATGTTTGTGAGAGTTGTTTTTATGTTTGCTTTTGTGATTTTAGTGAAACCTTTAAAAATGTTCTCACCGGTGTTACTTCAGCTGTGCCGCCCTGACATAGAATGTTAGGGCTTAGATTATCGATTTGTCCCAGTGTTGACCGAGTGTGATCCCTGCTGTCACTTTCTCACATCTGTCTGAAGTGTCACCCTCCTGGGCAGGTCTGAGTGGCTGTGTTTCACCTGAAGAAAAGACCAGTTTCTTTCTCACAGATTCTGTGAATCATGTTACTGACCAGGTCTCTTCCTTGCCAGAAAGACCAAATCCATGTGTGGGGCCCACCTCTAGCAAGTATGTTGGACTTCAGGCATGTGCACCCATCTCATGATGGGCCTTATTTTTTTCACTATGTCTCTGTTACAACTCTGTCATGAGCTTTTTATATATTTTTGTGAGCCGCCTAAAATTCTCTCTGGAGGTGTAAGTCGATAACTAATTTTAAATCAATTTATCATTCCATACTGCATAGAAAGAGTTCTAACTGAACTCATTTTAAAGAAACATTCTTATTCAGGGACATTTATTTAAAAGTTATGGTGCTCCAGGAAGAGAGATGTTGAAGATGCCACCCAAACTGGTCAAACCAGGGTAAGTTAAATTGTTCAGAGCTCTTTATATGTTTTGAACCCAATCTCCAGATGAATTGTACTTTGAAGAAGGTGATATAATCTACATTACTGACATGAGTGATACCAGTTGGTGGAAAGGCACCTCCAGAGGCAGGATGGGACTAATCCCAAGCAACTAAGTGGCTGAGCAGGCAGAATCCATTGACAATCCATTGCATGAAGCTGCAAAATGAGGCAACTTGAGCTGGTTGAGAGAGTGTTTGGACAACCGAGTCAGTGTTAGTGGCTTGGACAAAGCTGGAAGCACTGCCTGTACTGGGCTTGTCACGGGGGTCACAAAGATACAGTGGAAATGATATTTACTCAACCAAACATTGAACTGAACCAACAGAACAAGTTGGGAGCCACAGCTTTGCATGCTGCTGCCTGGAAAGGTTATGCAGATATTGTCCAGTTGCTTCTGGCAAAAGTTGCTAGAACAGACTTAAGAAATGATGAGAAGAAGCTGGCCCTGGACATGGCTACTAATGCTGCCTGTGCATCTCTCCTGAAAAAGAAACAGGGAACAGATGCAGTTCGAACATTAAGCAATGCCGAGGACTATCTTGATGATGAAGAATCAGATTAATTCCTTTCTGGAGCTTTGAGATCTAAAACTTCTGTTGCTTTTGCCATTTCAAAACCTTGTCTTTGCCAGAAGAGTGTTGGTAACTGTAAAAAAAATAAAAATAAAAAAATAAAAAAGTCTATATGAACGTGGCAGTATTGCACTGTTTGAATAAAACATGTAAATGAATAGTTCTCACCTTCAGTTTGCCAATAAGTGACTGGATATTTTGCTGTATAAAGTACATTTTTGTTCACCAGAGTAGAACAAGAAGAGATTATTTCTATTTATCAAGCTTACAGGAATTTTAAGACTTTTTTCTTTAAAAAAAAATCGGGATTTTCTTTTTTTTTTTTTAAAGTTCTTTACCTCAAGGATTGAGGTATTTTGAATGGATTTTTCAAGGGGGGAAGGCTTATTATCATAATAAACCAAAAGACTTAATAGAAAATCATCAGCTATTCTGACAAAAATAAACATTTTAAGAGACTTTATTTCCTTTGTTTTGTGGTATCACTCTTTGCTGGTAAATAAATAAAGCTTTTTATATTTATATTTAGGTAAAGACTGATTTGATTTTTTAAATAACATTTTGTATTATTAGCACAGAAGAATCATAGTAGCCAAATTTTCTTTCTTTCTTTTTTTTTTTTTTTTTCCTGGATACAGTGTACTTTATTGATGGTACATGACAAGGTAGGTCTCCCTAAGCCCCTCCCTTTCTTTAGGGGGTCTGGGATGGAAACCATGTGGAGGTGGGGAGATTCTCAGTGTCTTGGGGGATCGAGTTGGCCTAGTAGCCAAATTTCTGTTCAGCCTTCTATATCTGCTTTGATTAAAGTGAAGACAAAAATCATTGAGGAGATACATTTCTAATAAAATATATAAACTTTAATAATGTAAATAAATAAAAGTTAGGTAGAGTGCTGCTTTCTGGGAGCTGACAGAATTTAAAAGTTCATCACCAATGTTCTCCCTCTGCTACCCCTTCCCTGTTTTTTGTAGAAAGAGGATTGAAAAGACAATTGGAAAGAAAGGAGAATATTAGACATACACACCTAAGTTCATTTTAAAATAAAGAGAATGTTAAAAGGAAAAAGAGAACACTGGACATACAAAGTCAAATTCATTTGTTTATTTATAAATATGTCATGTATATTTAAAAGAATATACACATTGTTTTATTGAACTAGGACTCTATTATTCTGGGTCAATAACTAGAATTCTTACTCAAGTTTATAAGAACTAGAGGCTAAACTGACTTGATATGATATCTAATAAATACATTAAAAATATGAAATTATCTTAAATGCACTGAGGAAAGTAGGTTATGTCCTATGTACAATTTAATCTCAAATAAATTTCTTCCTTAATTGTCTGGAATTTTTAGAATATTATTTTGTCTGGTGGGTGGTTTAAGAGCTTAGATTTGGTTTTGGTTAGGAGGTGACTGAGATGTTTAGTGGGGGAAGGGGAAAGAGTAATTGATCATTGCTACTTGGTGGTAGAATCAAAGAACCGTAGAGTTTGTAAAAATCAGAAATGTTTGTTATAGTAAAGGAATGCGTTTGTAAGATAATTTGTTACCAAAATTATCACTGAAGAGAATGTCTTATAACCAGATCAACAAAACAGTATTACTGAACATTATCTATAATATTATTTAGAGTGTATAACATATATTTCTATGCACACCAGTGTATCCTTACTTATATTGATAAACAGGCTGCAAGTTAAAGAAAAGGGGTGATAGTTTGGTAGAGAATAAAAACTCAAGGCAAGGGCTTCCCTGGTGGTAGAGTGGTTAAGAATCTGCCTGCCAATGCAGGGGACATGGGTTCGAGCCCTGATCCGGGAAGATCCCACATGTCACGGAGCAACTAAGCCCGTGCACAACAACTACTGAGCCTGCGTGCGCCTAGAGCCTGTGTTCTGCAACAAGAGAAGCCACCAGAATGAGAAGCCCGTGCACCGCAATGAAGAGTAGCCCCCACTTGCGACTAGAGAAAGTCCGTGTGCATCAACAAAGACCCAACACAGACAAAAATAAATAAATAAAATAAATAAATGTATTGAAAACAAGAGAACTCAAGGTGAATCTCAATCTGTCTCCACTGCAGCCCTGTCTCTCCTTCCTACCTTCCCACCTTCTTGCTAGCCATCTTGGATGATGAGGCCCTGGTGGGTTTGAATTTAGAATGAATTATATGTTGACTCTTACCACCCGCTTTGGGACTTAATAAAATCTTCAAAATCTTCTGAGTAACTGGCATCTGGACCTCATTGGGCAGATGAAGCAGATCTAAGACTAGAGCTCACTAATCCTGGTTGTTGCTGCTTTCTTGTTATTGTAACCAATTATTCTTCTGGAGGAAGCAGATCTTTTTTTTTTTTTGTAGAGCCAATATTTTATTTTACTTATTTAGTTTTTTATACTCTTTTCCATTATGGTTTAATCACAGAATATTAGATATAGTTCCCTGTGCTCTACATTAGGACCTTGTTGTTTACCCATTCTAAATGTAATAGTTTGCATCTACCAATCCCAAACTCCCAGTCCATCCCTCTCCCTCCTCCCTCCCCACCCCCACCTCCGAGGGGAAGCAAATCTTGATTTTCCACATAACTGTTGTTGACAAATCTTAACTCTGGTTTTCTATGATTTCTCTGATCCAATTATTTTAGCTCCTTCCTTCACTTCTTGCTTAAAACTAAAAGCCTTGTCATTGTGTAAACTGACATTGTGCAACTTCTTTGTATTTCAAGAAATAAATTCTCTATAATCTCACCTTGTTATCTATTGCAAACTTTGCTAAAGGTACAACAAACATCTTAACAAAGCACTTGAAGTGCAATGCACAGTGTCCTTCATGCATTTTAGTACAATCTAATTTTATTACAAACTATATTTCGCATAAAATCTTAACTACCATTTCTCCCTCAAGAACCTACAGCTGTCCTTTCATCTACAGATCCTGCATTTACTTTTGATAAAAAGGCAGTATTTTGTGGGCTCTGATTACTTTGGCTCAACCCATTAGCGACACTAACAATAGACTAATTGTCAGTGAAATTAGCCTTTTATCTGTCACCCTCTTCCCTCCTCCACTTTCTTTTTTTTGTTTGTTTCTTTATTTTTTTAGCTGCTTTTGGGTCTTCTTTACGGTGCACGGGCTTTTCATTGCGCTGGCTTCTCTTGTTACGGAGCACTGGCTCTAGGCGCCAGGGCTTCAGTAGTTGTGGCATGTGGGCTCAGTAGTTGTAGCGCACAGGCTCAGTTGCTCCGCGGCATGTGGCATCTTCCCGGACCAGGGCTCGAACCCGTGTCTCCTGCATTGGCAGGCAGATTCCTAACCACTGCGCCACCAGGGAAGCCCTCCTCCATTTTCCAGCTAAGTGCAGTGACAAGGACCAAATCTGCTGGCTTGAAACAAATTATTTCATCTCCCTGAGCCTCAGTGTCCTCCTGTGCAAAGGAAGCACAGCAACACACGTATCTTAGATTGTTGGGCAAAATAGGTCCAATTCTTCCAGCAAAGTCGGCACTCAGTAAGTGTGAATTTCCTTGCCCTCAAAGAAGGAGCTTGTAGGTAACTACAAACATGTATTGGCACACAATACATGTTTTTTAAAAATCACTCTCCTGAATAACTCTCAAAATGTTGAAGCAAAGAAATCTGTCCAAATTGAAGCTTGGAAAGAAATAGTTTTAAAATTTGTCCCCTCATTTAAGATTAACTTCAACTTGACTTTCAAATGATGATAAATTCATTCTCAAAGCATTTCTTTTATAGTATTCATCACTATATTACAATTGTAATTAAATGCCTTGGGTGTTTTGGAACTCTACCTTGAAGTGAGGGACTGTACCTGTCTTGGCCCCCTCTTTAACCCCAGTTGACACATTGTAGGTGATCTCAATAAATATTTGAGGAGTCAGTGAGTGAGCATCATAGTCTGTTTCTTTTCAAACAATGCTTCTGAAAGGCTGTAGATTAATCATTTTGAATCCATCTTTTTCTCTTTCTGATGACTTAGGGTGAAATTATCACTCACCCTTTCTCCCCATTTCAGAATGCTCTTCACTTGGCATTATCTCATTAAAAGAATCTGTTTTTCAGTGATCTTTCTTCTGTGCTGTAAATACATGCTTTAATAATTGGAGGAGATAGGCTAAAAGGCAAAGGCTTCTACTCAAAGAAATGCTTACTGCAAAATCATTTTATTAAAGCAAGACTCGACGTGTGAAAAATTGACCCTTGTATTTTTGTCTAGTAATGTTAGATTTTTACCTGTTACAACTTCATAAAAGATGTGCACTGATATTTCCTTTGGGCACTCAGTAAATGTACTTGAAACATTTTCCTAAAAGAGGGAAAAACATGTATTTAGAGAAATTCCATTTTAGTTTCTCTCTTATTCTAAGCAAAAAAATCTGCATTTGCTACAGCTATACTTGACACTTTCCATTCATTATTTAACTAAAAATTCATTGGAAAATCTATCTTGAAGTCCATCTGTAGAAAAGAGGAAAGGATTTAATATTTCAGTGAAGCTGGCGACAGGGAATGGAAAGAATGTATAATGGGTTTGAATTCTTCAACTGCTTTTTTCCTGGGGGTGGGAGTTTGCGGGGGTGGGAGGCTTTTCTCTAAGAGTTATTGTGATAGGATCTTCTAACAAAGGCAGCTCTTTTCTACTGTTTTTCAGACCCTTATGGGTTGGGATAAGGACTTATGGGGATGGAACCATGGAGACTAAATACATGAGCTGGGATTTTTTTATATTTCAAAGACATTTCTGAAGAACATGAGATTCTTTAGCTTTGTGAAATGGTTTGAAAAGCACTTTTCTAACTCTGAATATGAGCAGTTTCTATCTTATTCTGGCCCTTAAAACAAGATTCTCTGTGTACTTAAGAATTACCTTGGAGTTTGTAAAGAGTACACATTCAGTGGGTGTGGGGCTGAGCTCAGGAAACACATGTCTACCAGCAGGTTATGAAATTCTTATGAACAATAAACTATGCTTCAAGAAACACAATTTTAGGGCTTCCCTGGTGGCACAGTCGTTGAGAGTCCGCCTGCCGATGCAGGGAACACAGGTTCGTGCCCTGGTCCGGGAAGATCCCACATGCCACGGAGCGGCTAGGCCCGTGAGCCATGGCCGCTGAGCCTGCACGTCCGGAGCCTGTGCTCTGCAACGGGAGAGGCCACAGCAGTGAGAGGCCCGCATAACGAAAAAAAAGAAACACAATTTTAAGATAGAAGTGGGCAACTGGGTTTCAACTCCACTTTTCCTGTTTTTCCTTCTCCATTTGCAGTCAGACAGGGTCTCAGATTACCTTCCCACAGGTTCTCCATCTGCTTCTCATCAGGATCAGCCTACCAGGGAAGGTCCAGGATAGGATGTAGTCCCCAGCTCCCTATCGATGTCCTCACCCCTCAGTCCCATCCTGCACTTCTTTTTGGAGCCCACTTGCTTATGATGGTCTCAGAGTGGTTTCCTATCCCACTTCATTCCCTTGTGTTCACAGACTCACCATTAATATTTATCCAGGCATTTCGTTCTGGATCTCTATGAACCACAATGATTATCTAAGAATGAATCAAGAGTGAGGTAACCATGGAAACCACAACCAGGAAGAACAATAATAGGAACTGGGGTGTTAAGCTTAGAGATTTAGATGTAATTTGATAGCTCTCACTGAGGGAGTGGATGTCTTACAGAAGTTAGCTTAGACTCATTCTGTGGAGTTCCACAAGTCCTAAGTAAAAGTTCACTGAGTAAAAGTTACACAAAAGTAGATTTTGGCTAAGGATAAAGAAAAACTTCCCAACAAAATTGTAGTCTTGCAAAGTTATAAAATTCCAGTCACTAGGAGTGTTCAATTTGGTAAAGGAAAATATTCTCTTACCGAGATTCAGGATTCATTCATTTGTAGATGGTGCCCCAAACAGAGGGGATACAAAGATAAAGACATGTTTTATGTTTTGGAGGAGCTCAAAGTCCAGCAGAGAATTGGACATGTGAGCAAATACACTGAAGAAGATCGTGTTGAGTGCAACAAGAGTAGACAGCTGCAGCCCACAGCTGGCATCAATTACAGGCAGGTGAGTGAGCAAGCTTCAGAGATTCTAGATCTCTGACTTTAAGCTACCCCAGCTGACACCAAGAGGAGCAGTAACAAGCTTCCCCCAACCCTCAAGCTCTGTCCAAGCTACAGATTATATATATACACATATAGGTTGGTTTAAGCACTAAGTTTTAGGGTGATTTTTTATGAAGCAACAGATAACTAGAACAGGGATGAAATTAATCTGTATAAAGAACATAGAAAAATTGCCTAGCACGTAGTAATTACTCAATAAATTCAAGTACTATGGTTATTATTTTATTATCACTGTTATAAAAGTGATGTTATTTAAAAACCATTGGGGCCTTCTCTGGTGGCACAGTGGTTAAGAATCTGCCTGCCAATGCAGGGGACACGAGTTCGATCCCTGGTCCGGGAAGATCCCACATGACGCGGAGCAACTAAGCCCATGCGCCACAACTACTGAGCCTGTACTCTAGAGCCCACGAGCCACAACTACTGAGCCCACGTGCCACAACTACTGAAACCCACGTGCCTAGAGCCTGAGCTCTGAAACAAGAGAAGCCACTGCAATGAGAAGCCGTGCACCACAACGAAGAGAAACCCCCGCTCACCGCAACTAGAGAAAGCCTGTGCAGCAACGAGGACCCAACAATGAAGACCCAACACAACCAAAAATAAATAACTAAATAAATTTATAAAAAATAAAAAGCATTATATAACACGATCTAAGCCCATTTATTCAGCTTTATTGCTCTGTGAACTATCTGCTCACATTTCCTGCCTTTTCCACATGCTTTTCCTCTTTCCCCATTGTCTTCCCCCACTGCATTGTCTGAATTGCTCATGGCCACGTGGAGCATGCCTGCAAGGAGCTAAGTATTTCACATTTGCAATACGCTCTTCCTCCCCTGGACTCTTGCAGTACTCTCCCTCCTGATCTAGCCACTTTCACATTGTTCCTTCTGATCCATTCTTTCATGCAGCAGCCAGAGAGATTTTTTTTTTAATTCAAATCTGACCATATCATTCTTCTATTTAAAATCTTTTGATGGTGCCCCACTGTCCTTAGGACACAGCTTCCAACTCTGTGACTGCAAGCCCTGTAGGTCTGCCCTCTTTTCACCGCCCCGGTTTTACCTCCTTGGCTCACTGTGCTCAACTAGTCTGACCTGCCTATACCTAGCCTCCTTTGGTCCTGGAACACACTGTTCACTCTGGCTCTTAGGCTCTTTAAAGAGCCTTTTTAATTGGTTTAACTGCTCCCTGTCCTTGAGGGCAGACCTCAAGGTGATGCATCACCTTAAGTTTTGCTTTCTCAGGGAAGACCCTGTGCTCCATAGTGCTTCTTAATGTCAAATAAATGATAGTTTGCATAATTATTTGTTTGATGTCTGACTCCACGAAGGCAGGGATGATTATTTCTTCAAAGATATATCTTATCTTTATATATATATATATATATATATATATAAAGAGAGTTCCCATATATCTCCTTACCCCACACATGCATAGTTTCCCGAACTACATTCCGGAGTGGTGCATTTGTCACAATTGATGAACCTACTGTGACACATCATAATCACTCAAAGTCCATAGTTTGCATTAAGATCATTCTTGGTGTTATACATTCTGTGGGTTTCGACAAATATATAAGGACATGTAATGATCACACATTATGCACTAGGGTAGTTTCACTGCCCTAAATATCCTCTATGCTCTGCCTAGCCATGCCTCCATCCTCTCAAACCCCTGGCAACCACTGATCATCTTCCTGACTCCATAGTTTTGCCTTTACCAGCATGTTATACAGTTGGAATCATGCAGTGTATCAGGCTCCTAGTTTTAACTAACACTTATCTCTTCCTGGGACTTTATGCCAATAAACTTTTTTCAATGCTAAAAACACCATCCTTGTCTTCAAAGGGTTCATCATTAAGTAGTGTGGGATTCAGAAGCAAAATAATAAGAAGAAGAGCCAAAAAGTATGATAAGCACTCTGACAGAGTGCTTCAGCAAGGTAAAGTGTAGGTCAATCAAGAAATCCTTCCTTAAGGAGCTGGCACCCTAACTGAAGTTTAAAAACACATAGGATTTAACCAGTTGGTGATGTCTAGGGAAGATTTTCCAAACAAAACAAACAACACAAGCAATTAAATGGATAGTAGAGAAAAAAAAAGATAAACATTTTTTTAAAAACCAGGAAACGCTGCACAGATTTTATTGCATTTAACTCTCACAAAATCTTGGCAGGAAGGTACTTTTAACTGAGGCACAGAGAAGTCACTAAGCTCCTAAGGAGCAAGCTGGGATTTGAACCCAGTGACTCCAGGATAGATGTACTTGGCTGCTGCACTATGAGCAGAACCTCTGGATTCTGCAGTAATCAGATAATGGTAGCTCGCCCCAGGACGTTGGCAATGGGTTAAGAGAAGTGAACAGATTTAAGCACCTTTAAAGAAACAGGAGTAAAAGGACTTTGTGATTGACTGAAAGAGGTGAGAAAGAAGGAAAAAGGAGAGTACTAGTCAGGGTGCTTTGAGCCTAAGGAACAGAGGCCTCAACTAAAAGTGATGTAAACCAAAGGCAAGGTGGCTGGGGGAAGGTTTGGGGCTCCAAGGTATCACTGAGGACCATCCTCAGAAGACACCTCCTCCAGTAATTGCCCTAGTTTTCTCTTTTTCCAGAACAGCCAAACTTATCTTTGTCTACTTTTCTCTCTACATTTCTTTACTTCTCTTTCCATCTACTCTAGTCTGGCTTCTGTCATCATTCAACCTTAATGGCTGATGTCGCAAAGTTCGATGTGCACATTTCAGCTGTTGAAAGAATAGCTTTAGCTCAAATACTCCTCCTCAGAGAGACTCATATCCAAAAACTTACTCACGTGTCTATTTGGATATTCCATGGTTGCCCCAAACTCAGTATGTCCCAAACAGAACTCATCGTTCTCCATTTTGGGGAAATACCAATAATTACTCAGACGAGAAACACCAGGCAATGTCTTTTTATTTTTAAAACAGCTTTACTGAGGTATAATAGACATACTTCAATAAACTGAAAATACCTACCTGCTTTTCTAGCACTATAGTTTGCAATTTTTAGAATTTTATATAAATAGAATCTTATAGCATGTACTCTTCTTTTACTTAGTGTAATTATTTTGAGATTCATTCATTATCCATTCATTCATTAAATACTTACTAAGCACCCATTCTATGTCAGGTGCTGTTCAAGGCACTGGACATACAGAAGTAAACAAATCAGACACGGTCCCTGGCCTCAAGAAGCTTCTACCCTACTACAGTGTGCTCCCTTACCCTCTATGGAGAATCCATACCTGCCTCCCTCCTTTAGCTTACCCAATATTGTTCTCTCTTCCAATTTGATTTGTTGTTAAACAATATTACATCATAAAAGGAATTTTTAAAGAAAAACATTTCGTCTAAAATAGCTAAGTCTATGGGAATTTCCTGGCAGTTCAGTGGTTAGGACTCCATGCTTTCATCACTGCCGTGGGCCTGGGTTCAGTCCCTGGTTGGGGAGCTAAGATCCTGCAAGCCTCATGGGGTGGCCAAAAGAAAAAATTTTTTTTTAATAGCTAGATCTTCTCATAATTATTTTGATTTTTCCATATGCTTTTCTAGTGTATGTTCATATATAAAAATTAGAAGCACCCTGAATGTCCATCAGTATGGAATCATTAAATTCATACAACCATTAAAAATGATGAAGTAGGGCCTCCCTGGTGGCGCAAGTGGTTGAGAGTCCGCCTGCCGATGCAGGGGATACGGGTTCGTGCCCCGGTCTGGGAGGATCCCATGTGCCGCGGGGCGGCTGGGCCCGTGAGCCATGGCCGCTGAGCCTGCGCGTCCGGAGCCTGCGCGTCCGGAGCCTGTGCTCCGCAACGGGGGAGGCCACAACAGTGAGAGGCCCGCATACCGCAAAAAAAAAAAAAAAAAAAATGATGAAGTAGATCTGTAAATGTGTGCATAGCATAAGTATATACTCAAAATTTGTTTAAGTCTTCTCAAATTTTAGCATGCATCACAACGACCTGCAGGGCTCTGCATAGTAATAAGAGTGGGAGAAAATCTGAGTTCTGATGGAAAGTAGGAGAGAGGAAAAAAGAGGTAAGGAAAAAACAGCTAGAGAGATATGGCCAAAGGGACTTTGGAAATGACTAAAATATTCAATTTTAAGTTAAGTTTTTGATTTTTTAAGTTAAAATTTAATTTTCAGTTTTGATCTCCTGTGCTGCATTTGTCTCTAAACATTTTGATATCTGATTTGGTCAACAGTATTTTGGGGAGCAGAGGGATCAGATGTGTCCAGTATGGAGTGATGTGGTGTGGAAAAGGTACAGCACTTGCAGGAGGTGGGAACCAGGGCGAGGCTCAAGAATTCAGCAAAAGCAGGACTTCAGAATCAGAAGTAACTAGGAGAAATGGAAGTCCAATAGTCCCTGGGGAGAAGGAGGGATGAAACGGTGCTCAGAGTCTTTTTTTTTTTTTTTTTTTTTTGCGGTACGCGGGCCTCTCACTGTTGTGGCCTCTCCCATTGCGGAGCACAGGCTCCGGACGTGCAGGCTCAGCGGCCATGGCTCACGGGCCCAGCCTCTCTGCGGCATGTGGGATCCTCCCGGACCAGGGAACGAGCCCGTGTCCCCTGCATTGGCAAGCGGACTCTCAACCACTGCGCCACTAGGGAAGCCCTCAGAGTCATTTTTAATTACATATTATGAAACGGTGTGGCCATAATGCTGGAGGACTTGGTGATACCATCAGCTGGGGAGTGATATTGAGCATAGACAACAAGGCCACGTGTGACACTTGTTTGTTTCAAATAATGGGGGCAGGGTCATGACTGTAGCAGAGGGTTGAGACAGAATATAATTAAGAGAATATTCTTACTCTTAGAATAGACTCCCCACCAAAAAATATTGTGGTAAGTTTAAGTTGTAAAATAGATTAAGTAGAAAATAACTCCCTCAATACCAGCAAGGATTTCCTACTCAGTAAATGTCTAATTCCATACAGTAAGGAACGTTAACCTTAGGTTGCAATCTGTACCTTAATGCCACATGGCATCAGTGGCTAAACAGAACAGCAGTAATGTAAGAAGTACCTATGGTAACAGCGTTCTTTCTTTGTGATAATAAATTAACACGGGCTCCAAAGTCAACAACCATTTAACATTCTGAAAAGTATTGCTTCGTGATGTATAAAATTTACTTTTCCACCAGCAATACAATGACATAGCCTTGTGTGGAAGAAAGAGTGTACGGAGTACCCCGCCAATGCCTCCTGCAGGGCTAGGTACATGCACATGTGTTCCCAGGGCCCCCTGTGCTTAATTCAGTCACAGCATTTATTATATTTTAATGTCTAATTGTTTGTCTATTCTCTCCAGTGGACCATGAGCAGCTTAGTCACAGCTCAGGGACTGTGTCTTGCAATAGGCCCTAGCACGTTATACATGCTCCTTAAAGGAATTATTTTTGTAATAAGTGCATCAAGGGTTGTATGTGTCTTATAGCAGCCAAAGAAAACAACACTAGGTCGCAAAGTCCTTCTCTATAAAATGACAGAATTAAACTGCACCGTTGACAAAATCTCCTCATGTTGAGGGCATCATTATACTCAGATACTTGATATGTTGAAGTGATTTAGAACTTCCTGGAGTTTTCCCCCAAATCCACCCACTGTTGATTCAAGCATTTGATTAAAGCATTTCTTTAACAGAGGACAGAATCTGAAATCCTAGAGATCAGAGTCTCCATTAAGCATTGGAAAATTCCAAGCATATCAGAGAGGATGGGATGATGAGATGGTGATTCTTTGGGGATCTGCAGTTTCCTCTTCAATAATAAGTCACTGTAAGTGAAAGGAGCCAGCACAAAAGGTCACATATTATGTGATTCCAATTATTTAAAATATCCAGAATAGGTAAATCTATAGAGACAGAAACAGTTTAGCGGTTGCCGGGGACTGTGGCGAAAGGCGAATAACTGCTTATGGGTATGGGCCTCCTTTGGGGGTGATAAAATGGTTTGTAACTAGATGGAAGTGATTCTTGCACAGAATTGTGACTGCATTAAATGCCACTGAATTTCACACTTTAAAATAGTTAATTTTATATTCTGTGAATTTCACTTCAATAAAAAAATATCAGTCACTGATAACCTTGAGCTAGGTCAAGATATATATCAAACTTCATTCTCTGAAGCTACAAAGAACATGGTGTTATCTAACTGCAGAAACTTAATGAGGGTCTACTTAAGTATCTTATTTATACTGGGTCTATAGTTCCAAAAAATCTCTTTGCCAATGGTCTTTAAAAATGATGATTCTAATAACAATAGGAGCTAACATTTATTGTGTGCTTTCTATGTTCTAGGTACTCTTCTAACCTCTCTGAGGACGTTAACTCATCTAATTCTCACAGTAAACCTATGAGATGGGTACTGTGATTATCCCAACTTTACACTTACCTGAATTTGGCCACCAGAGCAGTAAGTGGCAAAGCTGGACTCAGAACTCTGACCTGTCCCACTCAAAGCCTATGCCTGTTGTTAATGTCTCTGGTTACGCCATTGATACAGCACACAGTGGTACGTGCAACTGATCTAAAGAGACCTTTTGTGATAACCAAGCTCTCTATACGTTTTTCTAATAGCAAAAATACACCTGTCTAGTTTTCAAGTGAATGAATGCAATAATGGGGTCTAGTTGGTGAGCAACTCCCTTGAAAGAAGAGATGCCGAACAGACTTGACCCAATTAAAGAGGACAAGGCCAGAATGGGCCTTGTAAGTTCCCAGTCTCTTGGGAAATACCTTGAGAATTCTGCTGATGCCTTTTTCAATCAGACTTTCTAATGGCACAGATGCTCTGCACGCGGGTCCCTGTGTTCCTTCCCAGAAGTCTTCATCTCCAGAAAGAACAGGTGATAACACTCTCCACACAGATGTCCCTGGCAAGATCAGCTGTGTGAACACTGTAATGTTGAAGAAGTCCTGGCTTATTCAGTAATTCTGGCAAAAAAACACCTCATGAGAAAACATTGTGGGCAAAGTCTTTATTGATTCTTAAAATGTTGTGGCTGAGAAAAATCTTCCATTTTTGGATGCGTGGCTATTTATTAATTCTGTTAAATACTCTGAAGTACCCTGAGGCATATATCCTCAACCCTCTAAATATGATGCAATCCTTGGACTTCAGTGTTCTGTAAATAATCTAGATCAGCTGATGTCAGGGGATGTGACCCTATGGCATAAGTTCTGGGCTTCCATCCAGCAGCATTTGAATAGTACGTGCTTTCAAGTTGGCCTTTCCACATCCAGAATCCACGCTCCACAACTTTAAATCTGTGACTCACCGCATCCTCTAAAAGTAGTTAATATGCCTGAAAATGATCTGCAGATATTATGGAATATGCATTTCTTGTGTTCAGCTACTTCTGTTGGCCAGAGTTTCTGCTTTATTTAAGGATAGTTTCTTTTTTTGTTTTTTTTTTGTTGTTGTTGTTGTTGTTGTTTTGCGGTACGCGGGCCTCTCACTGTTGTGGCCTCTCCCGTTGCGGAGCACAGGCTCCAGACGCGCAGGCTCAGCGGCCATGGCTCACGGGCCCAGCCACTCCGCGGCATGTGGGATCCTCCCGGACCGGGGCACGAACCCGCGTCCCCTGCATCGGCAGGCGGACTCTCAACCACTGCGCCACCAGGGAAGCCCAAGGATAGTATTTAAAGGAGCACAGTGTCTCACTAGTTGAGGCCCTTTGGAAATGTCAAATATTAATTGCTCAAGGGGCACTATTGGAGGATTTGATGGTGAACACCATAAGGCTTAACATCTCAGTTAATACTCCCCTACGTGTAGCATTGAGACAGAGAACAAGGGTTTGCAAGATGGAGTGCAGTGCCCTTGTAGGAGGTGAATTCCATTTTTGAAATTCAAATCTCTAACTATTGACTAACAATGGTGGTAAGAAAAGTGTCTTAGTCAACATCACCGTAGATATCACCCCTCAATGTGCTCCAGACTTGCTTCACAGCTACCTACTTGGCACCTCTACTTGGATGTCTTAGGCAATCTTGAACTTAATATGTGCAAAACTTCGTTTACTATCTTCCTCCCAGACTTTTCCAGTCTTAGTAAATGGCTCCATTATTCACCCAGGGTTCAGGCTGCAAAGCTAGAGGTGAGCTTGAATCTTCCCTTTCCCTCACAACCCACTTCCAAATCCTTCAGATCCTCTTATTTCTATCTACAAAATATATCTCACACCCAAGAGCCCTCATCCTCTTACACTGGCTACTGTAATAACCTTTCAGCTTGCTCCCCTGCTTCCACCCCTGCTCACCAATGTCCATTATTGAACCAGAGGCCAGAGTGATCTTTCTAAACAAGGCAGATCTTCTCACTATCCTACTCAAATTCTTCCAGTGATTTCTCATCACATTTACAATCCAGTCAAAGCTATTTATTATAGCCCAGCAGGCTCTGCAAACCTCTGTGACAGTGCTTCTTTCCTCCAGGGTCCATTCTAGTCTAACTGGTTTTCTTGCCCTTCTTCAAACTCACCAAGCTCATCTCCATCTCAGGACCATTGCACTTGCTGTTCTTTCTGTGTAGAATATTCTTCCCCAGATGTTTCCATGGCTCATTCCCTTAGTCCTTTCAGGGCTTTGCTTCAATGTCACTTTTTCAGTGAGGCCTTCCCTAACCATGCTATCAAAAATAGCCCTTCTACATTTTCTATTCCTTTACCAAACTTTAATTTCATTTATAGCATGTATCACTTCTGACATATTTAAATATACATTGAATGCATGAATGAATGGTGTAGCACTCTTACCAAGAGTGCTAGGGATTGAATTTTACCACCTAACATTGTCCAACTTTCTACAATATATAACGGCTATGAATGTTTTCCTCTGAATAGAGTGTGTATATTTCTCTCAGAACACACTTTCCTCTGGCAGTAAAAAGAATACCTTAATCCTTTCAAACCTATACATTAATGCTTTTGAAACTGAGTCCAAACTAACCATACTAACATAAAATTTCAAGAACATAAAGGCACAGAAACACCAACCTAGATATCAGAAGGAATAAGAATTAATAGCACTGCGTCACAGATTCCCACTGCATGCAAACATCTTTCCCCTGCAGCAGTGGAATCGCAAGATATTACACGAGACATACCCGTGTCCCCTGCATCGGCAGGCGAACTCTCAACCACGGCGCCACCAGGGAAGCCCGAGGGTGGGGTTTTATAAGCAGGTGAGACAACAAAAAAACACCTTGCCTGTGTAGTTTCTTGTTGACTCTGGTGTGGAGTCTTTGGGGATGAAATCACCACAGGGAAGTATTTCCGGTATCTCCAACACAATTTTAGAATTTTATATTGTTACCTTTTTCCCTCTCAGCCTTTATCGAATACCACCTTCTACCCACAGGCCAAGCTAATACAGGGCCTAGATGGTCTGGCAAGGGAGTATTGATTTGATGTAATTGTCAGCATGGAGATTCCAGCTTTGTTTGAAGGAATAGAAATGATATTGGAGATCTTGTGGAGAAACCCTGTTGTGTTCTAGGGTCAGTGACAGGTGTCTGGACCTCCTGGGTCATGCCTCAGGCTGAGTGAAGCATACTCTGGGATCAGTCATGGGCCTCATCTCTCAGATTCCCCCAGTCTGCTTCTGGTTCCTCCCAAGCTCCCAGATCTCATTTATACAGGCCCCAGGGGAGGGGGGGTGCGGCACAGTTATTTCTTCCTACCTCATTTCTAGAGAGCGGGCCAACATTCCATTGTACAATAGTCCTGAGAGCCTCTAGGTTACATGAATTAAAACTATGCCATATAGATGTCTATGCATGTAGATGCACGGAGACTAGAGAAAAAATCCTTCGTCTGTTAAAAAGGTGAGGTGCTGAGTGATCTTTTTCTTTTTCATTTTGCTCTTATTGCTATGATATTATTTATGTAAAAACATTTAAAACTCAAGAAAAGGAAAAACAAACAAATTCTCTCATCCATAACATATTTCTTTTGATGGTATGTGGAGTGGGATTTTTTTCAGAGGCTTTATCTCTGCCAGCTTTAGTTATTTAACTAGCACTTCTTATTTTCCCTTCCAAGATTGGTGATACATGTCTTACTCAGTCAAGTTGGTGGAAGCCTTAGGAAAACTTGGTAACATACCAAGGTGAACAAGAGTTATATATTCACAGGTTGAGCTTCATAAATTCCTGTCTCCAAAAATCAAGCCCTGCTGATAAGGTGAGCTCCTGCTTGTTCAGAAAGGACATTCCAGAAAGAACCTAGGTTTGGGGAGCTGAGGATATGAGTCAGTAACTTGAAAAACCGAGATAGCTTGTTAACAAAGGTTTTTAAAGTCAGGGGAAAAAACTCCACATTGAGTTGAAGGAGATTTTTCAATTTCAGATTACACAGCACTTCCAAATGAAGGGGAAATGTCAGAGATTTATTGTTTTCACTATCATAAGAGAACATCCTCTAAAAAGATTGAGATTTGGAATAGTTCATAAAAATAATCTGAAGGACATCATAATAAACCTGGGAGGTTATTTCCTGTTTTTAGCGGGCTTGGCTTGAAGACCTCACCACCATAAAAATGAATGTCATGTCTAATTTTTATTTGGCTCTCTGAGTCCCTTTATGCAATAAATTCATTCCTTTTCAACTCGCTCTTACCTAAACTATTCATAAGACAGTATATAGTTGTTGATCTTTCGTGTGGTTGACCTTACCATCCACAAATTATTTTTGGATGCTATCATCTTCTGTTTCTATTTTACTCACATGCAACCTGTATTTTTGCAAGAGCTAGGCAGGGTGGGGTGGGGGGCTGCCATTTAAACCTACCATTTAATTACCTCTCTTCCTTCTTTTGGTGAATGTCTGAGTCAGCTACAAAAGTAAGTTTATTCATTCATTCAACAAACATTGCTGAGTAACACTGTTTTCAAGGAGTGTACACTCAGAAAGGAAATAATTACATAAAAAATTATACACAGTACACAGACAATTTAAGGCAGGATGTGGCACAACCAGCTAGAGGAATTTTGAGGAGGATCTTTTTCATCCAGGAAATGGAGGAAATGAGTGTCAAGATGGGAAGGGCATACAGAGTAGGAAGAACCACATGAGCAAAGTCAGGGAGGTAGGAAAGCACAGAATACATTTGGAGTGGGCAATGAGCCATTACTGAAGTTTTTAGGCTGGGTAAGGTGCATGCTCAGAGGATGCATTTGGAATAGCAACAGTAAATATATACTGAGGGCTTCTACATTTTTAAGCACGGGGACTACCCAGCAGTGGACAAACCAAACAAACAAAATCCCTGATCTCATGGAGCTTATATTCTAGTAGAAAATGATAATCAATACACAAACAAAACAAATAAAATATGCAGCATTTTAGGTAGTGATAAGTACTATGGAAAAAGCTAGAAGGGGAAAGGGATTGTGTGCATGCCTGATATTGTAAAGAGGGTGATCAGGGAAGGCCTCAGTCGAAGGTTTTAGCCTTCCAGCGAAGGCCTGAAGTGAGAGCTTGATCCCTGTGGGATAACTGGGACAAGAGTGGCAGCAGCAAAAACAAAGGCTCCCAGGTGGGAACACATTTGGAACGTTAGGGGAACTGCAAGGGCCCGTGTGCCTGGGGCTGGGTGAGTGAGGGTGAAGAGGAGGAAATGAGGTCAGAGGTGGGGCCTCATCATGGGGCCTCAGTCACCACTTTAAGGACTTTGAGATGGGAAGGTCCATTGGAGGGTTTAAAGAGTCGAGTGTCATGATCTGACTTAAGATCTTATTGCCACTCTGGGTGACTGGAAGATTATTTGCTCGAGAGTCTAACTTCACTGGTTTAAGGAAGGGCCTGAGCATCTTAGTTTTAAAAGAGTCCCAGATTGAGAACCACTCCTCTAGAGTTTGCAGTATGTTCTCTCGTTCATTCTCTTAACTTGAGTCTCTCAACAACTCTGTGCAATGTGTACACGAGGAAACTGAGGCTCAGATAGGCTTACGTGACTTTCAAGGACACATGGCCTGGAAGGGGTATAGCTAAGATTTAAACCCAAGTTGTTGACTCTTAGTCTAGCAGCGATCTTTCCATCACACACTGATATTGTCAATGGGACCTTTTTTTCCTATCAGTTTGCCACTAATATTTAGGAATTTTGGTGGATTTATCTTATATGCTAAAAACATGCAGGTATTGCCTCTAGTAATTTTTGGTTAATACTATCTTTATGCAGGTATGATTCCATGGTCTGTCACCTTAACTACCCTCTTGCCATTAGGTCATGTTACTCTCCTGCAAAAAAGTGAGATATACACTCAACTTCAGCTATGTTCTAGCCTTGTTATTTGGCCAAAATGTCAAATTCCCATTGGTGCAACCACTATGGAAAACAGTATAAGGGTTCCTCAAAAAATTAAAAATAGAACTACCACACAATCCAGCAATCCCACTTCTGGGTATTTATTTGAAGGAAACAAAATCACTATCACAGAAAAGATAGCTATACCCCTGTTTGTTGCAGCATTATTTACAATAGACAGGATGTGGAAACAACCTAAGTGTTAATTGACAGATGAATGAATAAAGATGTGATATATATATATATATAGGAATATTATTCATTAAAAAAAGGTAATTCTGCCATTTGTGACAACATGGGTGGACCTTGAGGGCATTATGCTAAGTGAAATAAGTCAGTCAGATAAAGACAAGTACAGTATGATCTCACTTATAAATGGAATCTGAAAAAATGCCAACCTCATAGATACAGAGAACAGATTGGTGGTTGCCAGAGAAGGGAAGAGGAGGGTAGGCAAAATGGTTTAAGGTGGTGAAAAGGTACAAACTTCCTGTTATGGGCTTCCCTGGTGACGCAGTGGTTGAGAGTCCGCCTGCTGATGCGGGGGACGCAGGTTCGTGCCCCGGTCCGGGAAGATCCCACATGCCGCGGAGCGGCTGGGCCCATGAGCCATGGCCGCTGAGCCTGTGCGTCCAGAGCCTGTGCTCCGCAACGGGAGAGGCCACAGCAGTGAGAGACCTGCGTACTGCAAAACAAACAAACAAACAAGCAAACAAAAACTTCCAGTTATATGATAAGTCCTTGGGATGTAATATACAGCATGTGACTATATACTTAACAAGGCTGTGCTGTATATTTAAAAGTTGCTAAGAAAATAGATTTTAAAAGTTCTCATCACAAGAAAAAAGATTATAACTCTGTGGTGATGGATGTTAACTAAACATCGTGGTAATCATTTTGTACTATATATCAATACATATATCAATCATTATGTTGTACACTTTTTTTTTTTTTTTGGCTGCATTGAGTCTTCATTGGAGTGCGCAGCCTTCTCATTGCGGTGGCTTCTCCTCTTGTGGCACGCAGGCCCTAGAGCATGCAGGTTTCAGTAGTTGCAGCACTGGGGCTCAATAGTTGTGGCTTTCGGGCTCTAGAGCACAGGCTCAGTAGTTGTGGTGCACGGGCTTAGTTGCTCTGTGCCATGTGGGGTCTTCCCGGACCAGGGATTGAACCCGTGTCCCCTGTATTGGCAGGCAGATTCTTAACCACTGCACCACCAGGGAAGTCCCTGTATACCTTAAACTAATACTGTGTTATAATAACATTCATCTCTACATGAAATTATCTTCTTTTCTTTTTTTAAAAAAATATGCTTATTGTCTGTTGCCCAGACTAAATGGTAAATTCCATGAGAGCAGGAACTTTGTCTTGTTCACTGTTGTATCTTTACTACCTAGACTAGTGCCTGGCACAGAACAGGTGCTCAAAAAATATTTGTTAAATAAATGAACATGTAAAATGACATTCATGATGTTTGTTTTGACTGAGTCCCCAAAGGACAGTAGATAGATGCCAAATACCTGTACATCTAAAGTCAGATGTTGGTCCACCATGTAAGATATGCCAAGAAATAGTGGCTCAGTATTATTTGTCACTCATCTCCAACACATAGAGGGGGGGTGAGCGAGGGGACTGATGACTCATGCAGAATACTGCTTTGAAGATACTTGAAACCTACCCACACCTCCCACAGGGCAAAAAAGAGATGCTTCCCCCTACCTCAAGCTATGTGAGAGGAGCTTTCAGGGAAACACTTGGAGAACTTGATATATGTTGTCTGGAGTCTGGGGGAATACAGGGAACTGGGATCTGATACTTTCCTGAGAAAACCAAAGGCGATTAGAGACAGAGAGAGAATGCTGCAAACCAGCTGCAGGTTCACCAACTGTGGATACGTGTGAGTCTTTCCCAGGAGAAAGCGTACTTATGTCAGCAACTTACTTTGTTATGCACCAAAAATAAGATGGATTAATGGGATGCTAGAGGGGTGGATGGATGGATGGATGGATGTGTGATAAATCAAGTGTAGCAAAATGTTCCCAGGGTTGGTGATAGAAGCCATTTTAAAAGGGAGTCCAGCAAGAAGGCTGCTTGGCTGAGCACCCAGGGGATCCAGCTGAGGGTTGAAACCTCAGAAACCCAAGGGCTAAAAGCTAGGATCATTAGTGACTGTACGGAAGTGACCATGCATGGCATACATCCGAGACATCTGAGTAGCTCTGTCACCTTCCCCTTCACAACCCAAACCTGGAGGAATCTAAAAGCTTGACCAGCGAGTGGTTAAGGAGGAGGAGGTGGAGATGTAAACATAGAAAACAAAATAAAAGTAGTCTGTGCCACTACCCCCACTGCAGGTTTCCAGCCTGAAGCAGGACTGAGTTTGGGGAAAGGAGAAGCTTTAACCGGGAATGAAGTTTGTTTGACCTTCATGAGATTTCATCCAGGGCAGAAAAAGAAGCAGCCCTCAGATGATTTGAAAAAACAGTGAAGTAAAAAATAAAAGAATTTTGGGCTCACACATTACTGAATCCTGCTCATGTAACAAAATACACAAACCTAAAAAAACCCAACCCTGGATGAAAGAATACTGATTTAATTAATATCATATCACATGTTCACTTATTCAACAGATATTTATTGAGCACCTGCTATGTGCCAGGCATTGATTTAGGTAGTGAGGATACAACAGTGAATAAGACAACCATTTGATATAAGTAGAGAAGATTTATTTGTTTATTTAATTTCTTTTAAAAAATTGAAGTACAGTTGATTTATAATATTGTATTAGTTTCAGGTATACAACATAGTAATTCAATATTTTATAGATTATATTCCATTTAAAGCTATTATGAAATTATGGCTACATTTCCCTGTGCTGTACAATATATCCTTGTTGCTTACTTATTTATTTATTTTTATTTGTGTATGTATGTACGTATTTATTTATTTTTGGCTGCCTTGGGTCTTCATTGCTGCGAGCAGGCTTTCTCTAGTTGTGGCGAGTGGGGGCTACTCTTCTTTGGGGTCCACGGGCTTCTCATTGCGGTGTCTTCTCTTGTTCTGGAGCATGAGCTCTAGGCACGTGGGCTTCAGTAGTTGTGGCATGTGGTCTCAGTAGTTGTGGCTCGTGGGCTCTAAAGCGCAGGCTCAGTAGTTGCGGCACACGGGCTTAGTTGCTTGGCAGCATGTGGGAACTTCCCAGACCGGGGCTTGAACCCATGTCCCCTGCATTGGCAGGTGGATTCTTAACCACTGTGCCACCATGGAAGGCCCTATTTATTTTATATGTAATAGTTTGTGTCTCTTAATCCTATACCCCTATCTTGCCCCTCCCCCCTTCCCTCTCCCCACTGGTAAACACTACTTTGTTCTCATACCCATGAGTCTGTTTCTGTTTTGTTATACACATTCATTTGCTTTATTTTTTAGATTCCACATATAAGTGATAACATAAGAGTATTTGTCATCTTCCTCTGTCTAACTTACTTCACTAGGCATAATACTCTTTAGGTCCATCCGTGTTGTTGCAAACGGCAGAATTTCATTCTTTTTAATGGCTGAGTAATATTCCATTGTATATATGTACCACATCTTCTTTATCCATTCATCTGTTGATGGGTACTTGGGTTGCTTTCAAGTCGTGGCTATTGTAAATAATGCTGCCATGAACATTGGGGTACATGTATCTTTTTGAATTAGTGTTTTGGGTTTTTTTTGATACATACCCAGCAGTGGCATTGTTGGATCATATGGTAGTTGTATCTTTAGTTTTTTGAGGAAACTCCATACTGTTTTCATAGTGGCTGCACCAATTTATATTCCCACTAACAGTTTACAGGGTTCCGTTTTCTCCACATCCTCGCCAACATGTGTCATTTGTAGGCTTTTTGATGATAGTCATTCTGACGAGTGTGAAGTGATATCTCATTGTGGTTTTGATTTACATTTCTCTAATAATTAGTGATGTTGATGATCTTTTCATGTGCCTGCTACCCATCTGTATGTCTTCTTTGAAAAAAATGTCTATTCAGGTTCTTCTGCCCATTTTAAAAATCAGGTTGTTTTTTTTATATATAGTTATATGAGCCATTTATATATGTTGGATATTAACCCCTTATTGACTATATCATTTGCAAATATTTTCTCCCATTCAGTAGGCTGTCTTTTCACTTTGTTGATTGTTTCCTTTACTGTACGAAAGCTTGTAAGTTTAATTAGGTTGCAATTGTTTATTTTTGCTTTTATTTCTTTTGCTTTAGGAGACAGATCAAAAAAATATTGCTATGATTTATGTCAGAGTGTTCTGCTTATGTCCTCTTCTAGGAGTTTTATGGTTTCAGTTCTTACATTTAGGTCCATTTTGAGTTTATTTCTGTATATGGTATGAGGAAATGTTCTAACCTCATTCTTTAATATTTAGTTTTCCAGTTTCTCCAGAAAAACTTATTGAACAGATTGTCTCTTCTCCATTGTATGTTCTTGCCTCCTTTGTCATAGATTAATTGGCCATAACTGTGTGGGTTTATTTCTGGGCTCTCTATTCTGTTCCATTGATCTATATGTGTGTGTTTGTGCCAGTACCATGCTGTTTTGCTTACTGTAGCTTTGTAGTATAGTCTGAAGTCAGGGAGCATGACATCTCCAGCTTTGTTCTTTTTTTTTTTTCATTTTTCCCATGCCGTGTGGCTTGTGAGATTTTAGTTCACCAACCAGGGATTGAACTCGGGCCCTTGGCAGTGAGAGTGCAGAATCCTAATTATGGGACTGCCAGGGAATTCCCTCCAGCTTTGTTCTTTTTTTTTAATTAAAAAATTTTTTTTCATCTTTATTGGAGTATAATTGCTTTACAGTGTTGTGTTAGTTTCTGCTGTACAACAAAGTGAATCAGCTATATGTATATATGTATCCCCATATCTGCTCCCTCTTGAGCCTCCCTCCCACCCTTCTTATCCCACCTGTCTAGGTGGTCACAAATCATCGGGCTGATCTCCCTGTGCTATGCAGCAGCATCCCACTAGCCATCCATTTTACATTTGATAGTTTATATATGTCAATGCTACTCTCTCACTTCATCCCAGCTTCCCCTTCCCCCTGTGTCCTCAAGTCTGTTCTCTATGTCTGCATCTTTATTCCTGCCCTGCCACTAGGTTCATTCGTACCTTTTTTCTAGATTCCACATATATGCGTTAGCATACGGTATTTGTTTTTCTCTTTCTGACATACTTCACTCTGTATGACAGACTCTAGGTCCATCTACTTCATTACAAATAACTCACTTTTGTTCCCTTTTATGGCTGAGTAATATTCCATTGTATATATGTGCCACATCTTCTTTATCCATTCATCTTTGATGGACATTTAGGTTGCTTCCATGTCCTCCAGCTTTGTTCTTTATCCCCAAGATTGCTTTGGCAATTCAGGATCTTTTGTGGTTCTGTATAAATTTTAGGATGATTTGTTCTAGTTCTGTGAAAAAAGTCATGGGTATTTTGATAGGGATTGCATTAAATCTTTAGATTGCTTTGGGTAGTATGGACAATTTAAAAATATTAATTCTTCCAATCCAAGAACATGGGATATCTTTCCACTTCTTTGTATAATTTTCAAATTTCTTCATTAATGATATATAGTTTTCAGAGTATAGGTTTTTCACATCTTTGGTTAAGTTTATTCCTAGGTACTTCATTCTTTCTGATGTGAATGTAAATGGGATTATTTCCTTAACTTCTCTTCCTGATAGTTCAGTATTTGTGTATAGAAAAGCAACAGATTTCTGTATATTAATCTTGTATCCTGCACCTTTACTAAATTCATTTATTACTTCTAATAGTCTTTTGGTAGAGACTTTAGGGTTTTCTATATATAATATCCTGTCATCTGTAAATAGTCACAGTTTTTCTTCTTTCCTTCCAATTTGGATGCCTTTTATTTCTCTTTCTTGTCTGATGTGGCTAGGAAAGTAGAGAAGTTTTAAAAGTCATTGAGTGTAATGGCAACCTTCTATATCTTGATAGAGATTTGGGTTACATAGGTACATGCATTTGTTAAAACTAGAGCTCAGTATTTATTTATAGTTTCTTTTCATGCAAAATTTACACGTAATAACATGCACAAGTCTAAAATGCTTGCTGAGTTTTGACAAGTGCATGATCATCACAGCTCTGCCTCCTTCCACTGTCAGCAGATAACCTGCCTGCCATTTCAGTGAGAAAACAGAAGCCATTTGACAGGAATTCCCTCAACTTATAAATGTAGCTGTATCTATCCTTTCTTCCTTTCCTTTTGTCATTGTAAACAACATATCCCTACTCCCATCTGAGGTCAATTTCTTCCCCCGGCTTTTGCATCCTATCCCTCCCAATCTTCTCAGAGGCCTTGCTCTACTGAATTATCCCTCTCCTCCAGAACTCTCATTTCAAGGAGAGAGCTTGTTAAGTATTAATGCTGGATTCTCTCTATTACCTCAGAGTCCTCACACATGCCATTTCCTTTCCTTGGAACAACTTTCCTACTTCTTCCCCCTCACTTATCATAACCCCTACTCACCCTTCAGGTGTTTGCTTACATGCTATTTACTTAGATATGACTTCCCTGACCTTCCATCCCACACTATGGTAGAACCTATTGAGCTTCCTGTTTCATGACACTCAGTTCACCTGTATTTACTTGTTCTATGTACGTCTTGCCCTCAGGACAAATATGGTCTCTGCCCTCAGTGTCTTATTAACTGCTGTACTTCCAGTACTTAGCATAGCACCTGGCACATTAAATATTTGTTGCTGAATGAAAGAATTAATTAAAATTCAATCACATCATCTGTAAATGTAATGTTTTAAAATGTCTTCTTTTGGGCTTCCCTGGTGGCGCAGTGATTGAGGGTCCGCCTGCCGATGCAGGGGACACGGGTTTGTGCCCCGGTCCGGGAAGATCCCACATGCCGTGGAGCAGCTGGGCCCGTGAGCCATGGCCGCTGAGCCTGCACGTCCGGAGCCTGTGCTCCGCAACGGGAGAGGCCACAACAGTGAGAGGCCCACGTACCGCAAAAAAAAAAAGTCTTCTTTTTCTTCATAGGTTTAAATTTTTATTCTAATAGCTATTGCAATCTTTCCCAGGATTGTGTTAAGTTAGAAGGGCATTGTGACATTTTTGTTCTTATAATTTCTTATAATTCTGTTCTTAAAATTTAAATGAATGTCTTGTACATAGAAGATTCTCAGCAAGAACTATTTCATAGTCATAAAAATCCTACAGTGTGGAAAGATCCTTAGAGATCCTATATTTCAATTTCCTCACAGGAATTCCCTGGTGGTCCAGTGGTTAGGACTCCACACTTCCACTGCTGGGGGCACGGGTTCTATCCCTGGTCCGGGAACTAAGAACCCGCATGCAAGCAGCACAGCCAAAAAAAAAAGAAGAGAAAATTTCCTCAGGTCATTCTTTAAGGAAGAAAATCAAAGTACTATGGTATTTTTATGACTGTATTATTACTGCATTATTATTATCTTTTTACTCACATGGGGGGTATCTTATGGCTAGAGACCATAGGGGGACATCCTGAAAATTCAGAATTATTTTTATCTTTCAGTTGTGAAGGAGTATGATAATCTGTTAGTTTATAATTTGTATTTGTTTATTTATTTTTGGTTGCGTGGCATGCGGGATCTTACATACACACACACACACACACACACACACATGCACACACCCATGTAAAATTTGAGGAGCCAGCAGAGTTAATAAACCTAAATAAATGAGAGAGCTTTACATACAAATATAAATGTTTCTCCTTAGAAATGGTTTCTGCTGCCAGCCTTGATGTAAGTCTTATTGACCTACTAGAGTTCCTTTCACCAGGTCAAAATATAGTATCAACTTAAGTACAGTTAGGGGCTCCACAGACCACCTCTTCTTGGAGTCCTAGTCAAATAAAACCAGACTACCAAGTCAGCCTAACTGAAAAGGCAATGCAAGTTTTTACTGATGTCTCTTGAAGCATAACAAAGCAAACTTCTTAAAATTCTTTCCCCGCTGTGAATCTCCACGCCACTCTCCCACACAGGAGCCACCTCTACTCTCTCCTTTCACTTGTGTGATTTAGCTTATATAGCTTTTTATTTTTCTTCCTCACCCTGGAACTGACCAGCAAGCAAGAACTTTCAGGGTTTGTGTTGGAGGGTGTGTTTGAGGAGATGCCCAGAGGCAATCCGCTATGCTTACCAAGTGTCCAATTTCATGGCAGTCTCTTTCCTCAAGGAACAGTCAATAGGCACACTGGAAAAAGCAACATACCAGAGTTGGGTATGTTACCTGTTGGGTGGTGGGATACAGACTCTGGGTAAAATGAGGGGTTCTGAGATAGGGCAGATCAGCCTGAAGGTGAGCCTTCAGGTGGACCTGGACCTTGACAGTGAATTACCAAATCAGTATTTGTGGAGCCTCCTGTCTCCATTTCTCAGTGATGGCCGTTCTGGGGTGTTTTCCTTTACAGTCAAGACTCCCTTTAGCCGGATAACATAAGAAAGGATCATATGTACAGGTAGCTAAAAGCTTTTCCAGTATCACTAAGAGGTAGTTTGAGATAAGTAAGTGGTCTCTGAGGTCCCTGAAGACTAAAAACCGGGTGTCCTGAGTCCCAAGTGGTCCCACGCTCCTCCAGTTTAGCAGTCCAGAGGGGCAGTTAAGTCCCGCGTAAAGTGCAGAGTGGTTGAGGGCACTTGCTGCTGAGAATCTCCACCTGGCCTCAGCATCCAGATCAGCCAGCTCGGGCTCGGTTACTGCCAGCTCAGGCCGCCTGCGGTCACTCCTCCCACTGCCCACCTCGGTCTCCTCCCCCTTCTTTCCCTTTTGCGCACCGCCATTTCCGCCTACGGCTTTCTCCTATTTGGGCCCTCCTCGGCTTCCGTCCCAGATGATCCCTCCCCGAGGCTGCCGCCGTCTCCTCCTCCCGGAGCTGGAGCTACCTCCTCGGCTAGTGGCGTAGCCGGACTCTGTGTCGGCGCCAGCTACATAGGGGCGGAGGTCTGGAGCCCGGTCTCGACCCGAGCGGGGGGCCATGGAGAAAGCGGCCCGAGGCGCTCTCGACACCGACTAACGCGGGACCGTTGCGGCTGCAGGCGCCATGGACCGAGCCCCCGCAGACCAGGTACGCGGGCTTGGGCCGGGTTGGCCGGGCTGGGAGCTGGGGGTCGCTGCTTCCTCCCGGGTGGGCCCTGGCCTCCGAGCGTGGGCCCGGACGGCCGGAGTCTTCGGGTTTTTGCTGGCGCAGACCTCCTTTCCCCGGGAGCCTGGCGGCGCCCCACTCTCCTGCATTGTTCCAGCTGCTGTCTCGAGCTTGGGGGTTTTTCCAGCCCCGTTCCCCCCGGGCTGGGGACTCGCTTTTGCCCTTCCTCCCTGGCTTGGTGAAAGGGGCCAGAAGACTCCCAAGTTGTCCGTGCTCTCCCGAGAGAGGGTTTATAACTTCCAGAGAATACCACCCCCCCCTTCCCTTCCCTTCAGTTCTGGAATGTGTTTTCAAGGTGGAAAGGCTTTTGAAGGCTTCTCACTTAGAAAAACTGTCAGAGAATGTGTGATAACTACAGACGAAGGCGGGGGGCGGGTTATGGGCTTTTTAAGATCTACGTTTCCTTGAGCGAAGCATTGTTTTTGCAGTGGTTTTAGGGAAGTCTTCCCTTTTAGATATGAAATACTACGGTTTCCCTTTGCCCTTCTAGCCAACTATTTCGCAAAAATAAGTGTTTTTTAAAAGTCGATATTATATTTTAAAGGTGTAGGACCGAAGCGCGAATTCATTTCCGAGCCCGTTTTCATATTCACAAAGCAATCCTATTAGTGTTTTCAGCTGCATCAAATTATTGATTATCCAAGCCAGTAGGCGCTGGGAGGCTGGGATGGTGATAGTGTTAAAAAAAATAATGTAAAATAATAGTTTTCTTCCCCCACAGAAGTTTCGGTATTTTCCATTCTGAGACCTCTATGAAACGATTTAATTTGATGAAATCTAAGTTTACTCACTCTCCATTCCCCTCTTCAGTTGAAGGCCTTGCCCAGTGATGAACTAGGCAAATAGATGAAGGAAAAAGAGAGACTAGGGATTTGCCTAATTGCTTTACAAATGGATAATTAACACCTGAATAATGAGACAAGATTTCCCAAATTCCTGTATCTGTATATATGTAGCTAGTGAGAACCAGTCCTGATTTTAAATCGGGCTCTTTTAGCAGGCAAAGAGCAGCCTCCTGGTTGTGTGTGTGTGTGTGTAGATAGATAGATATTTTTTAACAAAATCTTTATTTAAAAAAAGCTTTATGTGAATATGCCTCTGAAAACACAAATGAGTTTTATGAAACAATATGTGTATTTACCGAAGCAAAATTGATTGGGGCCCCTTGGCAAATACACACAGGCTTTTCTGTGACCCAGGGTATTTTATATACACTCTATATCCAATTTAATGAAAAACAATTTTTCAAGGTATCTATCAAAAATGTCTGAGATTTCAAAGCCTGACAAGTGAATAGGAAATTTTCTTGAATGATTTTTTTGTATGTATGTCACTAATGAAAGGGTTAAACATTTTGGTTGTTTTCTGTGATGACAGAACTGTAACTAGTAATGCTGCCATATGTATACCGATGGTTCCCTTCATCCCAGAGGAAACGTAATGAACTATTTAGATGGTAACCCTTAGCATAGTTATTTGTGTGTGATTATCTTAACGGCAAGTGCTATGAGCAAATTATTTAGAGAGCCTCTTCATCTTTCATCCTGTATCTTTCAAAAGTCCACAACCTATTAAAATCCTGTAGAAATTTAAGGTTCAGAAAAAAATCATAAATGTAGGTTTTCCGTTGAAGAATTTTTCTTTTTTTTTCCCCTTCCAATACCTCTTGCCTCTTCCCTTAGCCTAACCTTAAATGAGAGAATAATTTGAATCAATCCCCCTTTTCCCCTACACATGCTCACAGGAAGCTGAGACCCCAGGAAGTGATGCCTAGTTCGTGCTGTAGGCAGTTAATTCAGGGGTCCATGGATGACCTGGAAGGAGTCTCCTTCGTTTTAATTAGCACTTTTCTGGGGCAAGACTCCATTATTTTCATCATATGCTCATGTTCATCATTGAAAAAAGGCACAGAACCATTCATTTCATGATAGATTAGGGGCTAGAACTGAGATTTGTCCACTTTGTGGAGTTCTTGATTGTTTTCACTATACCATTGAGTAATGCAATGGCTTTTCCAAGTTATTTGGAATGTACTTTTATATTTTTAATAACGAAGTGAATTTAATAGGTAAAAGTCATTAAAAACAGATGCCATATGTGTTGAATTCCCATTTTTTCTCACAAAACATTTATTTTTTTTCATTTTAAACCAGTGTTGGTTTATGTTCAGAATTTCTGGGAATGTCTACAGCATTAAAACTTATAATATTGTAGTGGTTAGCAATTCATAGAAGTTTGATTTTTACAAAATAGTACTAATACACACTTTCTGCACTTTGTCTTAATCTAAGCGAAATCCTTGGAGTATTGCACAAGTGTAACTTAAAAAAAAACTCAGCATGTTTTGCCTGAAGGCATTCATGTTGCTGTTGTTGAATTACCTCTTTTTAAAAAAAAATATAAAATCTTTGTATAAAAGGATAAATTGTGTGTGCGTTGATCGAAATTATAAAAAGTAAGTTACTGGGAATACATGCTAGCTGATAGTCTTAATTGTAGTAATGACTATTTGAAAGAATGTTATAACCAGAAGAGAGTCTCAGGAGTATTCTCTTTTAGCAAGACTATATTAAATCAAAACAAGTAGCTTAATTTTAATTGCCAGAGTTAGTTCTAAGAACTATTTGGTATTGTGCCTTTTTGTTGTTGTTCTTAAGGGAAAAAAAGCTGGTATAAAGGGATGTGAAGCATAAATCATGGAGTTCATTTTGTTTATAAAGTCTTAGTGTTTCTATTTTTAGTAAATTTAGGACAGTGTTTTGAGATTTTTTAAAAAATAAACAATAACCTTAGAAGTGACAGAACACTTGAGGTTTACTATCTCTTTTGTATTATCAAATAATTTGAACATTGGCTTGATATTTAGTACATTAATGTTAGATAAGTTCTTTTAAAATAATTTACAAAATTGATCACTGATGTCTTTAATTCTTAGAAAAGCAAATGTGTAATAAATGCATATGGCTTCATGCAAAGTGCTGTTTACCAATAAATATATAAAATTATTTGGTTTATAATTTTTTTCTTTAAATAATTTATAAACTTCAAATAATATCAGCACTGCAAACTAAATACATTCTAGATAAGTTACTCTAAAATGTTTATTATTCAGCAGTACTTACAGTTAGCTTTTATAGATCTAAGTAAATGATTGTCTTAACAGATTTTAAAAATAAAACTTTTGTAATGAAAAAGAAGGTAAATAATGCTCATTTAGTGAAAATACCATTTGGACATTTTAAAAGGCATTTTCCCCTAAGCTTTTAAATCAAAGAGGAAATATAAAGTAGAATTTTAGTTTTTTGAAAAAGTAATAAAATATTACATATGACAATGTATGGGATGTGGCTGAAGCTTACTCTGAGGCAAATGCATAGTCATAAATGTTTTCATTATTCAACATTTTAAAAGGAAATTAAAAATTAAGCATCCAAGGCAAGAAGTTTGGGGGAAAACCCCTCAAAGAAAGAGAGAAAAAAAATGTAAAAGCTGGAATTAATTAATTAGATCTTCCAAAAACTAGTATTAAATTTAGAAAGTTGGATGTTAGAAAAGTACCACCAGACTTTAACAGGATTAAATGTGGTCTCTTTTAAGAAAAGGGGGAAAATGTATGGATAGGAAAGCAAATGGTCAGAGTCTAAGGTAAACGCTCTTTTTTTTTTCAATATTTTCTAAAGTCTTGGCAGAACTCATATGTATAACTGCTGTGATTTGTTTTGGCAAGTGGTTTACTTTCAGTATAAAACATTTCAACCCGAAAACAATAAAGCCAGCAGGTATCTCTGAAGCATTTTTTCCTTCAGAAGACATTTTATCTTTGGCCATGATATGTAAAACATCTTAATGTTTGATATATCATATTTACCTTAACATAGGAAGAATGTGGAGGGTTTCCATGGTCATATTTTTTCTCTAGGTGTGTAGTACATACTGACAATTCACTGTGGGAGCGTGCCTTATTATGTTCTACTTCAGTTTTGATTTCAAGTGAGTGTCTTTTTTCTGTTGCTTAATTTGGGAAAATTATTTGCACTCTTCTGAATGTTCTGTCTCAGAGGAGTTTAGTATGCATTTTCTGTTGACGTGTGCTTCGTAGTAATGTTTGCCCATTTTCCCTAAACCAGCCTCGTGTGGTGCTCTCTTCAGAACATGAACTCATTGCATGTTTGTTGAATTATATATAGGCTCTCAGTGATCTGAATGCGTTTGTTTAATAAACTTTTAAATAAGGTTTTTATAGTTTTTTGTTCTGATAAATTCTTGCGTTTTCTAGATTATTCACATCAAAGAAGATTTATTGATGTTTGTTTTACTATATGCAGAATTTTAAATGAATGTGAAACAGCTTAAGTTTTGTGTTTTTTTCAAATACAGGTTTCTGGGATTATGATTTTTCATTAATTTGGAAAATTCTGAAATAATTTCTGAAAGATAAAGATAATTTTATTGTGTAGTTTTTTTTTAAACAAAGAGTAGTACAGGAATAGATTTTGTTCTGTGTTTAGACTTCTTTCATATTTATATTTTATTTAAGGAAACAAAAATATTCTATAAAATTTTTGATTTCTGAAAAACAGATCATGGCAAAAGTAGAGAGACTAAACAGAAATTCATACTGAGACATATCATTGTATGAAGTAACTAGTCTAATTTTTTCATAACATTTTGTTGTCCACTATGTTAAGACATTTTTTCCTTTGATCTCTATGCTAATATAATTGAAATATTGCCAGAATTTGTTGCTTGCTTAACATATTGTCTCTATGGGCTTTATTATATGGAATTTAAAAAATAGTTTGGGATCTTTACTTTTCAGGCCTGAGAACAACTGAGGCTGCATTTTGATGTATGACACTGAAGGCCCCAAAGTCACAATAAACAACTTAGAAAACCATACGGAGTTGTAACTATAGGAGAAAGTTTGCCAGCCTGTTCCTACTAGTGACATCTTCTGTTTGTGCAGCTGTTGACTACAGCAGCTTCTCTTTTTTGCTAAAAACAAAGGATCGTTTCATTGTGCGTTTTATTGTTGAATGCCAATATCTAGAATTGCACTTAGAATAGAAACCAATACAGACTTTAATTTTTAAGGACCTATACTGTGTATATGTGCAGATATTAGTTACAAATTATGCATGACACTTTTTGAATAGTGGGTTGCCTAAAGTCATAAAACGTATAGAGTACAAATGAGACTAGGCATAAAAAATTTTTGGCACTGTTTCCCCTCCCCACCACGCCACCTGGCTTGTGGGATCTTTGTTCCCTGACCAGGGATGGAACCTGTGCCCCCTGCAGTGGAAGTGGAGTCCTAACCATTGGACTGCCAGGGAATTCCCTGCACCTTTTGACTTGAGCAAGAATTTGAATTTGTTGTTACCAAGGTAATTTGTGAGTTGGTATTACTTGGGGGGATCAGGAAAAGTTATTTTTAAATTATTTCTTTATATTAGTATTATCCCTTTTTTTCATATTGGGCTGAGAATTTAATATAACCACATACCTTGCATTAAAAAAAAATCCTAGTGTCTTCTAGTCCAGATTTATAAAACTGTTCAGGTTCTCATATGTTCAAAGGTTGATATTTTATACCTTATGTAAATAAGTTTTGAATCATGTTGACTATCACAGTGACAATCACTGACTTATTACACTGTTAACATCTGTTTTTGCCTCTTGTATTGAAATTCAAGAAACCAGCTCCAGTTCACAGATATTTGTGAGTTCAATGACGTTATCAACTTCAGATTTGGTTAGTAGTACAGAAGTAGACTTCAAAGTTAAATCAGGTGGGGAGGAAGGATATTGAATTGATACTGCTATATAGTTCAGATTTCTTCCCCCAGACACATGTTGCTGAATATTTACAGTGGACTCTTTGGAGAACAGTTTTTCTGAAAAAGGCTCTATATTTAGCATATCAAGTCTTTTCTTTAGATTTTCTTGGATTTGCTACTGATTACTTTTGTGAGAAACATGCATGAAATTTATTCTGAGAAATATGCCTTGATGGGAGTTTCTACTGAATGCCATCCTAGTGGGGAAAAAGTTCTGGTTAGGGCTATTGCTTTCAGGTAGTTGATTTGAGTTGTTGAAAAATTGGACTGCATTCCACTTACTGGTTTTGCTAAGAAGTGTTTAATATCTTTTTAGATTGTAATGTTTGTGGTTTTAAACATTCTGCTTTTACAGAATGTGCCTATAGATTATTTCTTTGTATAATTAAATTTTAAAAATTTGTTAAATATAACAAATATAGAAAGAAAACTGCATAAAACCAGTGTACAGCTAAATGAATTATTGGATGAATACCTTGTATCACCCAAGTTAGGATATAGAACTTTGCCGGGTACCCCAGAAACTGTACAGGTGCCTCTTCCTAATCACAGCTCCCTCTTTCCTAAGAGTAATTCCTATCCTAATTTCCATGGCTCTTATTTACTTTTCTTTATAGTTTTGTCACCAACTTGTGCATCCTTAGTATGGTAGTTTATTATGTCTGTTAAATCTCTATAGATTTATAAGGAAAGATACAAAATAAACTAAAATGGAGTACATAGACTGGATTACTTTAGTTTACTCAGCTTGTCTACTGGGAAGCTGAAGTACTCATTTTTTTCCCAGTTTAACTGTGAAGCAAAAGTTTTTCTCCCTTATTTTTTTTTCCATTTATTGTAGACATTTTCCTTCCTTTTAATTTAACCATACTAATCTAATTTCCTGAGATGGACAGAAATAGACTATTTTTTAGACTATTCAAACAAATATAAAGTAATTATCCTTCAGAACTCTGTTCAGTGATTTTTTTCCCCTAACAAAATTAGTTAAAAACACATTGTTTTGTCTGAAGAGCTAGTTTTTTTTTTTACTACCAGCTTTATTTTTGGACTGTGAGGTACAACTTCCTTGTATTCTTGATTGTTTTAACAGCTTTGGTTATGTAAGAAATGACTTCATTTAAATCTAGTAACCTTTGATAACTTTTCTCCTATCTGATGGCTTTGTCTAAATAACGTAATCATATTTAATTATTTTAATTTGACCTTGCTATTCCTTTGAATGTCTTGTGACATTAGAGACCTAATTACTGTTTGTAAAGACTGTCTCTTTTATTGTTAAATTGTGAACTTGTATATTTAAATTTTTGTTCGTTTGTTAGTAATGTGTTTCACTTTCTCTTTGAAGAATGTCAAGCTGTCAGCTGAGGTAGAACCATTTATTCCCCAGAAGAAGAATCCTGATACATTTATGATCCCTATGGCACTCCCAAATGATAACGGCAGTGTTTCTGGTGTAGAACCAACTCCAATTCCCAGCTACCTGATTACCTGTTATCCATTTGTTCAGGAAAACCAGTCCAATAGGTAATTTGTTTACTATTATTTTCTTTTGGTGGGGGAAGAAAGGGGTAGGGAAATATAGAAGTTGGCAAAGGATACTTCTTAATTTTTTCTTTTGTAACTTTTAAACATTAACCATTTCTCTGTTTTCTAAGAGGAGTAAATAAAATCAAATGATGTAGAAATTTAAAAATTGTTAACATGGATTATTGTTATTTTCTCATTCTTTCTCAGAGAAAATGGAGTTCTTTGTATGTGTCTCCTATAATAAGTCATTGAAATTTGTTTGAAGTAAATTGACTCAAAGGGAGGAATGAATTATTCAGAAAGAGGTGAACAAAAATCCTTTTTTGAGGATAGGCATCTAATCATAATTGCCAAGACAGTCTGGCATAAGAAGGATATATCAAGGGGTAGCCCTTAACTTTGAAGCTTTTGTGTCTAGTTAGCATATATATGTAAACTACTCTGAATGTAGTTTAAATTTAGCTTCTGTGCTGTAGTCACAGGGTGATGTAGCAAAATGCTTACAGTTCAGATAATGTGTAACCTAGTGTTTAGGGTGTACCTTGTGATAGTCATGATAGCCTTTCTAACCCTGCTTAGCCTGTCTGAATGATTAGCATTTCATTGGTGTATTTCATTTTATTGCTGTATAAAAGTACTTTCAGCCTCTTTCAAGTTATATCACATACAAAAAATTGTACTACTCCAGCACTCTGGGATAAATGGATGAGGCAACTAGACTTTAGCCTTTGCCCAGCCACCCCTGAGGGCTAAGGCAATCAATATTTCCACACGTCTATAACCATTGGGGCACACTAGTGTGCCCAGGCATATTCTTTGAGAAATTCTGGATGTATGAGATAACAGATCACTAAATACTGTCTCAGATATTAAATATTCAAGTTAATAGTCTAAAACTCTTAATAGTTTTGGGCATTAGGCAAACAGTAGAAGCTAAAGGAGTCTTCTCAATTGAGTCAAGTTAACATTGTGTTAAAAATCTTTGACCTATATTGGATTATGTTTGAAGTGATTTGTAAACTAGATTAAAAATACTATTCTGTATTTGACAAAGTGGCCAAGTGTACAGTATGATAAATTTAATTTTTCTTACCTTACCAAATAATCTTTGAGAATTCATGAGTAAGCCAGCCATCAGATTATTTGAAAATATTTTTAGAATTATGGCAGGGAATATTTTTCCCTGAGGAAAAGCTCTGTACTCCAGCCCCCTATGACCCCTCATTTGTCAGCAGCAACTGTCTGCAAGAACTGCTGAGACAGGAAGGACTGGTGCTTTGTAGCAAGGGATTGCACTACGAGAACTCTAATGCTGGAGATAGATGGTAGTGAACAGGCTTGCCTTTTTCTTCTCTTCTTTCCCTTGGACCTGGTGCCTGCTTCCATTGCCAAGGAGGGGAGCCAGGGAAAGAGCCGGACTTGGCCAGGTGGTTAGGGGAGTATGGTAGAGGAGTAGGAGGCTGTGGGCCTGAGCTAAAGAATGGGAGGTGGAAGAATCAAACACCCGTTGTAAAGATCACCTTACGCAATGATCACCTTCCCCTGCTTTTTGCAGAAGACTGTCACAGTTGTTACCATTGGATGGGAACTTGGGACTGCCTTTAGTGGCAGATGGAGCAGCTAGGTGTTTTAACTTTTAGGCAGAAATACCTTGAGGAGGTTGAGGGGAGAGTTACAAATAAGAAAGGTCAGTACCAAAATTTTTAAATTTTGGAATGCAGTAAGTTATCAGGTTGAATTCCTTTTTACTGTCAATTTAAATTGTTATTACATGTACATAAAAATCTCTAGTTATAGCAAGGAAGTTTATAAAACGGTAATTTTATCTCTTTTTCAGAATTATTATGAGGCTACTATTTTGTACTGTTTTTTTCTTTTATTAAAATACGTTGAGATTTTGCTTTAGCATTACTTTTAGACATACATGTCAATAGATTTGTTCTTTTTTGATTTGGTTTTACAGGCAGTTTCCATTATATAACAATGATATACGATGGCAACAGCCTAATCCAAACCCTGCTGGACCATACCTTGCTTACCCCATTATATCTGCTCAGCCACCTGTTTCTACAGAGTATACATATTATCAGCTGATGCCAGCACCATGTGCCCAAGTTATGGGTTTCTATCATCCTTTTCCTGCACCTTACTCCAACACTTTTCAGGCTGCAAATACTGTCAATACTATAACTGCAGAATGCACTGAGCGTCCAAATCAGCTTGGACAGGTCTTCCCGTTATCTGGTCATCGAAACAGAAACAGTAATAGAGGACCAGTGGTACCAAAAGTAAGTGACTGAATTTGATTGGCTTTTGTGTTTGATATTTCTCTTGTTAGTAATAGTATAAGTAATTTGCTACTTGTATTGATTAGCTTTTAATCCTGCATTTACCTTTTAAAAAACAGTCAATGGTGTAGCATTTGTAAAATAATTTTTTTCCATTACTTCTGTTCCTCATTCTTAAATGGTGATATGATTTACAGTCATCTTCCAGTTCCTTCAGAGAGTTTACATAAGCATAATGCACAGATATTTCCAAAGTATTTTAATTTAGTGATAAAAATTGCATAGTGACACCAATTTTAATAAGTGATTAGTTTGGATCCTTTGCTAGCAGTGTTGAGTGGCTAATACACATCAAGACATTGCAGTCTTCAGAAATAAGCAGGAGATATTATGGAAAAGAACATTTGTCTCTTCAACTTCATTGTTTCTATTCTGTCAATTTTTAGTAGGAATAGCACTTTGTTATTCAAGGGATGCTTTATTATGTGAATACAAGGTCTCCTAGGGCTAAAGAAAATTAAAGATAAATATGTGAAACGACCTTTTGTCAGCACCAGCCTTTGACTAAATTAAAAAAAAAAAGACACAAAGGCCTTGAAATCACAGGAGGATTAAGGTTAATTCTAGGTGACTGTTTCTTAACTAAAAGGTTACTTTTCTATTGAGGCCATAATATCAAAGCAAATAAGAAAGACCATGTTTCTTTTCAGCACTTTTGAGCTAATAGAAGGCAGAGGGATTAGATGCATTTTATGACTTATTGTCAAGGAGTTGATGCTTTCCTAGATTCCATTAGCCTAGCCTCTTCAGTGAAAAGTCTTTGCTATCTTCTGGCATACTTTTTACAGATTAAAATACAAACAAGCAGCAGAAGTTGCTTTGAAAAGCATTTTAGTCTTTGTTCATGGAAACATTCTGGATCAAGGGAAATCCTTTTGGGACCTCTGAGAATGAAAAGAAGACAATAGTATATAACTTTCAGAGTTTGAAGTAACATGATTTCTCAGAGTGCATTTCCAGCGCTTGAATCTAAGAAGTCAAATTTGGAGTTCTATTGTATAAATTGCTATTAAGTGATGAATACCCATATTTTTAAAAATGAAGGAAAGGATCAACTTTTTAATATTTTCTTTTTAAACTCTAAAGCAGAAATTTCTTTTGTAATTCATTGCCAAAATTTCGCTTTTGGATAAGTTACCATCCTTTTTATTACCCTTTTAAATAAAAATTTGCAACCCCTAATTTGACATGATTATACTCTTATTATTATTCATTGAGAAAACTAAAAATGCAAATAAAATGAATTTATATTTTATTATAGTAGTATTAATGGTTATTTGAAAATAGTATATAAATGTGTGTATAATACATTATTTACCCTGTTATCATTGGCTACAGATAATTTCATGAAATCCTAACACAGTAACCCTGTTTCCTCATGGGTTGGGAGTCACTAATTTGTAGCCTACATTTAAGTATCTTTTATAAAGGATGTGTATTTTATAATGTTTAGTGCACTGAATAATATCTTAAGTTTTTTTTTTTTTTTTTTTTTTTACTTCAATCAGCAACAGCTTTTACAACAGCACATAAAAAGCAAAAGGCCACTGGTGAAAAATGTAGCTACTCAGAAAGAGACAAATGCAGCAGGTCCTGATAACCGATCAAAAATTGTGCTACTGGTAGATGCTTCACAGCAAACTGGTAAGGCAAGATTCCTTACGTATATACATTATAGGTTTTTAAAAAAATTTATTTTATTGAGGGAATTCCTTGGTGGTCCAGTGGTTAGGGTTCTACGCTTCCACTTCAGGCGGTATGGGTTTGATCCCTGGTTGGGGATCCCGCATGCTACATGGCAAGGCCAAAAAAAAAAAAAAATTATTTTATTGAAGTATAGTTGATTTACAATGTTGTGTTAATTTCTGCTATGCAGCAAAGTGATTCAGTTATATATACATATACATCCTTTTTTGTTTTCTTTTCCATTATGGTTTATCACAGGATACTGAATATAATTTCTTGTGCTGTACAGTAGGACCTTGTTGTTTATCCATTCTATATATAATAGCTTGCATCTGCTAATCCCAAACTCCCCATCCATCCCTCCTGCATCCCTCTTTCCCCTTGGCAACCACAAGTCTGTTCTCTATGTCTGTATACATCACTGATTTTCATCTGTTGTCATGCATTGACTTTATAATTGTGGACTCTACCACTTTATTTTTTTTGTATTTCGGCCATGCTGCAAAGCAAGCAGGATGGTTCCCCCAGCAGGGATCGAACCCGAGCCTCCACAGTGAAAGCTCCAAATCCTAACCAGTAGGCCACCAGGGAACTCCGTGGACTCTACCACTTTTTAGGATTCTAGGCTTTCATCCGTTTATCCTGCCACTTTGTGAAATTCTCTAGGAAGGATAAAACAGTCCATGTCCTTAATGTTCTTTCAACTTGCATGCTGGCTTATGTACAATTTTGGGCAGCATTTGTTGTTTCCTTATCCCCTTATAGTAGTGGAGCAGTTCAGAAGTCAGAGATGGAATTTTGCAGACATTGTAGAAATTTGAGGGACTCATTTTGATAGAAATCAGAATTGTATGTGTTTTATAACTAGATTAAAATCCTTTTAAAAACATCCTAACATCCTATAATATCTTTATAGAAGAAGTTACCAAGTTTTCTGCACTGTATTTTAGCGTAGATCTGAACCAGATGTATGAGTGATACCTATATCCTCAAATAAGTAAAAATTTTGGACTAGTTGGATATCATTTTGTCAAAAGTGTTTTAGAGGACTGTATAGCATTAAATTACAAAGCTTTATCCTGGTAATAGATAAGAATTAATAAATAGTCTTAAAATATTCTTTCTACTTTCCAGTTTATATTGTGAAATTTCATTTTGTATCTATGGTCTCAGCCTAATAGCTATAGAGTAGATGGCTGTCTTCTACTCTGCACCCACTGTGATTAAAGAAATTCTTATTAATGATCCAAGGTTAGGAATTAGATCTTTTCAAAGGCATATTTGCTTTTTACCCCCTATAGTTTTCAAAAAAATGCTGTCTGGCTTAAAATGAATTAGGTGGCACATACATTCTTTCATTTGGACTGTACCTTTTCTGTTGGACGTCTATTCAGTTTCCTTTTACAATTGCTTAGGTCTGTTAGGAGCAAGAAAGGATTTGGGAATCAGTTAAAAAACAATCTTGCTGATAGTGCAGTCATTGTGTGATTTGTAGGGCATAAAGCGATGAGATTTACAGACTGACAAATGGTTGGAGTGGCTATGGAAAAGAGCCACAAGGTAATATATGACAAAATTTTCTATGTTTTAGTTGTTCCTAGACATAGTGACCCATTTCTACATGCTTTGAACCCTGGAACTGCTTTAAAAATTTATCCTAACGTCTTTGGTTTGCTTATTAAGTGTCCACAAAGACAGCCTTCTGAAGCACAAGAATTAGAAAGCGAAAAGATGAAGATATAATTTGAGTAGAAGATTATACCTTCTATCAGTATTCTTATTCTTTAGTTTGTTTTTAAGTTATCAGGATTAATTGGTATCAACTATACGTAGAATGAAAATTTTAAAGGAGTTTGTAAAAAGTTTTACTCTTGAACACAAGCTCATATTATTTAAGAGTTTAGTAACATGGCTAGATATAAGATAATATACAAAAGTTAATTGCATTTCAGTGTGCTGCCAACAAACAAAATTTAAGAAAAGATATTATTTACAATAGCAACAAAAATACAGTTTCTGGCATAAATCTGACAAAAGATAATAAGACATTGATGCAGAAAGCTGTAAATTTATTATAGGACATTTAAAAAAATAAATAGCATGCTCATTCAGGACGATTTGATGTTGCAAATGGCATTTTTCCCCTAAGTCTATAGATTCAATGCAGTTCTAATCAAAATTCCTATGGTGGGCTTCCCTGCTGGTGCAGTGGTTAAGAATCCGCCTGCCAATGCAGGGGACACAGGTTCAAGCCTTGGTCCGGGAAGATCCCACATGCCACGGAGCAACTAAGCCCATGTGCCACAACTACTGATCCTGCGCTCTAGAGCCCACAAGCCGCAACTACTGAGCCCTCTAGCTGCAACTACTGAGCCCTCTAGCTGCAACTGCTGAAGCCCACGCGCCTAGGACCCATGCTCCGCAATCAGAGAAGTCACCGCTGTGAGAAGCCCGTGCACTACAACGAAGAGTAGCCCCTGCTCACCACAACTAGAGAAAGCCTGCACACAGCAACGAAGACCCAACGCAGCCAAAAATAAAATAAATAAATTTATTTAAAAAAAAAATTCCAATGGGGATTTTTTTGGAACTTGACAAACTAATTCTAAAATAAAGGAGCACTGGTCTGAAATAAAGGAGCACTAATTCTAAAATAAAGGAGCGCTGGCCAAGACATCCCTGGAAAATAACTTTTCCTCTAGATATCAAGATCTATTAAGCCATTTTATTTTTTATAGGCTTATACAAAAATATAGTACATAAAATTTAGTATGTGAAAATCAAACAGAACAGAGAGCCCAGAAACAGACTCATATGTGTGGAAACACATATAAGGAAAATGACAAAGATAGCATCACAGACCCCTAACATATACATCATGCAAATCTATTCCAGATGGATTAAGGGCTTAAATGGGAAAACCACATGTAGTAGAAAATATAGGCAGGTATCTTTATGATTGCATGGAGAGAACTATTTCTAAAATTAAGAATTTCTGTTTACCAAGCGTGAGTGAAAGAACAAGGCACAAATCTTGGAAAAGATTTTTACCATGCATGAAACTGACAAAGGATTAATGTGAGGACATATAAAGAATTTATAGGAATCAATAAGAAAATGATCCCACCTGTGCTCAGGGCCCCTGGAATGCAATGCTGCCAAGGGGCTGAAACAGTTTGGTAGAACTATAGGAATATTTGGACCCAGTTGTCCTACTCAGGTGAATGTATCCAAATGGAATCTCCCCCTAGAAAGAAAAGGAACTGTTTGATTAAAGGCGTGTACACTGCAGCAGCACCAAAAAAAAAAAAAACACTGAAAACTTCTCAATGTCCAGTAACGGGCAACAAGTCAAAAGAAGTCTCCAGGACATCCACTCAGTGGAATAATATGGGGCCTTCATATATTATAATTAATGAAGAACATATATATAATATTAAACAGTGCAACTCAAAAATTATATTGATTCTGTATAAAAATTATATATGGAAAAAATTGCGTATGTGAAAAAAGGCTTGTGGAAAAAAGAATATTTGTGATAGGTTAGGAGATTGTAAGAGGTTTTTTAATGTCGTGTAATTACAATTTGTGAAATACAAAAACGAGAAACAGGCAACTTAGTAGAAAAATAGGCAGAAGTCAAACAAACCAAAAGTAAAATTAAGAAGTATTTTACAGAAAGGAAAACGTGAGTGACTAACACCATGAGAAAAGATTCTCAATCTCGTTATTAAGCAGAAAAATGCAAATTAATACCCACAATGAGCCATCTTTTTATACCCAATAATTGGCAAAAATTATAGCCTAGAGGACAGTGTCAAGTATTTGGTGAATATGTGCATCAGTGGGGATATATATATCTTGTTGTTAGAGTGTAAACTGTTTTAACCACCTTCGAAAATGATTTGGCATTACCAAGCAAAGTTGAATATTATGTGTATCCCCTAAGGCCTAGCAGCAATTATCTTAGAGAAACTTGACGTGCACACACACACGTTTATATGTCTATATAAGAATGTTTACAGCAGTATTGTTGTTAATAGCAAAACCCCAAAACAACCCAGGTGTCCCACCAGTGGTACAAAGGATAAATGCATCTTGGTATATTCATACACAGACATTGTAGATTCCAGTGACCTTAATGAATTACAGCCATATGCATCAGAATCTCAAAACCAGTCACTGTTTGGGGGAGGAGGTAGCAGCAGGGGGAAGCAAGTCACAGAAGAATATGGACAGTATGATTTCATTTTAATAAAGCTAAAACTGCAAAAGTATATGATTTATGTTTTTGGAATACAAAAATCCTTGGTGGGGCTTCCCTGGTGGCGCAGTGGTTGAGAATCTGCTTGCCAATGCAGGGGACACGGGTTTGAGCCCTGGTCTGGGAGGATCCCACATGCCGCGGAGCAGCTAGGCCTGTGAGCCACAACTACTGAGCCTCTGCATCTGGAGCCTATGCTCTGCAACAAGAGAGGCCACGACAGTGAGAGGCCCGCGCACCACGATGAAGAGTGGCCCCCGCTTGCCACAACTAGAGAAAGCCCTCGCACAGAAACGAAGACCCAACACAGCAAAAATAAATTAATTAATTAATAAACTCCTACCCCCAACATCTTTTAAAAAAAAAAAAAAAATCCTTGGTAAATCTAGTTTAAAAAGTGAAGGAATGGTAAACACAATTCGGAATAGTGGCGACCTCTGAGGGAGAAAGAGAATGCAGCGGTGGAGGAGGCATGCAGTGGACTTCAAAGGATTGGTGATGTTCTGTTTCTTAAAATGGGTAATGGTGGTTTTAATTATTCTGTAATATTAATTATACAAATATTTCAGTTATACAAATATTCTCTTTTCATACTAAACACATTTTTTTTTTTTTTTTGTGGTACGCGGGCCTCTCACTGTTGTGGCCTCTCCCGTTGCGGAGCACAGGCTCCGGACGCGCAGGCTCAGCGGCCATGGCTCACTGGCCCAGCTGCTCCACGGCATGTGGGATCTTCCCGGACCGGGGCGTGAACCCGTGTCCTCTGCATCGGCAGGCGGACTCTCAACCACTGCGCCACCAGGGAAACCCCATACTAAACACATTTTATAAACCAACTTCTCAGGAACAGCTTACCTTTTGATGATCTTTTCAAAAGTTTTCACCTGTTTTCTCTATTTACAAAGTTAGGTATCTTTGTTTTCTTACAATTTTAATGATAACAAGAATTGATCAACTTGTCCTCAAAAAGAGTTGTCACACTTTCCTTGCCTTACAGATTTCCCATCAGACATCGCTAACAAATCTCTCTCAGAGAGCTCTGCCACAATGCTCTGGAAGGCCAAAGGCAGGAGGAGAAGAGCATCCCACCCTACTGCTGAATCCTCTAGTGAGCAGGGGGCTAGTGAAGCTGACATTGACAGTGATAGTGGCTACTGCAGTCCCAAACACAGCAACAACCAACCTGCAGCTGGGGCTTTGAGAAATCCTGATTCTAGCACCATCAGTGTATGTGGCATTACTTTGATTTCCTCATCAGTCATCTGTGTCAGTATTATCTTTGTGTCCTCTGCTAAAGCTGAAGTATCTATTTTCATGAACAATTCCCGTAATAATAGGATGGTTAAAAATGTATTTTGTATGTTTTATTATTAATATAAGAATACTCATTTATGGAGAAGTATTTTTTCTAAGATTATAATAAGCATGCTTCACACTAGATGGAATTATGAAATGTTTTGCAAGGTATGTGGTGTTTACTCTTAAGCAGAAAATAATTGTCTTTTTTGTTTCTATTTTTAGCATGTGGAATCATCTATATGTGCAGGTACTTACTTTCTGCATAGTGTTTTTGCTATACTTTATTCTTTGTCCATGTCACAGCTTTGTTTTTAAGCATGAAGCTTGCTGATGCTGCAAAAAAATTAGAAATCTTCCAAGGAAATTCAAGTTAATTTGAAGTATAGTTTTGTTGATGAAATTGAGAAAATTCCAGCTGGAGGTATTCTGTAAGATGACAACTTGTATTACTAAGAACTGGAATACCACTTAAAGTTTATGGAAAATTTTTCAGTATTACATTTATAGTGACTGAGTTTCAGTACGTGAAGTTAGGGGGCCCTTTAGGTTTTGACATCTTTATATTTTAAAATCTCATTTATTACAGGTGGTGTAAATTGGTCCAATGTAACTTGCCAGGCAACTCAGAAAAAACCTTGGATGGAAAAAAATCAGACATTTTCTAGAGGTGGAAGGCAGGCTGAACAAAGAAATAATTCACAGGTAATTTGGATTAGGTTGGAGAAATTTAAGTAGTGTGAGATGCATTATTATAAATGGTATAGTGGTTTTTGAAGGGCAGTGTCCTTAATTTTTGGTGATACATATTGTGTTGTTTAAAATAACATGATATCTGTAACTTTTAAATGGCTTAGCCAATAAAATTGTTATTTAAATAATGAAACAAAAGGCAAGATGTTGAATGTAGGTAGGATATTGTACCATTTTCTACTTTTCTATATTTCTATATAGAAATATATATATTTCTATATTTAAGAAATATTTTCTATATTTAAGAAATATATTTGTATATTTTATAATTTTAAAAAAGAATACTCCCCAGTCCTGCTTCATCTTCTGTGACTGTTTCTTATCCATATAAAAAAATTTAAAGCATTTTAATACCTTGAACATTGATTCTTTGAACTTCAGGACTGCAGCCTTGTCCACGTGTCTTTAGTTGACTATAAACACCACAAGCCATACTCGGTGCTTGTTGCAGTACCATAGTGATGGCTGCCTCTGCCATAATGTGGCCAGATGGGGCAGCTTCCTGGTCTTGGGGAGCAAGATCTAGCTGCAGTACAGCAGAGTGAGTTATATACTGCTACGAACTTCCAATAATTGTCTTCCTGCGTTGGTTGTCTGTGAAATCAGGGAGGTGTTGATTGGTCAGTATTTTTCCTTTTTAATTTTTAGATAGAGTTCCTGGATTCCTTAAATCTAGTTAAGGAATTAAAGTTACCATATGAATAGATCTGGATGAACTGAAGTAAGAGCAAGTTACTAATGGGTTGAGTAAACCGAATACTTGCTGGTGTGCCTTTGCTTCCCTGAAATGAAGTACTTAAGATGTACCCTAATGTTGATTAGACTGTCGGGAAAGCCAGTAGAATAATGCCCCCTTCCCTATGGTTATTGCAGAAATGAGTCATTGTTGTTTGTGGCAGGCTTGTGAGGCAGTCTAGCTTTATTTGATTAAAAACAAAAGAGCTAAAACAAGACTTGTTCATATAGATTAGATAAACAAAATCTACGGAATGTTTGGTTAAGGGCTGAAATTTTATGTTGAAATCATAACTGCTAGACCTGCCAAGTTTGCAGTCTCATTATTGGTACTTTTGGTATCAGTAGCCCACTAGAGAGGAAATAATACTGATACAGAAAAACATTTTATCTCTGCCTCAAAACTGATGCAGAATGGTGAAAAAACACAAAACTTTCAATTATAGAAATGTATAAACGTTTGTTTATTTTGTCTCCCTTCATTCCAAAAGAACTGGAGCCAGATTTTGAACAATGTGTGTGTTTTCTTTCTACTTGTGAGGCTTTTCTTAAGTGTGTAGCTTGATTTTTGATATGCAGAATCTTTTTTTTCTTTTAAGTCAAAATATTTTCCCCCTTTGCAATTTCTGATTGTTTTTAGGCTTAAAAAGTCTTTTAGAAATCTAGTAAATAGTCACTTGTATTTTCTGCTTCTTTTTTACAGGGTAATGTTTTCAAAACTTTATCTGAGGTTTTTTTTTTGATGCATGGTACAGCATAATGAGGTCGATTTTCACAGTAGTTAACCAGTTGTCTTAACATTGTAATCCATTATTTTTTCTGATTTGTGCTGCCCTTTTAGTCATTTGCTAATTTCTTATGTCTTGGTCCTGTTTCTGGGCTTTTTTGTTCCATTTATCAGATTTTTGCACCTGAACTATGCTGTTTTAACTACTGTACAATGCAGTGATTTTTAATGATTTTACCAGTGTTTTAATATTTGAAACAGCAGATTTTTTCTATACTGTGATGTAGCCTTAATTGTAAATGAGGGACAGAATGTAAAAACTTAAGTTTTTAAAAATGGCTTTATTTTGTGAATAGGTTGAAAAATAAAATATATGAAAAAGGTTATACAGTGAACAATCTCATTTTTACCCAGTCTCCACTTGTCTTCTTCTCCTCCCTATATCTGTGTATTTTCCCAGAGTTTTTTTTTTTTTAAAACAACTCCTAATGTTGTATGGATATATCCTTGTTAATTTCTGAAGTCCTGTCATTGGACACTTGAATTATTTGTAAACTACTGTTGTTAATAGACGTGCTACAGTATTAATTAGAAATCTGTGTGTATAGCAGTAGAATAAATTCCTAGATAAGGTATTGCTGAGTGAAAAGGTAAAGTCATTTCTGTTATTTGGTAAATAACACCAGATTGTACCATTTTGCATTCTCACCGATAATGTGGAGAGTGCTTATTTCCAAGTAGCCTCAGTAATCATGTGTTTTCAAGATTTAGGATTTGTGCCAGTGAGGGAGAAATAGTGTATTAAAGTAGTTGAGTATCTTTCCATATATTTAAGGGCCATTTGTACTTTTCTGTGAACTTGTCATATTCTTTGACCATTTTTTGTATCTTGATCTATTTCTCTGTTTTTGTACACTAAAAATTTTTTTTTAATTTAGAAATTTTTATTTTTATTTTTCTTGGGCCGTGTGCCTTGTGGGAGCCTCGTTCCCCGACCAGGAATTGAAGACAAGCCCCCTGCAGTGGAAGTGCGAGTCCTAACCACTGGGCCGCCGGAGAATTCCCTGTTTTTGTACATTTTTAAATCAATTTGATCAAGCTCTTATCAAATTTTTTTAATTTCTGGGAGCCAGTAGTCTGTAATGTGAGTTGCAAATATTTTGCTAGATTTTTATTTTTGACTTTGCTTATTACTATTGCCATATACAAGTTTGTTTTAAATAGCATTAAGAAGTTTATTTTTATAAAGGAATTTGCCTGTTTTCCTCCAATGTGTTTATGCTTTTGTGTTTTTTTTTACATTTAAATCTTTATTCCATTTAGAGTTTGTCTTGGTGGGTGTTGTGAGATATGGGTCCTATTTTGTATTTTCAAGTGGCTACCTAAATCTCCCAGCACCATCTATTGACAGGTCCATTACTTCACCTATTTGAGATAACCACCTTTATCACCTGTTAAATTTCCATATATATTGAAATCTGTTTCCAGATTTTCTGTTTTGTTCCATTGGTCTTAAAACTAATCTATCAACTTAGGGAGGATGGATTGCCTTTATGATATGGCATCTTTCTAGAAAAAAAAATGTCTTCCTGTTTTTTTTTTTTTTTCTTTAATTTTTTGGCCGTGCCTTGCGTCATGCAGGATCTTAGTTCCCTGACCAGGGATTGAACCCAGGCCCCTTGCATTGGAAGCGAAGAGTCTTAACCACTGGACCGCCAGGGAAGTCCCCTGTCTTCTTATTTTTGAGTTACCTTTTTGTGTTCTTCAGAAGTATTGTATAATTTTCTGGAAATAAATTTGTACATATTCCTCATTTGTCAGTTCCTAGTATTTTTCTTTTTTGTTATGTAAATGGAATATAAACACCTGAAGCTTTAGATACTGATTTTGTGCTAGTCATTTAAGAATCTTAATATGTAGTTGTAGCTGTAGTTTCTGCTTTGTTCTGTATGCCCACTTTCTAGCAACAAAACTCTTTTTTCTTAGAAGAATTTTTTTAAAAGGGGGGGTATTATTTCATTCCAGGAGGTAATTGAAATACTTGCATATTTGGTCCTCATGAACTTTGTTGGGACCATTAGCTTGGGGGTTTTAACTTAATCCTGGAACTTTATGTCTCCAAGTACAAGAATCAAGTTGCATTTATTTTTTTAAAAAATTGTTTTTATGTTTGTAACAACATTAATGCATATATACTAAGGCTGGTTTACAACAGGGCTTACATTTTGATATAATTGTAATGCTGTTTGGAGGGCAGGTTTACATTTACTTGTTCGTGATAGTGAGTGTACAAAGAAATGAAGAGTTGTACTCAAGAATTATTCTCTTGCTTCTATTCATTCCAATATTGGGGCTTGATTATTAGTTTTCATTTCAGTGTTAATAATTTATGTGAATTCAGTTGTTTCTTTAGTACCTAGACATTGTAAATTGCATTTGTTTTAGCATCCTTGTATGAGCTGCTTTTTATGAGCCAATTTAAAAAATATTTTATTATGAAAATTTTTAAACAGACCTTAAAGTTCAAGTAATTTTATAGAGACCATTCATATAGCTACTAGCTTGATGCTATCAAAGATGTTACAGAAATTTGCTTCATCACATATGTATTCCTCTATCTCTCTATCCATGTTCATGAGTTTATTTTAAAATGAGGTAAATATTTAAAACCAAGGAACTGTTGGGTACCTGGCAAATTATCAAGTTTTTTAACAGATGCTTATAGGTTATAGGAAGTAGCCCCATTGTGCATATTCTAAGGAAGATTACATTTGCTATATGACCATCTTCTGGCCTATAGTTCTGCCATAAAGCCTACTTCCCAAGAGAGTATAAAAATTGTTTCTTAAAAAAAAAAAAATTCTGTTGCTTATCAGCAAGTCTTTTTAGACCAGTTGCTTAGCATGGGAATTGCTAGGTGCTTCTAGGTCTTTGTGTGCATATTTTTTTTTGGTATGCGGGCCTCTCACTGTTGTGGCCTCTCCCGTTGCGGAGCACAGGCTCAGCGGCCATGGCTCACGGGCCCAGCCGCCTCGCGGCATGTGGGATCTTCCCAGACTGGGGAACGAACCCGTGTCCCCTGCATCAGCAGGCGGACTCTCAACAACTGCGCCACCAGGGAAGCCCTGTGTGCATATTTTTGATTTAATAATCCAAAGTCTATACAACAGCACCTTCAGTCCAGGTCTGCTTCAAGTTCTGTATATTGTTAGAATTCTTGAGTAACTGGTAAAGAGGATCATACTTTTCACATCTTCTCTAGGTGTCCTGGTTCAGAGGCATTTCATCTAAGTTGTACTTAAGAGAGGGAACTTGATTGTCTTAGTATTCTTAAAGTGCTTAATGTGTTTTTTTCTTACTTTTATGACAGTTGAACATTTTGCAGATGGTTCAGTAGGATAATAATAATTTATGTGATTGACAATTTTATTCTTTTAAATCTGTTTTCTTATAAACAAGATTTAAAATTTTTTATATTTCCTAGGAATTAAAAAACAATAAAACTACAGATATTAAAAGACCTACGATAGTTTTATAAAAAGATAATACTCAGTTTCTCCCAATGGTAATAACATCTTGCAACTGTGGCACAGTATCACAACCCTGATATTGACATCAATATAGTCGATTCAAAACAGAACCATTACTGCAAGGATCCCTCATGTTGCCTTTTTATAGCCAAACTCCCTTCCCTTCCCCACCAGCCTCTCCTTAACCCCTAGAATCCACTAATCTGTTCCCCCTTTTTATGGTTTTGTCATTTCAAGAATGTTGTATAAATGAACTCATACAGTCTTTTCAGGATTGGCTTTTTTTCACTTGCATCGTTTTCTGGAGATTCATACAGATTATTGGGTATATCCGTAGTTTGTTCCTTTTCATGACTGACTGCTGTTTTATAGAATGCATATACCACAGTGAGTTTACTCTCCCAATGAAGGATATCTGGGTTGTTTCCAGTTTTTGGCATTACAAATAAAGTTGATATAAACGTTCATGCACAAGGGAAAAAAGTAACATGCACTAATTATCACATTTTTGTATTTTCATTATAATGACCTTATTTGTCAAAAGTTTTAACCTTTTGTACTAAGTTATGCACTTTATGAAAATTCATTGTGCTGTATACTTAGGGGTACATTTCTGTATGTTATACTTTAATAAAACATTTTACTTAAAAGTAATATATTTTCCCCGCTCTGGGGTTTATTTAGGTTGGATTCAGATGCCGAGGACATAGTACTTCCTCAGAAAGAAGACAGAATTTGCAAAAGAGACAAGATAATAAGCAGCTAAACCCCAGTCAGTGTCATAGAGGCGACCCAAATTCCGAGTCTTTATATTTTGAGGTATTTTTTCAAACTGTATATTGTTATAGCAAATGTTGCCATTAAGAAATTAACTTTTCTTACATTATGATAAGTATTTTTTATGTCTTAACATGTGACTGCAAGTAGATTGTAAGTTACTTAGATGTATTTTTCTTGTCATTTTTGTCTTGGTTATATATAGTTAGTCTAACATTAACTTTATTAATGTTTATTTTTATAAATTTTTGTCATGAGTATTCATTTTGAGGTAACGTATGGAGGTAGAGCTTAATTTTATGTGGACTTCACCTAGTTTGAAACTTTCTTCCTAACTTTTATTATCTTTGTTGAATCTATTTATTAAGTTTTTCAGATTTAAACAGTTCAGTCTAGTCAATTTGTGCTGCTAGCCAGGGGAGTCTTGAAGAAGAAAGATAAAAGGCTATTTTACTTTTTCTAATAGGCAGACAGTTTATATTCTAATTGCAATGTTTCTATTATTTATTCATCTAACTGCTGCTCATTGGAGGCCTGTTGTATGTTTAAAGTAAGGTGCTCTGCATGATACATTAAGGTGAATAAACACACTAGCCTTAGGGAGGTTGCTGTGTAATAGAGGAATGTAGACATGTACACATCTGATACTTCTTGGGTGTGGTTGAAGTTGAAAGGAGAAGTAAGTCCCTTTGGGTTTGAGGCAGGATAGGGATAACATTTGGAATAGGTTTTAAAGAATGAGTAGAATTTGATTGTGTCAAGATGGTGAACAACATCCCAGGTAACTCATTTTTGTTATATAGTTTCTATAAAATGAGGAAATAGATGGAGTTTAAATATGCTTGAGGCCAGAGGCTTCAGATGAATAATATGTTAGATAAGCTTAGTAATTGACCTAAAGGACTTGAGGGTTCAGCTCAAGTAGTGTATCAAGAACAGTACATGTGGCAGATTTTTTATTTGCACTTAATCATATGATTGGTTCCATACTTATATTTAGTTAAAAATAATAGATAAATTTCAGTGTAAAGGAGGATATTGGTTAAGAAATTACTTTGAATAGGGAATTTATTTTTATTTTTTAACTTTTAATTTTATTGACTGGTGTATGTAGTAATGGGACAGGGAATATATTAATGAAATTCTTATTAAGCCATGTGTTTAAAATCTTTTCAAAAGTATGTGAAATGTGATAAAATCCTTTTTGAATTTCTTTTTATTTACTTACCCACCTTAGGGTAGAATTATTAATAAAAATGGAATAGTAGATGCAAAAATCCAAAGGATGGACACGTGTGGATGTATCCCCATCCTTGAATAATTAAATTAGCTATGTTTTAGCATGTGAGAAATGAGATTTCCTTTTTAAGACTGATTTTAAATAGTTTACTATTGAGTTAAAAAATTACTTCCCTGTCATTTCATTACTCTTAAGCATTATAAATGTTGTTCTTAAGAGTTTATTGCTTTGAACTCTGTTTTTACTTAAAATGTGGAACTATTTCAGGATGAAGATGGATTTCGAGAACTAAATGAGAATGGAAGTGCTAAAGATGAGAATATTCAACAGAAACTTTCTTCAAAAGTAGTAAGTGACTCTTTTAAAAAAGATAAGCAAAATATTTGAACATCTTTTGAGCTATGGCAATGTTGAAAAGAAATATTACAGCTAAGTATAAAGACTTGTAGGGCAGCATGGTATAGAAGAAACACTGTATTTAGTACTGATCTTTAGTATTTCTTCTCAGCATAGCCAGAACAGAGACACTGTCCTTTGAATTCCATAGTTCCATTACAGACAAGGAAATACCATTAATTAAATGACATCATAAACCATATAGTCCATGCTAAAATTTACCCAGTTGTTGCAAAACTTTACCTTGGAGTTATTTTGTTTTCAGTCCAGGATCCAGACAGTTATCACCTATTGCATTTTGCTGTTTTGTCTCTATTATTTTCCAGTCTCCCAGTCTAGAATGATCCCACCATCTCACTCTGTTCTTTATGTAATTGAATCTTCTGAAGAGTCTAGTCCAGTTATACTGTAGAACATCTCACATTCTAGATTGTCTTTCCTTATGATTAGACTTTTTTTTTTTTCCCCCGGTACGCGGGCCTCTCACTGTTGTGGCCTCTCCCATTGCAGAGCACAGGCTCTGGACGCGCAGGCTCCGCGGCCACGGCTCACGGACCCAGCCGCTCCGTGGCATGTGGGATCCTCCCGGACTGGGGCACGAACCCGCGTCCCCTGCATCGGCAGGCAGACTCTCAACCACTGCGCCACCAGGGAGGCCCATGATTAGACTTTTATGGAATCACTAACAAATGTTTTTCTCTGGTTATCATAGTTGGATGATTTACCTGAGAACTCACCAATCAATATAGTTCAGACACCAATTCCCATTACAACCTCAGTTCCTAAACGTGCAAAGAGTCAAAAGAAGAAAGCTTTAGCAGCAGCCCTTGCCACAGCTCAAGAATATTCAGAAATAAGTATGGAGCAAAAAAAACTACAAGTATGTATTCATTTTTATGAACAAATATGATAGTTTATTTGGTAGGTTTTGGGGGATGGATGGAAGAGTGACAAATATAATTATCTTAAATTGTCACATTTTCATACTAAAATGAAAAATAAATGTTTTCATGTTTACCTTGCAGGAAGCTTTATCAAAGGCAGCTGGGAAAAAGAATAAAACACCTGTACAACTAGATTTGGGGGACATGTTAGCAGCTCTGGAAAAACAACAACAAGCCATGAAAGCACGTCAAATTACTAATACCAGACCTCTGTCATATACAGGTGATATCATTAATCCTAGCAATTTGCTATTTGGCTTTGGTAATGTATTTTGAAAATTGTTAATCTAAATTATGTATACCTACAAAAATCCAGAGTCTGATTACTCAGCAGCTTCTCTCCTGCTACTAGTAGCCTCCTAACTATTACCTACCTTTCCTTCCCCCAACCCCCAGTCTATCTTAAAAGGAGCGCTCTTTTTCAAATATAAGTTCAAAATCCTCTAGTAGCTCGTCATCTCACTTGGAGCGAAGCCAGGTTCCTAAGTCATATCTTTGCTGATTCTGTTACCTTTTTGCCCTCATCACCATTCTCTCCGGCACTCACTGCTCTAGCCACGTTAGCCCCCTTGCTGTTCCACAGGCACATCTGACATGCTCCAAGCTCAGTGTCCTTGTGCTTGCTCTTTCCTTTACCTGGAACTCTCTTCCCTCAGGCATCAGTATAGTTTGTTCCATCAGGTCCTCCAGGTCTCTGTTCAAATGTCGGTTGGTATATGTTATGAACCAACCAAATTTTTCTCTTCTTCAAAGGTATCAATAAGAATCACAAGTAATTTGGCTCTATAACTGTTAATTATCCAATTTAAAACCAAATGGGAAACATAGGAGTTTTAATCAAATTTTGTGTGTATGTGTGAGAGAGAGAGAGAGAAAAAGGGAGACAGGGAGAGAGAGGGAGAGAAGTTGGGGGAGGGAGGGCGAGGAGGGGAGGGAGGGAGAGAGAAAATGAGCTGGCTTTCTGCTGAAACAGTAATTTATATTTTAACAAACCTCATCAAAGTTACAGCTCAGCACCTTTGACATGCTCCTTCATTTCTTTTCATAGTCTTTATATTTAGAGAATGAGGAATAAGATAAAGGGAAAGGCACCAACAAAAAGCACTGATGTTGAGAGGAAGAATGGAATTTTCTCTTTCCTCTGTTCCTATGTAAAGGGTCTACTGTTTTTAAACAAAAATATAAGTAACAGTTTATAACTTTAATCGTGTGTGCAAAATGTTTAAACCTATAGCTAGTTACCATCCAGTATGAACCTTAGCTTTGAGTAATTGTTAGTAAAAATAATATTGAGTGTATACTAAGCTTTAGCGTTGCATGCTGTTGAGATGAGGGAAGTGGCAGTAACATCTCACTAAGAGTAAAGGACTCTAGGGAATGGAACTGAGAGTTAGCAGTGTTCCAGAGGCAGTGTGGTCTAGTGGCTGCATGCAGGGGCTTTGGAGTTGAGCTGCGTCTTGAATCCTGTTCTTCCATGTTTTTCCTTGGCGAGTTATTTAATCTTCCTGTGCTTCAGTTTCCTTACATTAAAATGGAGATAATACAGTACCTGCTTCTGGATTGTTTTGAGGATTGAATGAGATGATACATGTAAAGTGCTTAGAAGAGCGTCTGGGTTATAATCATTCAATAAAGGTTAGCCAGTTATTTTGGGAAAGAGATTGTTAGCCTGTGATAACTTTAAGTGGCTTATTATTACAACTTTGATTTGTTTAGCACATTAATATATACAAATGTAAGTATCTGCATGCAAAGTGTGGTGTCAAGAACTGTGGAATTACAGATATGATTAAGATATACCTGTGGTCAAGGAGTTTATAATCTAGTCTGAGAGAAAGACGTACCGACATAACTAATAAAAAGCAGTGCCTTAGGAAAAATACCAGCAAAGTTTTATGAACTTATAGAAGAAAGAGTGATTTATGTCAACAGGGATGTATGTTACAAATGCTTTCATACATGATAGCATTTGGACTGGCCTTTAAAGGGGGAGTAAGATTCTTGACAGATGGAAGTGAGATTAACCTCTATCAACAGTGTTTAAATTGGGAAGTGTTGATTACAAAGAAATCAGCTTTCTTGGGAAGTCCAAAAGAAGGACGGGACTATGGCAAAGATGTAAAAGGATTTTAAGGAATTAGTAGGGGCTTTTAATTGATGGAATGTGGAAACAGGTCAAAGATGACTCCAAACCCTCTGACTTGGAGGACTGTGGTGGGGGTTAGGTTAGGTATATGATGATACCAAACAGGATAAAGATCACAGAAGAAGAATTTTCTTGGGAAGGACAGACTCTGGCCCTGTTGTATTTGAAATGCTGGTTAGGGAGATCCTGGTGCTTCCTATTTAACTTATAGTTAGGTATGTGCAGTTCAGGTTAGAAGTCAGTGAATTTCAGATAGAGATGATTGTTGTAGCTGTGGAAATATATAAGATTGTCAGGGGAAAGAAAAATTAGAAAAAAGATGTTCAGGGATAAACGCCTGTAGAATACTCAGGGTTAAAAGACAGAAGGAAGAAGAACCAGAAAAACAGGTTTGAGAAAGAGTGAGAAAAATAGAACGTAATGTCACAAAAGGTGAGGATAGAATTTTGAGGAAGAGGATGTGGTCTTTGGTAACAAATGCTGCTTTGCTCTAGAATAGAGCAAAGAATCAGAGTTAGATTTGGCAGTTGCAAGGTTTTATGTGATCTTGGCAATAGCAGTTTCAAGAGAGTGTGGGTAGGGCGGAGGCCAGATTATAATGATTTGGGAAGTAATGAGGAAGAAAGGGGAGTGATGGTATCTTAGAAGCCAGTCAGGGGAGAGGTTTTGTTAGTTTGCCTGTTTTTTCTTCCTTTTATATAGAGGAGATTTTTAACTTCTTTTGGGGAGTTAGGGAAAAGAGTCAGGGGTCAAGTCAAGGAGGAACTTGAAAGATGCAAGGAGAAAGCAATAGAGCAAAATTCTTGAGAAATTAATCCTGAGATGGGATTATGAGAAGAGGTGGCTGGTAAGCCTTCGGTGGGAGTAGGGATGCCTGCTGCCTCCTCTCAGGTGGCTTAGAAGTTTATATTGGAAAGCATCTTCTCAGGGAAGTAGCAGGAAAGCTTTTCTGCTAGAGTGAGAGAACTGAGATTAGAGGCTAGGTCTGCTGAAGGATGGGTGGTATCCACGAGAGAATGAGGGTAACAATCAATCAGGCATAAAAGAATTGCTGAATAGTACTGAGAGTACAGCTGAGAGGGGAAAATCATCATTCTTTACTGACAGGCTGAAATGAGGAGAGGAGCGATAGACTAATTATCTTATGTAAGGGTCATTGTTAGATTCATTAGGAATAAGGAGAGGTACAGAGTTTTGAAATTTCAGAGGTAGAATGGTTCTTTGGAACTGTATCTGATGGATACTGCACGGCCATATACTGCTCCTGCTATTATGATGTCTGTTTTCCACAAGAAGAGGATGTTGTTGTTCTTATAGGTTTGTTATTAGAAATTTTGAAAATATGTGGAGTTGGCCATAATAGTAAAACTAATGTTCTTGTTTGTTTTTAGTGGTCACTGCAGCTTCTTTTCACACTAAAGACTCTACTAACAGAAAACCCTTAACCAAAGGTCAGCCCTGTTTGACATCCTTTAATTCTTTGGACATTACTTCCTCTAAAGCAAAAAAAGGAAAAGAAAAGGAAATTGCAAAACTAAAACGGCCCACAGCACTTAAAAAGGTAAAACAAACCCTGGGGCTATTTATTTTACAGTATAAAAAAGGGGTTTAAATCGTTTTGCAAAAGTAGTTGTGGCGTTTTGGCCAACTGATTATTGTGAAAAGTTCTTAGACGTGCATCTTTATGATGACTAGTTAATTTAAGGTTGGGGATCTCAGCATCATGACTATCTTTCTGTGTTGACCAAGGCCCTGGGGAATGAGTTCTGTCTGTAAGTTAAAAAAAAAAAAAAGTTAAACATTTAGGTATCCAAAAACTTTAGACCCTAGGTATCAGAAGCCTGGGATTCTAGTACTAACTTCAGTACTTATTGTGTAGTTTTAGCAAACCTTTCTTATCCTCATCTTCTTTATCTATAAGTTGGGTATAATACCTGCTCTGTTTAACTCAGTACTGTTATTAGGAGGAGCGAATGAGATGATCTATGACCAAATAAATCTAACGTAACTATGTGACCTGGTTTCCAAAGGTTTTATTTTATCCATTTTGGGGGAAACCCTAGTTTGTCTACTAGGATTTAAAGAATGAAGCAGATGTGGTTTGATAGCTGTAGTATTATATTGCCTTCCTTTATTTTGGATATAGTACTTCCTTCAACTACAGTGCCTAAAATTACATTTACCTTTTTGCCAGTCAGTTTCTACATAGCCAACCAAAATCCTTACATCCATTTTTTAAGTGAACACTACTATTCCTGTGTAATAGTGACCATTTTAATCATTCAGTACATACTTAAAGAGTAATTAGTAATTAAAGACTGGTAATGACTTTTAGGTTATTTTGAAAGAAAGAGAGGAAAAGAAGGGCCGTTTAACTGTGGACCACAATCTTTTGGGATCTGAGGAACCAATAGAAATGCACTTAGATTTTATTGATGATTTGCCACAGGAGATTGTTTCCCAAGAAGGTAAGATCACCTCTTTCCCCCTTCTTCTTATAAAATGGTCCGAAGTATTTTAATTAGTAGGTAACAGCATATCACTAGTTATTCTCCTAAATATGCTCCATATTTTATCTAAATTTTTTAATTTTTGAGAGTGGTTTCTTTTGAAGATGCTTCTGTAGGGAGATATTTAAAGGGTGGGGAGGCAGGTGTTACATAGTAGGTCTATGGCATTTTTGAAGCTTAAATCCTGAATTTGTTGTAAACCCTCATAATTATGATCTTACTAATGCATCCTCTGTTAACTGTCACAGTTCCTTTCATCTTGCCTTCTTTTATATCTAGAACACAGCTGGCTTTCTTTGCAGGACTACAGTTGACCCTTGAACAATGCAGGTTTGAACTGCACAGGTACACTTGTACACAGATGTTTTTCAATAGTAAATACTGCAGCACTACTCAGACATGATTGGTTGAATCCACAGACGGTGGAGGAACTATGATACAAAGGGCGGACTATAAATTACATGCAGTTTAAATCCCCATGTTGTACAAGGGTCACCTGTATATTTTATTGAATTGCTTTTGTTGATTTTCTTCCTTGCTTTTGTGGATTTAATACCTATACCACAATGAGTAGAGAATTGCAAAGCTTGCTGTAGTGCAGAGTCCAGTTGGTCAATAAGATTCAGTCCCATACAGTGGGTAGCCAGCACATGATTCCAGTTGGGACCTCAGCAAAACTGCAGATGCCTTCTAAAATTTATACTACTGTGGAAGAAAGATTTTAAGAGAAACCTGACTAGGTCCCTATTTCTACTGGTATTTATTCTTCAACTTTTGGCAAAACATTTAAATCTGATTTACACATAGATTTAGTAGCAGTGTTCCCTTGTGTTTAGAAAAATAAGTTTACTTCTTCTAAGAATTGTTCCAATATGTTTGGTTAGGGTTCCCCTTTACTCTCAGTTAAGTATCATTGCCTTTGTATTTAGGTGTATCTGTTTATGCATTCCTTCAACAAGTGTGTGTTGAACATCCATCATATGTACTTTAGTAAGTGGGGTAGGGATGGGAAGGTCAGGAAATGTCATAAAGATATATAGTGGACTGGCCCTGTTACAGAAAGTTTACAATCCAGTAGAGAGATAAGATATATGTGTAACTTCGCAGATTAATGGACTGGACAAATACTAACTCATTTCCTGAGTTTTAGAGCTGTTTAGAAAAGAAGCAGTAACTAAAGGTGGCAGTTGAGTCAAGAGGTGGCATCTGCAAACATGGCTGCCTGAGCACAGGAGCAAAGACCAAATGAAAGAGAAACTGACTGGGGTGGTGCCTGGAGAATTGGGAGTGGTGTGGAGAGAAAGAATGAGGTAGAATTCATCATTGCCAGCAGCAATGGGAATTTTTAGACAGTTAAAAAATTTATTTCTAAGAAATAGGTGGAAAAATAGAGATGAAGGAGATGGGTAATATGATCTGGAAAGAGTGTAGAAGTGGATACGTCTTTTCTTCTTCGATTTAGATCTCCTGGGAATACATGTTTTAGATAACTTGGCCTTCTTGCATCTCTTCTGTGGAGACTTGTAGGCTATGCTTGATGTTTTTCAGAGTATATTTTAAGACATAATAGGAAAATTTGATTTTTGTAGTATATGAAATGTTTGTGATACAAACAATGCCCAACTTGGTAGCTTCTGGAGAATTTGGAAGTGATAACAAAAGGTAACTGCCATTCTAAATTATGTTGATCAGTATAGAGCTTTTCAGCATTCAGAATTTCTCAATTCTTTCCCCTCACCCCACGTCTCCACAGATGCTGGACTGAGCATGCCCAGTGATGCATCCCTCTCTCCAGCAAGTCAGAACTCTCCGTACTGTATGACACCTGTGTCACAAGGCTCTCCGGCTAGTTCTGGGATAGGCAGTCCAATGGCATCTTCGACAATAACCAAAATCCACAGCAAAAGATTTAGAGAGTAAGTTTTAGTCTCATTATTGAGGTTGAGTAGCTTAGCTATCTTGACTGTAGTTCTGAATATAATATTACCATTCTTCCTTGGTGGGTTGAACAGATAGAATACCAAAGATCTTTAAATTCTTTCAGATTTTGTTTAACAACGGGTTTTATTATATGGAAAGTATTTGCCGTTCGTCAGCTGTCAGTGTTCGTGTAAAAGTGATTTGACAGTAAATACATTCTTTTTATATCAGCTAGTGTTTATACCCATGAAATTTGGCCTCTTACAGCTTATGTATTATATAAAATGTCATACTGTGACATTTTTCCTCTCCAAATGCTTTTGCTTTTTTGTTTACATTATTGGCCCTTCAAAAAAAAAACCTCTCGGGCTTCCCTGGTGGCGCAGTTGTTGAGAGTCCGCCTGCCGATGCAGGGGACACGGGTTCGTGCCCCGGTCCGGGAAGATCCCACATGCCGCGGAGCGGCTGGGCCCGTGAGCCATGGCCGCTGAGCCTGCGCGTCCGGAGCCTGTGCTCCGCAATGGGAGAGGCCACAACAGTGAGAGGCCCGCGTACCGCGAAAACAAACAAACAAACAAAAAACCTCTCTAACCAATTAATAACAAGTTTCTAAGATCCTCCTACATGTAGTGAACCTGTTACATAAACCTATTTGTTGTTAAGCATATATTTCTAAGTTTGAAAATGCCCATCTGTGAATAACCTTGAACTGACAGTTATTGCTGTGAAGGATTTTAGAATGTAAACATTTGTGTAGATAAATTAATTTTACCTTTGAACTTAAGTTTACCTATGAAAGAATCCCAGGGTGAAAGTAAAATGTGTGTGAATCCAAACCACATTGGTTTGTTCTGTTCCTTTATATTATTGTTTTTGAGCAAATACTTAACGCCTAGGTTTGGGAAGTTAATTAAATATCACAGATGTGTGACAAAGGAAATACTTGGAGAATAAAATCTTACATATGTGTGAAATAAACAGCTTGGAAGAACAGCAGAGTGAAGAAAATTGCATTTTTGATGTTTTATTCTTCAGTTGCATTCTTTAATTTTGTGTACTTCATGATAACCTTTCCTCAGTCTGTCCAGTTATATCTTCTGTTCTGAAGTAATGTCATGCTTGCATTTATTTAAACACTTTTCACATAAACATTAAAAAAATTTGCAAAGCAGAACATTTTTTTTCACTAAAGAAAGGCAGGCCTAGATTTTCCCACCATATAATGTATCCGTAATTTAGAAGTGGTAATTTGCTGGCCCGGCATTCCTAGATTAGAAATTTTACCAATTTTCCTTGTTAAGTACCTGCTTATGGTAGAGATAGATTATGGATGAAAACTAGCAAAGTGGAATATGTAAGGAGCTTACTCAAACTAGAATGACTTCCTTATCCTTGAAATTAAGTACTATAGTGGCCTCACACTACTTGCTTTCTGTTTTTTACGTTATAGCCATATATGATCTCACAAAGAGCCTCATTCAGTTGCTTTGCCTGATATAAAGCCATGTAACTTTTACCTCAAGACCTCTTTGGTTTTGGCTTCAATTTAACTACTGAATTCATCCCCTGTAACCATAGATTTTCAGAGGTAGAGGGACCATTGAGGCTGTCATCTGTAACTCCTTATTTTTATGGTTGAGGAAGCCAGTGCCAGAGACTGATTTATCCAAGCGTGGAGGATGAATGGTTGGTATTAGGGCATTCAGTTAGCTTTTACGAAATTAATTTGTTTCTTATTAGAAGCATCTTTAGTTTTCATTGGAATGAAATAACTTTATACATGATCTCCTTACCAAAAACATTATACCTGTTTATCTAATAACAGGTTAACATTTGATTTATATCCTTAGGAATTTAATAATCGGGTGTTTGATTAGTACTTCCCCAAGGTTAATCTGTCCTTTGCATAAAAGCCGATCTGTTGTAATTCAGGAAAACTCTTCTGTTTTTCTAATTGACTGAAGGATTTAGGAGATTTTTGAAGACTTGATTTTTTAATGAAAACCTGTTACTCGATGTATTTTTTTCCTAAAATAATTTTATAATTACCTACTTTTGGTTTCCTTTACAGGTACTGTAATCAGGTTCTTTGTAAAGAGATTGATGAATGTGTGACTCTTCTTCTACAAGAGCTTGTCAGCTTCCAGGAACGCATCTACCAAAAGGATCCTGTAAGAGCAAAAGCGAGGAGACGGCTGGTCATGGGTCTAAGAGAGGTTACGAAACATATGAAATTAAACAAGATCAAATGTGTTATAATTTCTCCAAATTGTGAAAAAATCCAGTCCAAAGGTATGAACATTTTACTTTTGAAGTGTTTTGATATTTATGTAGTATAATTGTAGAATATGCAGTGAATTTTAAAGTGGAAGCCATATGTCTTCTTTAGCAGAGTTTAGGTATAAAACATAATACTGAACATGAAGAAAGAAAATGAAATGTTTCAGCACTGGAGGTAGCGTAATAAAATTGAGATCAGATTGTAAAGAAAATCCCCATTTATGAACACTAGTGAAGGATTTAGTGGGGGCCAACCAAGTGTCCCCTGTGTTGTGATCAGAGTGGGAACTACTAAGCAGGCATTTCTTTACCTCTGCAAATATATTCTACTTTTTTTTTTACCATCTTTATTGGAGTATAATTGCTTTACAATGATGTGTTAATTTCTGCTTTATAACAAAGTGAATCAGGTATACATATATCCACATATCTCCTCCCTCTTGTGTCTCCCTCCCACCCCTCTAGGTGGTCACAAAGCACTGAGCTGATCTCCCTGTGCTATGCGGCTGCTTCCCACTAGCTATCTGTTTTACATTTGGTAGTATATATATGTCCATATATAAGTCTGTTACTTCGTCCCAGCTTACCCTTCCCCATCCCCGTGTCCTCAAGTCCATTCTCTACGTCTGCGTCTTTATTCCTCTCCTGCCCCTATGTTCTTCATAACAGTTTTTTGTTTTTTCTTTAGATTCCATATATATATGTGGGAGCGTATGGTATTTGTTTTTCTCTTTCTAACTTACTTCACTCTGTATGACAGACTGGAGGTCCATCCACCTCACTACAAATAACTCAATTTCGTTTCTTTTTATGGCTGAGTAATATTCCATTGTATATATGTGCCACATCTTCTTTATCCATTCATCTGTCGATGCACACTTAGGGTGCTTCCATGCTGACTATTGTAAATAGAGCTGCAGTGAACATTGTGGTACATGACTCTTTCTGAATTACCATTTTCTTAGGGTATATGCCCAGTAGTGGGATTGCAGGGTCGTATGATAATTCTATTTTTGGTTTTTTAAGGAACCTCCATACTGTTCTCCATAGTGGCTGTATCAATTTACATTCCCACCAACAGTGCAAGAGGGCTCCCTTTTCTCCACACCCTCTCCAGCATTTATTGTTTGTAGATTTTTTGATGATGGCCATTCTGACTGGTGTGAGGTGATACCTCATTGTAGTTTTGATTTGCATTTCGCTAATAATTAGTGATGCTGAATGGCTTTTCATGTGCTTCTTGGCCATCTGTATGTCTTCTTTGGAGAAATGTGTATTTACGTCTCTGCCCATTTATGGATTGGGTCGTTTGTTTCTTAATATTGAGCTGCATGAGCTGCTTGTAAATTTTGGAGATTAATCTTTTTCAGTTGCTTCATTTGCAAATATTTTCTCCGATTCTGAGGGTTGTCTTTTCTTCTTGTTTATGGTTTCCTTTGCTGTGCAAAAGCTTTTAAGTTTCATCAGGTCCCATTTGTTTATTTTTGTTTTTATTTCCATTCTTCTAGGAGGTGGGTCAAAAAGGATCTTGCTGTGATGTATGTCCTAGAGTGTTCTGCCTATGTTTTCCTCGAAGAGTTTTATAGTGTCTGGCCTTACATTTAGCTCTTTAATCTATTTTGAGTTTATTTTTGTGTATGGTGTTAGGGAGTGTTCTAATTTCATACTTTTACATGTAGCTAGCTGTCCAGTTTTCCCAGCACCACTTACTGAAGAGGCTGTCTTTTCTCCATTGTATATTCTTGCCTCCTTTATCAAAGATAAGGTGACCATATGTGCATGGGTTTATCGCTGGGCTTTCTATCCTGTTCCATTGATCTATATTTCTGTTTTCGTGCCAGTACCATACTGTCTTGATTACTGTAGCTTTGTAGGATAGTCTGACGTCTGGGAGCCTGATTCCTCCAGCTCTGTTTTTCTTTTCTCAAGATTGCTTTGGCTATTTGGGGTCTTTTGTGTTTCCATACAAATTGTGAAATTTTTTGTTCTAGTTCTGTGAAAAATGCCATTGGTAGTTTGATAGGGATTGCACTGAATCCATAGATTGCTTTCGGCAGTATGGTCATTTTGACAATGTTGATTCTTCCAATCCAAGAACGTGGTGTATCTCTCCATCTGTTTGTATCATCTGTAATTTCTTTCATCAGTGTCATAGTTTTCTGCATACAGGTCTTTTGTCTCCTTAGGTAGGTTTATTCCTAGGTGTTTTATTCTTTTTGTTGCAATGGTAAATGGGAGTGTTTCCTTAATTTCTCTCTCAGATTTTTCATCATTAGTGTATAGGAATGCAAGAGATTTCTGTGCATTAATTTTGTATCCTGCTACTTTACCAAATTCATTGATTAGCTCTAGTAGTTTTCTGGTAGCATCTTTAGGATTCTCTATGTATCGTATGTCATCTGCACACAGTGACAGCTTTACTTCTCTTTTCCGATGTGGATTCCTTTTATTTCTTTTTCTTCTCTGATAGTTGTGGCTAAAACTTCCAAAACTCTGTAGAATAATAATGGTGAGAGTGGGCAACCTTGTCTTGTTCCTGATCTTAGAGGAAATGGTTTCAGTTTTTCACCATTGAGAATGATGTTGGCTGTGGTTTTGTCATATGTGTTGAGGTAAGTTCCCTGTATGCCTACTTTTCTGGAGGGTTTTTATCATAAATGGGTGTTGAATTTTATCGAAAGCTTTTCTGCATCTATTGAGATGATCATATGTTGGTTCTCCTTCAGTTTGTTAATATGATGTATCACATTAATTGATTTGCATATATTGAAGAATCCTTGCATTCCTGGGATAAACCCCACATGATCGTGGAATATGATCCTTTTAATGTGCTGTTGGATTCTGTTTGCTAGTATTTTGTTGAGGATTTTTGCATCTATATTAATCGGTGGTATTGGCCTGTAATTTTGTTTCTTTGTGACATCTTTGTCTGGTTTTGGTATCAGGTTGATGGTGGCCTTGTAGAATGAGTTTGGGAGTGTTCCTCCCTCTGCTATATTTTGGAAGACTTTGAGGAGCATAGGTGTTAGCTCTTCTCTAAATGTTTGATAGAATTCACCTGTGAAGCCATCTGGTCCTGGGCTTTTGTTTGTTGGAAGATTTTCAATCACAGTTTCAATTTCAGTGCTTGTGATTGGTCTGTTTATATTTTCTATTTCTTCCTGGTGCAGTCTCAGAAGGTTGTGCTTTTCTAAGAATTTGTCCATTTCTTCCAGGTTGTCCATTTTATTGTCATATAGTTGCTTGTAGTAATCTCTCATGATCCTTTTTATTTCTGCAGTGTCAGTTGTTACTTCTCCTTTTTCATTTCTAATTCTATTGATCTGAGTCTTCTCCCTTTTTCTTCTTGATGAGTCTGGCTAATGGTTTATCAATTTTGTTTATCTTCTTAAAGTACCAGCTTTTAGTTTTATTGATCTTTGCTATCGTTGCCTTCATTTCTTTTTCATTTATTTCTGATCTGATCTTTATGATTTCTTTTCTTCTGCTAACTTTGGGAGTTTTTTGTTCTTCTTTCTCTAATTGATTTAGGTGTAAGGTTAGGTGTTTATTCGAGATGTTTCCTGTTTCTTAAGGTGGGATTGTATTGCTATAAACTTCCCTCTTAGAACTGCTTTTGCTGCATCCCATAGGTTTTGGGTCATCGTGTCTCCATTGTCATTTGTTTCTAGGTATTTTTTAATTTCCCCTTTGATTTCTTCAGTGATCACTTTGTTATTAAGTAGTGTATTGTTTAGCCTCCATGTGTTTGTATTGTTTTACAGATTTTTTCCTGTAATTGATATCTAGTCTCATAGCGTTGTGGTCGGAAAAGATACTTGAAACAATTTCAATTTTCTTAAATTTATCAAGGCTTCATTTGTGGCCTAAGATATGATCTATCCTGGAGAATGTTCCATGAGCACTTGAGAAGAAAGTTTATTCTCTTGTTTTTGGAGGGAATGTCCTATAAATATCAATTAAGTCAGTCTTGTTTAATGTATCATTTAAAGCTTGTGTTTCCTTATTTAGTTTCATTTTGGATGATCTGTCCATTGGTGAAAGTGGGGTGTTGAAGTCCCCTACTGTGATTGTGTTACTGTAGATTTCCCCTTTTATGGCTGTTAGCATTTGCCGTATGTATCGAGGTGCCCCTGTGTTTGGTGCATAAATATTTACAATTGTTATAGCTTCTTCTTGGATTGATCCCTTGATCGTTATGTAGTGTCCTTCTTTGTCTGTTGTAATAGTCTTTATTTTAAAGTCTATTTTGTCTGATATGAGAATTGCTACTCCAGCTTTCTTTTGATTTCCATTTGCATGGAATATCTTTTTTCCATCCCCTCACTTTCCGTCTGTATGTGTCCCTAGGTCTGAAGTGGGTGTCTTGTAGACAGCATGTATACGGGTCTTGGCTTTTGTATCCATTCAGCCAGTCTTTGTCTTTTGGTTGGAGCATTTGGTTGGAGCATTTAATCCATTTACATTTAAGGTTGTTATTGATATGTATGTTCCTATTACCATTTTCTTAATTGTTTTGGGTTTGTTATTGTAGGTGTTTTCCTTCTCTTGTGTTTCCTGCCTAGAGAAGTTCCTTTAGCATTTCTTGTAAAGGTGGTTTGGTGGTGCTTTACCAAAGCAAAGAATTTGGTGAATTCTCTTAGCTTTTCTTGTCTGTAAAGGTCATAATTTTTCTGTCAAATCTGAATGAGATCCTTGCTGGGTAGAGTAATCTTGGTTGTAGGTTTTTTCCTTTCATCACTTTATATATGTCCTGCCACTGCCTTCTGGCTGCAGAATTTCTGCTGAAGGATTAGCTGTTAACGTTATGGAGATTCCCTTGTATGTTATTTGTTGCTTTTCCTTTGCTGCTTTCAATATTTTTTCTTTGTATTTAATTTTTGATAGTTTGATATGTTTCTTGGTGTGTTTCTCCTTGGATTTATCCTGTATAGGACTCTTGGTGCTTCCTGGACTTAACTATTTCCTTTCCCATATTTGGGAAGTTTTCATCTATAATCTCTTCAAATATTTTCTCAGTCCATTTCTTTTTCTCTTCTTCTTCTGGGACCCCTATAATTCGAATGTTGGTGTGTTTAATGTTGTCCCAGAGGTCTCTGAGACTGTTGTCAATTTGTTTCATTCTTTTTTCTTTATTCTGCTCTGCGGTAGTTATTTCCACTATTTTATTCTCCAGGTCACTTATCCGTTCTTCTGCCTCAATTATTCTGCTATTGATTCCTTCTGGAGGATTTTTAATTTCATTTACTGTGTTGTTCATCATTGTTTGTTTGCTCTTTAGTTCTTCTAGGTCCTTGTTAAGCGTTTCTTGTATTTTCTCCATTCTATTTCCAAGATTTTGGATTATGTTTACTATCATTACTCTGAATTCTTTTTCATGTAGACTGCCTATTATTTCCTCTTCATTTGTTTGGTCTGGTGGGTTTTTACTTTGCTCCTTCATTTGCTGTGTGTTTCTCTGTCTTCTCATTTTGCTTAACTTACTGTGTTTGGTGCCTCCTTTTCGCAGGCTGCAGGTTCGTAGTTCCCGTTGTTTTTGGTGTCTGTCCCCAGTGGCTAAGGTTGGTTCAGTGGGTTGTGTAGGCTTCCTGGTGGAGGGGACTAGTGCCTGTGTTCTAGTGGATGAGGCTAGATCTTGTCTTTCTGGTGAGCAGGCCCCTGTCTGGTGGTGTGTTTTGGGGTGTCTGTGACCTTATTATGATTTTAGGCAGCCTCTTTGTTAATGAGTGGGGTTGTGTTCCTTTCTTGCTAGGAGAGGTTTTTTTTTTTTCTTGTGGTACACGGGCCTGTCACTGTTGTGGCCTCTCCCGTTGTGGAGCACTGGCTCCGGACATGCAGGCTCAGCGGCCATGGTTCATGGGCACAGCCGCTCCGTGGCACGTGGGATCCTCCCGGACCGGGGCATGAACCCGCGTCCCCTGCATCAGCAGGTGGACTCTCAACCACTGCGCCACCAGGGAAGCCCTCTGGGAGAGCTTTTGCCTTGTGATATTACGTGGAGCCAGGAGGTCTGTGGTGGACCAATGCCCTGAACTTGGCTCTACCACCTCAGAGGCAGAGGCCTAACACCTGGCTGGAGCACCAAGACCCTGTTGGCCACACAGCTCAGAGGAAAAGGGAGAAAAAAAGTAAAAAAGAAAGAAAGAAAGAAAGAGAAGAAAATAAATTTATTAAAATAAAAAATAAGTGTTAAAAATAAGAAAAATTAAAAAGTAATTAAAAAAAAGAGCTAAGAGACCAACCAAACGAAAAAACAAATCTACCAATGATAACAAGCGCTAGAAACTATACTTAAAAAAAAAAAAAGGACAGACAAAACTCTAGGACACATGGTAAAAGCAAAGCTATACAGACCAAATCACACGAAGAAGCATATACATACACACTCACAAAAAGAGAAAAGTGAAAAATATATATATATATTGTTGCTCCCAAAGTCTACCACCAAAATTTCGGGATGATTCATTGTCTATTCAGATATTCCAGAGATGCAGGGTACGTCAAGTTGATTGTGGAGATTTAATCCGCTGCTTCTGAGGCTGCTGGGAGAAATTTCCCTTTCTCTTCTTTGTTCGCACAGCTCCTGGGGTTCAGCTTTGGATTTGGCCCCACCTCTGAGTGTAGGTCACCTGAGGACCTCTCTTTCTGCCCAGACAGCACAGGGTTAAAGTAGCAGCTGATTAGGGGGCTCTGCCTCACTGAGGCCCGGGGTAGGGAGGGGTACGGAATGCAGGGCGAGCCTGCGAAGGCAGAGGCTGGTGTGCCGTTGCAGCGTGAGGCGCGCCATGTGTTCTCCTGGGGAAGTTGTCCCTGGATCACGGGACCCTGGCAGTGGTGGGCTGCCCAGGCTCCCGGGAGGGGAGGTGTGCATAGTGACCAGTGCTTGCACACAGGCTTCTTGGTGGCTGCAGCAGCAGCCTTAGCATCTCATGCCCATCTCTCGTGTCTGTGCTGATAGCCGTGGCTCACACCCGTTTCTGAAGCTCGTTTAGGTGGTGCTCTGAATCCCCTCTCCTTGCACACCCCGAAATAATGATCTCTTAACTCTTAGGCAGTTCCACACTTTTTCCTGGACACACTCCCGGCTAGCTGTGGCGCACTAGCCCCCTTCAGGCTGTTTCACACAGCCAACCCCAGTTCTCTCCCTGTGATCTGACCTCCAAAGCCCGAGCCTCAGCTCCCAGCCCCCGCCTGCCCTGGTGCGTGAGCAGACAAGCCTCTCGGGCTGGTGAGTGCTGGTCAGCACCGATCCTCTGTGCGGGAGTCTCTCCGCTTTGCCCTCTGCACCCCTGTTGCTGCGCTCTCCTCCGTGGCTCTGAAGCTCCCCCGCTCTGCCACCTATAGTCTCCGCCCGCGAAGGGGCTTCCTAGTGTGTGGAAACCTTTCCTCCTTCACGGCTCCCTCCCACTGGTGCAGGTCCCGTCCCTATCCATTTGTCTCTGTTTATTCTTTTTTCTTTTGCCCTACCCAGGTTCGTGGGGAGTTTCTTGCCTTTTGGGAGGTCTGAGGTCTTCTGCCAGTGTTCAGTAGGTGTTCTGTAGGAGTTGTTTCCCATGTAGGTGTATTTCTGATGTATCTGTGGGGAGGAAGGTCATCTCCACATCTCACTCTTCTGCCATCTTGAAGGTCTCCTCTGGTGCACCCTCCCCCCCAGCTCTTCAGGCAGGCCTGGAGCCAGGGGCACTAGCCCCGCAAAGGAGCAAGTGAAAAACCCAGCAGTGGCGACCCGACAGCTGGTTCCCGGCGGTGCTACCACATAGCTGGATGGCTCATTTCTGGCCTATTCTACTTTAAAATTTTTGTATTACTCTCCTTTGATGGCTCTTTTCTCTTAAAAAAATTAGGGAAAAGATACAGTTCTCTTTCTTGGTCTTTGACTGTGGACAGGAGTCAAGTGTAGGCCAAAACATATGTCTCATTATGGACCCTAGGTTATGTAGGCCATACAAACATAGTGCTGTGTTTTGATTCTGAAGCCCAAGGTCATTACGAGTGGTCTTTTCAAGGTCCAGTTAATAGTTTCCACTGTTGATAAAAAGGATAGGCTCTGCTAACCAACTTCTTTTGAGCGTGTTACTTAACGATCATGCTACTTTTGAATAAGCTGAATGCCTTCCCTACTTCTCTAGGTAAATGAGAGATAAATATCCTCTTTTATGAAGAGGATATGGATTTATGTGATCATGGTCTGTGGCATTCTTAATAATAAATGGCCCTACTTTCTAATCATCCTAGAAAGTTTACAAATCAATTATTCTAAAAATAAAGAAATTATTTTGGTAAACATTTCTATCTTCTAATTGATGTATGGTTGACCTTTCCAAACCATAATTATTTTGAATGAACCTGAAAACATTTGGGCTATCTGACTTTATGATATCAATCAAATTTTTAAAAAGAAATGTTTCTATTTTTGGAAGAAATATTCACAATCTAATTTTAAAGGTCTACTTTCCATTGTCCACTTATAACTAATTATTTGCCACTAAATTTAAAACAATTTCAAAATCAATTTCCAGTCCTGAACACTTGGGTACTGAATTGGTCATTTGAGGGGTATATTTTAAATATATTAAACAACATAATTAATGCTCCTCAAAGAAACACTTTCAAATAATTTTCCTTTTACTATTGGGGCATTCTGATCTTGCCAGAGAGACAAAAATAATTACGTCCATTGTATGAAAGACAGAAGTTGAAAGGTTCTCTCAAACTATGTAGTAATTAATAACAGTACCATAACATCTGTAAATCCCAAATTCCAGATCAGTTCTTACATAATGGTTATGATATATGCATTTTTGCCATAGTTCATTGAGTTTTTCCAATTGGGAAATCAGTCTCTCCTGTCTCTTATTTAATATAAGCCAACATGACTGTAGAAACAATATGACAGCAGTGACTAATGTCAGAAATGAAAATGGGCTCTCTAGACAGTTATCCTACCTTATTTCAGAAAAAAAATGTAATTTGTAATTTTTATATCCTAAAATTACTGTTCAGGATAGAACATGATGATTGTATGATGCAGCAATATTTTATATTCCACTAAGAAAGAAAAATTCTATCAATCCAAAGATTCCATTGATTGTAGAATGCTACCCTAGTTCAGAGTTGTTAGTATGTGGTAAAAATTTTGCATCTTAAAATCAGTTAAATACAATATTAAAAAAAAAAAAAGATATAGGTCTCTGCCCATTTATGGTGGAGATTTGTCTCTCAGAAACCAGCAGTAACAGAGGCTTTTGTACTATGTTGTGCACCGTTATTTGTCCTTTTTTAATGGAGGAGCCACTTCAGGTGATTCGAGTAGACAGAGGCATCAAATAGCAGTAGCAGGCAGAGGGGAAAAATACCAGTAAAAACAGTAATGTATAATCGGTCTTATTGCATGTGATAGGTTGCTTACTTGAGCTGAGAGATTAGATAAAGGAATCAGCCACTATTAACAATTTTAATTAATTTTAAAAAATGAAAAATGTTTATTATATTGAAATTTGGCTCCTGCTATACTAATCCCTGTGGAGAAACAAAAATATTCGCATTAAAGGAATATAGTATTTAACTGGGAGAAAGAAAATATGCACATAATATCCAAATATAGTACAAATTCAGATAGGCAAATGTGGTGAACAGCCTAAGTGCCACAAGCATTCATGGACTCCTTTGCTGCTGTGTTTTATGCTGTTGGGTGCTAAAATAGCTCCATTTAGGAAATAACTAAAAACTTCTCTACATGTTGATTTCTCAGGTGGCCTGGATGAGGCTCTCTATAATGTTATAGCCATGGCACGGGAACAAGAAATTCCTTTTGTGTTTGCCCTTGGAAGAAAAGCTCTAGGACGCTGTGTGAACAAGCTGGTTCCTGTTAGTGTGGTGGGAATCTTCAACTACTTTGGTGCTGAGGTAAGACTTAGAAGATGCAGTCCCTCACTGCCCACCCCCCATAGTACATCTTCTTTGGACACGTGCCATTGTTATGTTTGAGCATTTGGAGAAGTGATATGATGACTCTCCAGGAATGAGTGGAAAATTCTTGAGTATTACATTTCCTTTTTTAGTGTTGAAAACATTTGCGTAAGTCAATCCTATAGCATTGTGAAAAGATTTTAGCTCGTATTTCTGCTACAGTGATTTTTTTTTTCTGGGTTCAGATACGTAGTACTTGACAATATATGTAACTGCTGGGTAAAGGTATCCAGTATTGTACAAAGTAAAACAAATTTCTTCAGTCTGTATGTTGGGTATATTTTGTGCTGCTAGGAGTCAAGAGAGAAAAGAATCCTTTGTTTGGAGAGGATTTTCCTTTGAAAATGAAATTCCTAAACCAATTGAGAGAATAATTCTACACCCATGATATTTGTCTTCCTCTCATAGTCAACTAATACAAACTTTGCCCATAGGAGCTGATAAATTATAAAGTAAATGTTATTTATTTAGAGTAATGCTTATTAACATAACATTTTAAGATTGGTCGGGTTTTTTGAACGTGTGGGGTTCTTTTTAGAACATCATTTGACTTGTGGTTTTTACATTGAAACATTTTCAGTTGTACTTGTTTTAAATTGTATACAATCTGTGCATACAATAAGACTTTTTTATGAAGTTGATTCTAAAGTATTTTGTGACACAACTGATGGACCATTTTCCCTCTTCTCAGCCATACTATTTGTGTATATTTAAGTGTCTGTCTTTCCTATCCAGTCACCATACTGAATACCCCCATCCCCCTATCCATTCAGTTTCTCTCCCACTGCCCATTAAATTATCTGTCTACCCACCTACTCTTTTTTTTAAATTAATTAATTTATTTATTTTTGGCTGTGTTGGGTCTTTGTTTCTGTGCGAGGGCTTTCTCTAGTTGTGGCAAGTGGGGGCCACTCCTCATCGCGGTGCATGGGCCTCTCACTATCGCTGCCTCTCTTGTTTCAGAGCACAAGCTCCAGACGCACAGGCTCAGTAATTGTGGCTCACGGGGCCAGCTGCTCCGCGGCATGTGGGATCTTCCCAGACCAGGGCTCGAACCCGTGTCCCCTGCATTGGCAGGCAGATTCTCAACCACTGCGCCACCAGGGAAGCCCCTACCCACCTACTCTTTACGATCATGTAATTAGTATTTGTCCTGCCATTAGCATCCCAGGCTTTTCTCAGTTATAGATATCACACTGCTTTGTCATAGTTAATGTGTTTCTTCATGTAAGTGTGAATTCCTCAAGGGTAGGACTCCTGTCTTTTTTTTTTTTGGCATCTTTATTGGAGTATAATTAACTTACAATGGTGTATTAGTTTCTGTTTTATAACAAAGGGAATCAGTTTTTTTCTCCTCCCTCTTGCATCTCCCTCCCACCCTCCGTATCCCACCCCTCTAGGTGGTCACAAAGCACTGAGCTGATCTCCCTGTGTTATGTGGCTGCTTCTCACTAGCTATCTATTTTACATTTGGTAGAATATATAAGTACATGCCACTCTCACTTTGTCCCAGCTTACCCTTCCCCCTCCCCAGGTCCTCAAGTCCATTCTCTACGTCTGTGGCTTTATTCCTGTCCTGCCCCTAAGTTCTTCATAAACATTTTTTATTTTTTAGATTCCATATATATGTGTTCACATACTGTATTTTTATATTTCTCTTTCTGACTTACTTCACTCTGTATGACAGACTGTAGGTCCATCCACCTCACTACAAATAACTCAATTTCGTTTCTTTTTATGGCTGAGTAATATTCCATTGTATATACGTGCCACATCTTCTTTATCCATTCATCTGTCAATGGACACTTAGGTTGCTTCCATATACTGGCTATTGTAAATAGAGCTGCAGTGAACATTGTGGTACATGACTCTTTTTGAATTATGGTTTTCTGAGGGTATATGACCAGTAGTGGGATTGCTGGATCATATGGTAATTCTATTTTTAGTTTTCTAAGGAACCTCCATACTGTCTCCATAGTGGCTCTGTCAATTTACATTCCCACCAACAGTGCAAGAGGGTTCCCTTTTCTCCACACCCTCCCCAGCGTTTATTGTTTGTAGATCTTTTGATGATGGCCATTCTGACTGGTGTGAGGTGATACCTCATTGTAGTTTTGATTTGCATTTCTCTAATGATGAGTGATGTTGAGCATTCTTTCATGTGTTTGTTGGCAATCTATATATCTTCTTTGGAGAAATGTCTATTTAGGTCTTCTGCCCATTTTTGGATTGGGTTGTTTGTTTTTTTGGTATTGAGCTGCTTGTAAATTTTGGAGATTAATCTTTTTCAGTTGCTTCATTTGCAAATATTTTCTCCAATTCTGAGGGTTGTCTTTTCTTCTTGTTTATATGGTTTCCTTTGCTGTGCAAAAGCTTTTAAGTTTCATCAGGTCCCATTTGTTTATTTTTGTTTTTATTTCCATTCTTCTAGGAGGTGGGTCAAAAAGCATCTTGCTGTGATGTATGTCCTAGAGTGTTCTGCCTATGTTTTCCTCGAAGAGTTTTATAGTGTCTGGCCTTACATTTAGCTCTTTAATCTATTTTGAGTTTATTTTTGTGTATGGTGTTAGAGAGTGTTCTAATTTCATACTTTTACATGTAGCTAGCTGTCCAGTTTTCCCAGCACCACTTATTGAAGAGGCTGTCTTTTCTCCATTGTATATTCTTGCCTCCTTTATCAAAAATAAGGTGACCATACATGCGTGGGTTTATATCTGGGCTTTCTATCCTGTTCCATTGATCTATATTTCTGTTTTCGTGCCAGTACCATACTGTTTTGATTACTGTAGCTTTGTAGTATAGTCTGACATCCAGGAGCCTGATTCCTCCAGCTCCGTTTTTCTTTCTCAAGATTGCTTTGGCTATTTGGGGTCTTTTGTGTTTCCATACAAATTGTGAAATTTTTTGTTCTAGTTCTGTGAAAAATGTCATTGGAAGTTTGATAGGAATTGCATTGAATCTGTAGATTGCTTTGGGTAGTATAGTCATTTTCACAATGTTGATTCTTCCAATCCAAGAACATGGTATATCTCTCCATCTGTCTGTGTCATCTTTAATTTCTTTCATCAGCGTCTTATAGTTTTCTGCATACAGGTCTTGTGTCTCCTTAGGTAGGTTTACTCCTAGGTGTTTTATTCTTTTTGTTGCAATGGTAAGTGGGAGTGTTTCCTTAATTTCTCTCTCAGATTTTTCATCATTAGTGTATAGGAATGCAAGAGATTTCTGTGCATTAATTTTGTATCCTGCTACTTTACCAAATTCATTGATTAGCTCTAGTAGTTTTCTGGTAGCATCTTTAGGATTCTCTGTGTACAGTATCATGTCATCTGCCGACAGTGACAGTTTTACTTCTTCTTTTCCAATTTGGATACCTTTTATTTCTTTTTCTTCTCTGATTGTTGTGGCTGAAACTTCCAACACTGTTGAATAATAGTGGTGAGAGTGGGCAACCTTGTCTTGTTCCTGATCTTAGTGGAAATGGTTTCAGTTTTTTACCATTGAGAGTGATGTTGGCTGTGGGTTTGTCATATATGGCCTTCATTATGTTGAGATAAGTTCCCTTTATGCTTACTTTCTGGAGGGTTTTTATCACAAATGGGTGTTGATTTTTGTCGAAAGCTTTTTCTGCATCTATTGAGATGATCATATGGTTTTTCTCCTTCAATTTGTTAATATCGTTTATCACATTGATTGATTTGCATATATTGAAGAATCCTTGCATTCCTGGGATAAACCCCACATGATCATGGTGTATGATCCTTTTAAAGTGCTGTTGGATTCTGTTTGCTAGTATTTTGTTGAGGATTTTTGCGTCTATGTTCATCAGTGATATTGGCCTGTAGTTTTCTTCCTTTGTGACATCTTTGTCTGGTTTTGGTATCAGGTTGATGGTGGCCTTGTAGAATGAGTTTGTGAGTGTTCCTCCCTCTGCTATACTTTGGAAGATTTTGAGAAGGATAGGTGTTAGCTCTTCTCTAAATGTTTGATAGAATTCGCCTTTGAAGCCATCTGGTCCTGGGCTTTTGTTTGTTGGAAGCTTTTCAATCACAGTTTCAATTTCAGTGCTTGTGATTGGTCTGTTTATATTTTCTGTTTCTTCCTGGTCAGTCTCAGAAGGTTGTGCTTTTCTAAGAATTTGTTCATTTCTTCCAGATTGTCCATTTTATTGTCATATAGTTGCTTGTAGTAATCTCTCAAGATTCTTTGTATTTCTGCAGTGTCAGTTGTTACTTCTCTTTTTTCATTTCTAATTCCATTGATTTGAGTCTTCTCCCTTTTTTTTTGATGATTCTGGCTAATGGTTTATCAATTTTGTTTATCTTCTTAAAGTACCAGCTTTTAGTTTTATTGATCTTTGCTGTTGTTTCCCTTTTTTCCCATTTATTTCTGATCTGATCTTTATGATTTCTTTCCTCTTGCTCTCTTTGAGGGTTTTTTCGTTCTTCTTTCTCTAATTGCTTTAGGTGTAAGGTTAGGTTGTTTATTTGAAATGTTTCTTGTTTCTTGAGGTAGAATTGTATTTGTATAAACTTCCCTCTTAGAACTGCTTTTGCTTTTGCAGGTTTTGGGTCGTCGTGTTTTCATTGTCATTTGTTCCTAGGTATCTTTTGATTTCCTCTTTGATTTCCCTTGTCTTTATATCCCTGAAAACCTTTTACATTACTCGAGGATGAGCAGGTATTAAATGTTTGTTTAATTAATTGTATGGTAGATGTATATCTGCCTGTTACGTTAAACTACATGTGAGAATTTAGGTGGTAAGTAGCTCTGTGGTAAAGACACATAATAACAATGTACTCTTTTGTTCACTATTAGAGCTTATGGAATAGGAATGGGATCAGGGTCAGGAAAAGGGGATATGTTTGTTTTTAATTGTATTGACTTCTTACTGAACTATGTATATTAGGTTATATCTATGATACTATATTATAAAATGTTTGGCAGTTTTGTTTGTACATTGCTTTTCTTGCCTTCTCCATTTTGAGGTAGTAAGTTATTGTTTAAACCAAAACACATTCATAAAACGGAGGTAATGAAAGTACTGATACATTGTCAAGTGTGTCTACTCATAGTAATGTGGTAGTGCACCTACCCTATATTTACCATGTAATAATTCTAACCTTTGAATTAAGCTTTCTGTCCTTACCCTGATATTCAAGGCTTTTATTTCCTAATAGCTTTTCTCTTCAATTTTATTTTCTCTTCTTCTTGCATATTGTTTTATTCCCAACAGTTTCTGTGTTTTATTTATATTGTAAAACCAATGTTAATCTCAAAATTGCATATCCATAAGCCTATTTTCTTTTTGTTGGCTTCACTTAAGTGCATGGTGTATTAAACCTTGCAAACAAATATTTATGAAGTCTCTTACATGTAACTCATGGGGGCTGCTTTTAACAGAATCCATCCTACTTTTTAAAAATAAGTAAATCCTGAATATATTTTTGATGCTACTAGCACCCACCCCTTTTCAAAAATCAATAAATACAGTTAGCAGCAGTGTTTATTGTACCTGTATTGTACTTTAAACAGTTTAAACTGCAGCTGGGTAAAGCACATTACTTATGTTTTTCCTGCTTAAGTTTAGTTTTTAGAGATACATTATTCCATAGTAATATGACACGTTTGCCATGCATTCATGTTGCTGTGGTTTATATTTAAATGACAGTGCCTTGTTAAGAAAAAAAATTGTGCTGTACTTTGTCTCCATTGTCTGAAAACATAATTTTATATATATAATGAAACACATTCTTACAGGTGGCCAGGTCATATTTACCATCTGAAATTTTTTACTTAATGTGTGGGTATATTGCATTCTGATACTAAATCAAGACATAAAACAGGAGTAGAATGTTGTTAAATTGTGTTGAATTGTGATGTAAGTATCACTAAAAGTCATTTGATGTAACAATCACTAAAAGTCATTCTTTGGTTGTCTTTCTGGTGACTGAAAACTTCAGTTTTCTTTAGACATCATTAGACGTCATAGTTATTGAAGTACAGCTTTAATGCCTAACGAATTTTGCCATTTATTAACACAAATGAGCTCTGTCATTTACAGTTTCACTGGTATTATTAATTCCATTCATGTTCATTCTGTTTTGCTGATGGAAGAACTTCTGGTTAACTTCACATTCTATTTCCAGGTTCTTTATTCTATTTTTATAATTAGCCTTTCATCATTTTCAAGGCTGCAGCTAGCCATACCATCACTTCTTTTTGGTCTTCTTGTAAAGAGTTCTTTCAACAAGCAAACATGATAGGGAACTTTTCATTCCTGTGGAGACTGCCATCTGCTTCTGCATCCTTTGATATCACCCTGCATAGACTCATTCCCTTATATTTGAACCCATATAAGATTCTTCACTGTTCCCCAAACAAGCCTTGAACTTTATTAAGTCTGTACCTTGGTTTATGGTTTTGCATGTGTGGCTAAGAATGTACTATCTCCACTCCTCAAAACTATACCAGATTTTCAAGGCCTACATCAGGTGTCATATTCCTTTATGAATTCTTCACTGATGCCCAGCAGTTAGATGTTTCCTCCCAAAGCTAAACCACTTTGTACATCTCAAGGCATTTAAGGTATTGTCCCCTGAATCATCGTCTCCTGTCCTCTCCTTTCAACCATATGGAAGGTTCCTTGAGAGCAGAGGGGTGGTTCCAGTAGTCTTTGTACCCACTATAGTGCCACATGCTAAAGGGTGCAGTTGTTGAATTGATAAACTCTGTAAGAACTTTAATATAGCATATTTAGTGGCTCGTACTGAATCAAGAAGTTGCCTCAGGCTTGTGAGAATTAAATAAACAATATATGTAAGTTACAGAGTATTTTATAAGGTTCTGTGGTTTGCATACCATTTGGATTTTGTGCTGATAGAAAGTGTATCCAATCCTGAAAGAGTAGAGGTATTTATTGATAATGGTAGTAGTAAAGAGTATAACAAAAAATGGACTGGGCAAAATCTCTTTCTTTTTAGAGCCTGTTTAATAAGTTAGTAGAACTCACTGAAGAAGCCAGGAAAGCATATAAAGATATGGTTGCAGCAATGGAACAGGAGCAAGCCGAGGAAGCCTTGAAGAACGTGAAAAAGGTGCCACACCACATGGGGCATTCTCGGAATCCCTCTGCAGCAAGCGCCATTTCTTTCTGCAGTGTTATTTCTGAACCCATCTCTGAAGTAAATGAAAAGGAATATGGTAAGTTATTACATACCATTTTAAATGACTGAAATTTTGAAATAATTTAATGATTAATGTCATTTTAAAAATGACTTTCCATGCTACCTTTTGTTTTTATCTTCTTGATTATTCAAATTTTGCTCACATTTTTGGTTTAAAAATTGCATTACACATGTCCATTGAAAGTTAGGAGAATATTTGGGGCTGAGAGTTTCTGTGAGACCCTGAAATTAGTCACATTTCCAAAATCTTAAAAAGAAAAAAAAAATCCCAAAGGGATTTAAAAAGCCAAATGTACCATTCTTCTGACCTATCACTAAGTAAATAAATTCTAGGAAGTTTTATTCTAATACTTTATACTTGATTATTAAAATTTTGTATTTACTGTGTAAACAAAAGACCTGAATATTCACTCTAAACTTATCAAGCGTAGACTTGTGACATTTGTCTTGAGTTAAATCTGATGGTAGTGAAAAAGAATTATAGACTAAAAACAGTATTTATGTATAAGGTTTAAAGTAACAATAGTTACTGTACTCTGCATTTTAGTAGTTTCCTTGCAATGTTTCTATAATACTTTGAACACTAGTACTAGAATACTAGATCACTTTCTTGATCTAGTTTCTGATTCATTTCCCCTGTTCTTTTTTAAAAATAGTACAGCCACCTCCTTCACCTTGGCTTCTTGTTTTTCTTTTCTCTTTTTAGTCTTATCTGAAAGTTTGTCAAATAGCTTGTTGCCAACTAAAATGTAACATGTAAAAAACTGAGTCATCGCTTTCTTCCTTTCTTCCCACACTTCTCTTTCCTGCTCTCCTTGTCTGTGATTGTAGTTAAATATTTGGAATGCTTTTGACAAAGCTGCAGACCAGAGGCAACTAACAAGTTATTGTGCACCTTTCAGAAACTGTTGGTCAGGGAAAGGTGATTCTGGCTTAGAGGCAGAGATGTTTCTTTGGCTAAAGTGATACTAGTTGAAAGTAAAGAAGATAAAGAACCAACTTTGCAAATGAAATCATTTCTCTATATAGTGATATTCCAGATCTCAGAGGTAAACTGCAAGATAAATTCCTAAAGCTGTGGGTTTGGGGAAATGACGGTGATCTTCATTTGGGCACATAAAAAGAAAAGTTATAAAAAGAACCTCTCAAAGACTTAGAAGATGTTTTTAAAAAAAAAGCACCAGATTTAAAGTGTTCAAAGATTGAAGCCTTGGCTTTTCCACAGTCTGCCTAGGGTATTTAGGCATAATTGATTAATTTCTGAGCCTCAGATTTGTCTTCAGTAAAGTGAGGAGGGTTTGTCTAGATCAAGTATAAGGTGTCATTCAGAGCTAAAGTTTTGTGAGCTAATGGCTGAATTCTAAGAAAGGATTTAGACAGAACCTTAAAGATTCTGGCCTATGATCTGATTTATGAGGATGTCAACAAAATAAATGGAAATAATCATAAATAATTTGCTTTGAGAGTAAAGCACAAAGTTACTCTGTCGGTATCAGATGTATTCAGCAACAGACATAAAACCCACTAATGGGGCTTCCCTGGTGGCGCAGTGGTTGAGAGTCCACCTACCGATACAGGGGACGCGGGTTCGTGCCCCAGTCTGGGAAGATCCCACATGCCGCAGAGCAGCTAGGCCCGTGAGCCATGACTGCTGAGCCTGCACGTCCGGAGCCTGTGCTCCGCAACGGGAGAGGCCACAACAGTGAGAGGCCCGCGTACTGCAAAAAAACAAAACAAAACAAAAAACCCACTAATGTGGCCTGAGAAATTAGAATATTAATTATTTCACAATGTTGTCAGTGTCCCTAGTTCTTTCCTTTTTTCTATTCTTCCATTTTCAGTCTGTGGCTTCTTATTCTTGTGCTTATCATCTCATGTTCATAAATGGCTGCAGTGGCCCTGGGCATCACAACAGTTCAGGCAGGAGGTTCAAGCAGTATGCTCTTTTTAATCAGTGAAGGAAACAATTTTCAGAACACTTTGCCTTTTGTTTCATTTGGCCAGAGCCGACCATGTGACTGCTTTTAGCTGCAAGGGAGATGTGGGCAAGAGAATATCTGGCAAAGGCGAATGGGATAGTCATGATAGTCTAAGAACTATTTTAATTCTTCCCATGGGACTGTGTTCAAGTCCATCTCAGGTTTGGGGGTTCTGTTAGCCAGGAAGAAAATGGGGAATGACTGTTGGGTAGACAACAAATAGTGTCTCCCATGCCATTCTGGTGCAAGATTTCTAAAATGTTTTCTTGTGATTTCCACAGTTTAAAGAGAAAACAAAGCTGGGAAAGGGATGCTAAACGTTGGTAGAATAGAAAGGTTCCTATGATAGTTCAGTCTTACTGTTCTTTGTGTACACCATAATTGTTTTCTTTGCTTATGTTTTCCTTCCACCAGAGCTGAGTCTCAATTTTGTCATACTTACGTGAAACAAATAGATTCAAACATAAATCCCAACTCAGCAGTATGTTCTTTGAGATAGAAACCTGACACCTAACGGGCACTTGACATATAATAATAATAGCTCACTTACTGAATTCTTACTAGGCACTTTTATTAAGACATTTAATCCTCTGAGCAGTCCTAGTAGATAAGAGATATTGTACTGCATATTACAGATGAGAGAACTAAAATGAAGTGAGGTAAATAACTTGCCAGTGTCACACAGCTGCTAAGTTTGACTCTAGAATTCTTAGCCAGTGTGATGTGAATTCCTTGTGTGTTGAATGAATTTCCAGTAGGACCATATGGTAAGTTTTCAGTAACCACTTGTGAGGGGAGGACTACCTCTATCTATCTTGAGTTTCCAGCTCGTTCTCTGCCACCACACCTTCTTCTGTAGGGTCTTGAACTCATCTCTGTGTTCCTCTACTATATACAACTATCTAAAGATGGACAGCTTCCCTCTGTGTACTGACTGAAGGGAGAAATACACACACCTCATCGTCTGAGAAACCAACTAGTGTCAAGGTTGAAAAGGTAGTTTCACAAAGAACCAACTAACAAAACAGGAAAGCATAGAGCAGCTTTATTGACTAAATTCTAAAGTAAACAATTCAGAATCAAGGTAGGTTTGGATCAGTAACATTTTCAGGTTTGTTGAGATCTTTGACCCTGCCTTTACATTGCTTCCTAATCCCTTCTTCAGAAGTGGGCTTCTTGATGTGCTATTCTGGCTTTAGACTCCTGTATTCAGCCCAACCCCCTCCCATCCCCTCCCCGCTCCTCCAACCAAAGACGGCATTTTCATACTCGCTTTGTTTCTCCCCATCACAGTTATGTGTTTGTGTGCTCATTAGTTGTTGATCAGGCTTCACCTATTACTTTAAGGTGGGACCCTGGACCCTCCCCGTGGATATGTGACCTCAGTGGCTCTTTGATCATTGCGACAGGTCTCTTGATGGCTAATCACAGAGTCCCTTGTCTCTGCTTCCAAGGTCATATCTCCCTTTCCTTTCTAAAGGACCTGTCTGGCTTTCAGCTCACCTACCTAGTAGCTGAATGCCCAAGACAGAGCCTGGAGAGAGATCAGCCCTGCTCAGTTTCTTTTTCCTGTTCCTTTGACTCACTGTCAAGGGAGAGGTAGGACTTTTTCTAAGACCCCACATGAATTCTTATAGTACTTTTGAAAGAGGAAAAAAACTGTTGGAAGGAAATATGTGTACCTAAATTTTGTAAATTGTATGGCTTTTGAAAGTTTTTTTCTGCATAATTACATATATGGGTGAAAACTTTCATTTACTGTAAAGGCTTATTTTCCCAGCCCATACTGTATGCCAGCCACAGGAACACAGAGATGAGTGGGAATGAGGAGGGAGGAGGGAGTAGAACAAAAAACAAAAAACAAATGCTTTTGAACCAAATATGCAGAAAGTGCTGTGGGAGTTCAGGTTAGTGACGGTCTTAGGAAAATCAGGAAAGGCTTCACAAAGGAACTGACATTTAAAGGTGGTTGTCAAGAATGAGTAGGAGTGTGAAGGGTAAAGGAGGAAAACACATCTCATACAGAAAGAACAGCTTATGCAAAGCAAAGAATTGTAAACAGAAAGGGTATGACTTCTGTGAGCAGTGAGAATTCAAAGTGACCTTGAGCATGGAATGCATGGCTGGGGGTTAAAATGAATGGGACCAGAAGGATAGATTATGAAGGGTTTGGTTACTAAACTAAAGAGTTTGGATTACTAGGGTAATAAAAAGCCAGTTAGACAGTGATGTGGTCAATTCACAAGACCAATTAGAAAGATATAGTAGATGTACATGGGCTTCCCTGGTGGCGCAGTGGTTGAGAGTCCGCCTGCCGATGCAGGGGACGCGGGTTTGTGCCCCGATCTGGGAGGATCCCGCATTCCGCGGAGCGGCTGGGCCCGTGAGCCGTGGCTGCTGAGCCTGCGCATCCGGAGCCTGTGCTCTGCAACAGGAGAGGCCACAGCAGTGGGAGGCCCGCGTACCACAAAAAAAAAAAAAAAAGAAAGATATAGTAGATGTACAGCAAGATAAAGGAGGCTTGAGCTAAGGCAGTAGTGACCAAATTTAATAGTTTTGGGGCCAGAAGTGACATGGTTTAGTTATGAGTTCAGTGGAATGAAGGGATATAGTAAGGGAGAAAGATAGGATCAAGGATTACTATAAGGTTTCTTCTGCTTTGAGACTGAAAAGGATGTTATTAACTGAGAAAGAGAATAAAGGAGGAGGACTAGATTTTTTTGTCATGAGGTAGGAATGCAAGTGGAAAGACCTGTTCTACATTTGAAGTAGCTGCAGGAAAGGAAGGTGTTTTTCCCAAACCATGCGCCCTGACTTCAGGTGGCCAAAATATGGTCTGTAGCAATATATAATTGATAGGGGGTAATCAAGTTAAGTGTATTTGTATGAATAGGCTTGCTTTATCACTACAGCTTGATCATTATGCCTGTAAAATGCAAATAGCAGCTACAATGCAAATAGAAGGGGATTTTTATTTTTTAAGAAAAGGCAAAAATAAGTGGGACTACATCAAATCAGACAGCTTCTGTACAGCAAAGGAAACCATCAACAAAATGAAAAGGCAACCTACTGAATGGGAGAAAATATATTTGCAAATCATGTATCTGATGAGGGATTAATAACCAAAATATATAAATAACTCATACAACTCAATAGCAAAAAAAAAGTCCAATTTAAAATTGGGCAGAGGATCTGAATAGACATTTTTCCAAAGAAAGACACACGGATGACCAACAGGTACATGAAAAGATTCTCAACATCACCAGTTATCAGAGAAATGCCAGTCAAATCCACAATGAAATATCAGCTCACAACCTGTTAGTTGGCTGTTATCAAAAAGACAAAAAATAACATGTTTGCAAGGATGTGGAGCAAAGGAAACTCTTGTGCACTACTCATGGGAATGTAAGTTGGTGCAGCCACTAAGGAAAACAATATGGAGGTTCCTCAAAATATTAAGATGAGAACTACCATATGATCGAGCAATTCTACTTCTGTGCATTTATCTGAAGAAAATAAAAACACTAGCTCAAAAAAGAGGTATTCACCCCCCATGTTTATTGCAGCATTATTTACAATAACCAAGATACGGGAACAACTTAATGTCCATTGATGGATAAATGGGTAAAGAAGATCAGTGGATAAACAAGATATGGTGTGTATTTGTATATATATGTATATACACACACACCGTGGAATATTATTCAGCTATTAAAAAGAATGAAATCTTGCCATTTGTGATAATAAGGATGAGCCTCGAGGGCATTATGCTAAGTGAAAAAAGTCAGACAAAGAAAAACACCATATCATCTCATTTATATGTGGAATCTTAAAAACAAAACAAAAAATAAACCAAAAAACCCCCAAGAAAACCCCCGAAGCTCATAGATACAGAGAACAGATTGGTGGTTGCCAGAGGCAGCGGGGGACTGGGGGTGGGCGAAATGGGTGAAGGGGGTAAAAAGTTACCACCTTCCAGTTATAAAATAAATGTGGCTTGGAGATCTAATGTACAGCATGGTGACTACAATTAATATTATTGTATTGTGTATTTGAGAGTTGCTAAGAGGGTAGATCTTTTAAAAAAATTTGTAATTATTAATGGGGATGGATGTTAACTAGACTTCTTGTAGTGATCATTTCTCAGTATATGCAAATGCTGAATCATTATGTTGTACACCTGAAACTATAATAATAATAATGTTTTATGTCAATTATACCTCAGTGATAAAAAAATTAAATGGAAAATAAAACATACAAAAAAACAGGTGGGAGAGTTGCTCTTCATCTCCTGATTCCTAGTACATTTTTTGCTCTAAACTGACTACCTGTTGTTAAAAATAATTTAGATTATCACCACTGTATGATATCAACACTGTATGTATCAACACTTTATTATTTTTTGGCTTCAAAGTCACTTGGTAAGCCAGGCAACATACATATGTTATAAAACACATTTTCACAAATATTAGAAGTGCATGCATGGCATCTTTGCTTATAAATGGAAACACAAGTTCCATTACAGGCCAAAAGACAGCTCTGACTTGCTAAAGGAGCACAATATAAGCCTGTTAAATCAGAACTATTTCTTTCTCTTTTTTTTTCTGATGGACATCTTGGCTCTGCCATCTGTGACTTGTGGATCTTTGAGCCCAGGACACTTCAGGGCCAAAAATGTTAGGCAATTCATTGATTTTTGTGAATACATGGATTTTATATATTAGAGTCAGTGAGCTCCTGTTAGTATTAGATCTTCTGCATTCTGAAGCATTGACATACTTATTTTGGCCTCTTTGTTTCTTTATGTTAAATGTGCTGGGGTTTTTTGAGAACTGTTTTCTGTTTATAACATTCCAGTCAGTTGGTGAGCCAACAGATTTCTGTAGTTTGTTCTTCTCTCTTGTAAGAGTTGCATGATTCTGAAGCAGTGTTCTGGTTTTTTAAAAATCTGTTTGATATTTGCAGAAACAAATTGGAGAAATATGGTGGAAACTTCAGATGCATTGGAAACATCAGAAAATGAGAGAGAAGTTTCTTGTAAGCACAGCACATCTGAAAAACCCAGTAAACTTCCATTTGACACGGCCCCTGTTGGTAAGCAGTCATCATCAGTGGCTGCAGGCAGTACTACCTCAGCTACAAACCCTGGAAAATCAACAGTGAGTGATAAAGAGGAAGTGAAGCCAGATGACCTGGAATGGGCCTCACAGCAGAGTACAGAGACCGGCTCTTTGGATGGCAGTGGCCGGGATCTTTTGAATTCCTCCATCACCAGCACCACCAGCACTCTTGTACCTGGCATGCTGGAAGAAGAGGATGATGAAGATGAGGAGGAGGAGGAAGATTATACTCATGAACCTATATCTGTAGAAGTGCAGCTCAATAGTAGAATTGAGTCTTGGGTCTCTGAGACTCAGAGAACGATGGAAACCCTTCAGCTTGGAAAAACCCTTAATGGTTCTGAAGAAGACAATGCAGAGCAAAGTGGGGAAGAGGAAGCAGAGGCTGCTGAGGTGCTAGAGCCAGGGATGGATAGCGAGGCTTGGACTACTGACCATCAGGCAAGTCAGGAACAGCAGAAGCCCAGCAACTGCAGCTCGCTGAACAAGGAGCACTCTGATTCTAATTATACGCCCCCAAATCTATAACTCAGGAAATGTCAGCTGTCTATCTCCAACTATGTAAGGGTTGCAGCCATTATCTTTCATGCTTCATCTCAACATTTTGCACTGTCCAGTATTTAATATATGTATTTAATTCCTAACAAATATTTTTGTAGCTGTCTTTTACTTGTTATGATCCATAGTTTAGCTTTTAATTAGCATCTAAGTGTCTTTCAAAGAACTGTATGGAAAATTCAGAATTGTTTCAGCTTATTTTGTTATGGAAAATAACGATTAAAAAAGAAGACCAGATTTTAAAGAAAGTAAATTTAAAATGCCTATTCAGTCATTTTGAAAGTTAAAGGTTAAGGTTCTAAGGAAAGGAGCAGTTACCAATGTTTGCTTCAAGACTATACATCCTATACTCTAATTTGTCTGACCAAAAAGTTATTTGGGCTTCTTTAAAAAAGAACTGGAGGTAGAGTTAGAAAACTAAAAAAGTGGCTGAGGTAACTAAGTTCACTAAGTGTTTTGTGTTAAAAATGGATGCACCTTTCATTTAGTCCACAAATGCTTATTTCAGAAGTCACTGATCATGGTAATTGATTAAAGTTGGGATGGGCTAAGACAGAGCCTCCAATACTTAGGCTAGCAAAGGAGCCACCGTGGTAGATTAGAGCTGGCCTTATTTGTGGAAAGTTAGATATGTTGTCTTTAATAGTGAGAAGTCACCCATGATAGGACATTCTGGATTCTCTTTCACATTTGCTTCTTACTTACCTCAGGAATGCTCTTGTACATAGTCGTATTTGCATAAAATTAGGCAAATTTTGACAGGTGAATAACTGTAACCGGTTGTATGACTGCAGCACTTAATTGTAAACTATCCAGAAGCAGAGTCTTATACTGGTGTGTTCTCTTGCATGCTTCTGATTTGGGATTCTCTGGACTTAAAATATGGATCTGATTGGATATTCATACTTGTCCTGAGTGAAAAACCGTTGCACCTTTTAAGAAAAGTATTTTGTCCCTAACCTTGAGCACCTGCCAGGTAACACTGACCACAGTTACTGACGGGGGTCAGGGAAAGGAACTTTATGCAATTGTAACATGTATCCTGATAGTCAAGGTTTGGAAGAGGAAGTTTTGAAGAAAAGAAAAAGTTCTAATTGTGCTGAAACTATTAGATGATTTTAGAGTGTGGAGATAGGCACAGGTATTAACTCTTGATCACTGCTGTTTATCTCTACCCTTCTGGAATGTTTATACCTCCTTGGGTGAAGTTAAAGTTACTGAGCTAAATGTTTTGCTAGTCAGTCACCACCTGGTAGTGACCTCTGCAAGTTTATAATGGTGGGAGAATTACAAATTAGCTATTTTTCTGTCTTCCCTCCAACTACCTACCACCTCCAGTTAACCAACACACGTGTCTGCGTACACATACACACACACATGCATGCCAGCTTTACACTTCCAACTCCGATAAGCAGGCACAGAACTGAAGAGGGAGGGGTATTTTCCCTGCCCAGGTTTTATGGGGCAGAGCTTTGCCTCACAGAGGTGAGAGGGAAGAACTGGGCAGATTCTTCACTGACTGCATTGGGACTACTGTTCTAGTATTGATGTATTTATTGATAATACCAACATTAATTACTGGAGAGACCAGATTCTTGGTTGATGACTTGGTTATTTGTGAATTGTGAAAGTTTAGGAGCATTGCTATGTAGGAAATGTCAAGTCTATCAACTTTATTAGTGTGCTAAAAGGGGACGTTATTGTACTGTCCTGTCTAAACTGTTCTTCAGTATAGACTTCTTAGGCACAAAGTATCCAGTACTTAAAGGTATGTAGCATGTAAGGAATGAAGCCTCTGAAATAGTAATCATGGATTTATATGTGGCAGATCCTACTGTCTCTGTACATTTGGAAGTGTTAGTTGGTTTAAAGAAATGATAGAGGTTTTGAACTACTGACAATCTTAAAAGTATATTGAAAATTTTTGCATACTTTTTAATGGTGTAAATTTCCTTTGCTTGGTGTCAGTGATTCAAATAACTCTTGATCTTAAGGTAATGAGTGGCTTTTCAAAGGTTTCTTATATTTTATATCTCTACTGAATGAGAATTGTCATTTTAGATTTTTGAGATTTGTATCAAAAGAGAAGTTGAAGAAATCTTCAGAACACCAATAACTTTGAATTTTGCTATAGACTTCAGAAGTGTTCAGTTATGTGTTTGATAAACGCTCTTGCACGTGCAGTATCTTCTGCCAGCAAACCCAAGGGACCATGGCCTTTTTTATATGAGACAGGTCACCTCTAGAGGACAACCCAAAATTTATTAAAGGAAATGCTACTGTGTAGAACGTATGCTTAAATAAGTATTGATAATGTCTTTATAATTCATTTCCTTTTGATAAATTCTGGCATTTGTGTATATTATATGCAGGCAGAAGTGTGAAAATTAGGAAAGTGTTTTTGGATCTGGGGTGAGTAGCTCTTTGGAGATCTAGAGAGATCTAATGCTAAGAATAAAGGTTCATCATCACAAGAAATAAAAACCATAGTGATTTTTTTCTTCATGTGTAGAGGTTGTTTTACTGGCAATAATTAATATTAGATTTCTATTTCAGTACATAAATATATGAATTAAAATGTGAATTGCACTCCCAAAACTAGATTTCTGCTTCAGTAGGTTTGTTTGCTGTGAAGATTACTTCTCAAAAGACAATGTTCCTATTAGCTTAACTTTTGGTTTAAATATGTTTGTAAATGTTGTAATATATTTCTTTTGACTAAACGTGGGAAAAAATGTGTTATACATTGAAAAGTTTTTAAAGGCTCTGACTGGACGTCATTTTTGCAGAGATGGTATTTTATATGCTTCCAGTATTTGGAAAAGAATTAGTCAAAAGGAATTCACATAGTTCAAATATTGAGAAATTAATATCCAAATAGTGTAATTGTCTGATTTCTTAATAAGCTGGGGGAGGTGGGTGGGATGGGAATTACAGTGTGCAAATGAGTAGTGAGCTCCACATTCATTTTTCAACTCTTTAGCACAAAACCGTTCAATCCTAACACATTGTTACTTTAATATATATATATATAAAGAAGTATTACTGTTTGTAAAGCTGCTGTTTGCTTAAAAAAAAAACCTGTCATTTAAGTATTTTCTGTATGTTGTGTCAACAAAGTAGAACATTAACATCCATTTAAACACTTTATCTTTTTTTGACTTAAAAATTTTTTTGTGAAATAATTTATCTTCTTCCTCCCTCGTTCCTTCCAACCTTTACACACATCACAGAATCAGCCAAACTGTTTGCCTAATCTGAAATCTGAATTCTAATTAATGATAAAAATTTAAACTTTGTTGGCACATCACACCTTAAGAGGATTTGTATTATTTTGTAATTTAATTTCTAAATATACCACGTGAATTTATAATTTACTGTCTTAATTGTAATGCTCTAATTAAAAACTAGCAACGTAAGTGTGAATTATAACATGAAGGGATTTTCATCTTGATAGGTCTTTTGCTGTATGAAGGATGATTGCTATATCACATTATAGGGGTAATAACAGCTTTTTTGCACTATGTAAATACTAGTGGAAATTCTTCTGTAACTAATAAAATGATTATTGAAATGTAGTCTATCATTTCAGAATAGGTGCTTGAGGAATTCCTGACTTGCCCAACATGTAGGATAGAGAGAAAAGAGTCCAGCTTGTGGTATCCCTTAGTGCTCTCATGGGTTTGCCCAAAGAAGGTAAAATCTGCAGGAAGGAGTAACTAGTAAAAATCTCTATGGTTGGTGTGATCTGTGGCATGGGTCTAACCATCTCACCAGAGACCATCTTAATGTTAGGAAAAGGCTCCTACCAATTCCTTCTCCTTTTTATGCTAGTTACTCTGTGCCAGACATTGTTCTAAGCCGTTTCCCAATATTAACTTATTTAATCCTCACAGCAGCCCTATGAGGAAATACTATTATAATTTCTCACTTTTTAGATGATGAAATAATCATGGAAATGTTAAGTAACTTGCCCAAGCTCCACAGCTGGTAAATTAGTAGAACTGGGATTCAAACTCAGTCCTGTGGTCAAGTCTGTGCTTTTATTCACTGTATCTTCTATGTTATGTCAGCACAAAATGATCAATGTGTGCAAACTAAGCAGGGCTTCCCCTCATCTTCACGTGTCTTCTGCAGTGTGAGATCTGCCGGGACTGAAGTGATTGCCTCAGAGACTGGATTTACTGAGGCTCACCTGATCACCCTTTGCCTGGAGTTGTCTCAGACCTTGTCACTGTATCACAATGAAGTGGAGGGAATCTGAAAACTCATCTGTTAGAAAATAGTAGGTTCACTAATTTTCATAATGAAAAATTAAGTTTTGATGATCACAAAGAGAAAGGAGGGATTCCTCTCATTTGTTATCGGGATAGTTCCCTTTTTTGGACCAAAATTTGTACTACTGCTGACAGAGTTCCTTTCCTAACAGTGATCAGGTTTTCTTAGAAGTGACCAGAAGAGGGTGTGCATGGCCCCTGAAAACAGTCAAAGGCTACCATGTAATATTAATAACTTTTTTTTTAAGTGAGGAGAGAGGGAAGAGAAGTATCCTGAACTATGGGCCTGACCATACAAGGTGCTTAGTTCTGAGTCTAAGCTCAGAACTCGGGAGCCATACACATAAGTATTTCATTTTAGAAAGAGAACACCATCAGAAGACATTTAGATCACACGTTAAGTAGTTCAATTATTTGAAATTTCTAAATTATCTCAGCAATTCAGTATTTTAGCTTAACATGGGTTCTTCTGACACGTATGAAATATGACACCTGGCTTATTACATTATAGATAGTAATGGCAGCCTTGTGGATCACAGGGCCAAAGCATGTTTCACCGGAGCTCCCACAATGCAGAGCTTGGAACAGGGGGAGATGTTTCTATTTTGGACCCAGTCTCAATCTCTTTATTTCCCCTCACCCTGCTCCTCCCATCTTTCTGACACTTTGAGTAATTATTTGGCAACCCTCTGGCAAGGAAAGAGGTTTATTCTTGCAGAAATGAGTTGGGTAACTGTGTGGCTATAACCTGGGTGCCTGTATTCAAGGTACAGAGGGTTAGAGCAAATAAGATACTGAATTGCATGAGATTTGGAGCTCCTAGCTGAGCACCCAGAGAGTGCAATTGTGAGTTAGCTGTGGTTTGGGGCCTGGAGTAGTACAGGTTTCTGTGGAAGGAATGAGTGCTTTGTCTTCTCAGAAGCATCAGGCTTGGTCATAGCCTTGAATTACTAGAGAGCACAGGTAATAACCACAGCCTTCCTATGGTGGGACTCTGATTTAAGGCAGTGTTGGTTGCACCCTTAGCTATTAGAGGAAGAGTGATGTGAGTAAAAGTGGTTCCTACTTAGGTGTGCAGACTCCCCAGATTATTTTTGCTTCTTTGTTTACCTGAGTTGGAGCATTTTCATTGCTTTGCAAACCCTCTGCTTGAGAATAGGATAATGATTGAAATTTAAGCAGTTAATTTTGTGTGTTAGCTCTGGTTAAGGAGGAATAAGAGAAAAGTTGGAAAATTATTGGTTTCTCAATCATAGGAGAAATATTAGAGGTGATTATCCCTGTCATTGTACTTGTACTTTTTCCTTGCTTTCCCTTTCCTAAAACCTGTCTTGTAAGGCAAATGGTGATTTCTCATAAATGCTCTAATATTTGTAATTAGGAAAGTAAGAAAGATCTGTGTTCCTACTTTACAAATATTCAAACACAATGATGGCCAAGAAAAAGGATTCAACTATTTAATTTTTACGTGTTCCTTAGTACTCAAGATGCACCATTTAAACTATTTCATAACCTTTTAGTTAAGGGGATCAGCAAACTGCATGCAGCCTGTGAGCCAAGTCAGCCAGCAGCCTGTTTTTTGTTTGTTTGTTTTGGTTGTACCGGGTCTTAGTTGCGGCAGTCGGGCTCCTTAGTTGTGGCATGCGAACTCTTGGTTGTGGCATGCATGTGGGATCTAGTTACCTGACCAGGGATCAAACCTGGGCCCCCTGCATTGGGGGCGTGGAGTCTTAACCACTGCGCCACCAGGGGAGTCCCGCCAGCAGCCTGTTTTTATAAATAAAGTTTTCTTGGAGCATAGCCTCACCCATTCATTTACATATTGTCCATGACTGCTTTTGTGCTACATTAACAGAGTTGAATAGTTGTGACAGAGACCATCTGGCCCTCGAAGCCTAAAATATTTGCTATCTGGTCCTTCACAGAAAGTTTGCCAGCCTCTCAATTTGATGATGATGTCCAACAGCACTCGATACTGGTGTGGTTTTTCCCCAGTTCTTCCCTTTATTTCTAGGGATGATACATCTGTCATGGATGTACTAGAAATCGTATAAAGTTCTACCCAGTGGTAGAAGGCATGTGGCTGCCTGGGAGGAGCATCATCAGAAACAAGCCCTGCTGCTTTGTCAGTACAGGGCTTTGGGAGGCCTGGGCCCATGTTTCTCATTCTCTACTCCCTCTGGAACATCGGCCAAGTCCCTTGATTCTCTGGTTCTCCTTTATCAACAAGGGATGTGCCGGTTGAGTCAGTTATCCTCCTTGGGGAAGCAGCAAGTCTGTTCCTTGGTCAAGGGTGGTCCTGAGTTGGACCAGGCTGGGCACTTTCCGAGGCCACCATAGCCAAAGGCTGCCAGTACCCTCAAAGCAGCTTGGTACCCAGAATGGGCCATGGTAATTAAGTCAATCACCCTAGTTTCCTCAAAAACTTGAACTGAAGGCCACAGGAAGTGAATGGAGTGGCTGTGCCAAGACAGTAGAGAGGCCACTGATGCCGAAAACTTGGCCTCTGTGCACCAGTGCCAAATCAAATCCCAGAGACGGAGGTTCAGGTGAAGTAGAAAAGAACGGCTTTGTTGCTCTGCCAGGCGAAGGGAGACACAGTGGAGTTGTGCCCTGAAAAACTTTGTGTCCCAACCCAGGAGGATTTGGTGAGGAGTTTTATAGCAAGGGTTCAAGGGCAGGCTTGCTGATAAGGATCAGGGTGTGTGCAGGGTCTGCACTCCTGTAATCTGGTCTCAGGTGGTCTGATGAGCTTCTCAAAGTTATCAAACTGTCATCTTCTCTGGAGTGAAGAATGCTGACATCTTCCATTTATTGGGGGTTTTAGTTCTGTATAGAGCTCAAAGATATTGTTACGTGTATCCCTTGAGGTGGAACCAGGACCCTGCCCCAAGGCTGCACTATTGTTTCTTGGCTGCCCCTTCCTTGTTTCTGCATGCCCCCCGCCCTTCCCTGATTGGCAACTGTTCGAATCTGTCCTGTGTAACTCAGGGAAGGTCATGGAGGCTGGAGTCTGTTCCCTACAAACAAGAAACAGGGGACACAGAAAGGCTTTCGTGCCCAGGAACAACTCAGGGTTCTGCTCAGTTTCACCATGAGAGCAACAGAACAAGGATCTGCCTTCTATGCTGACAGCTTTGCCTTTTTAGCCCGTTCCTAGACCTTTGATCACTACTGTTTTTTCTTAATTATAGAGAGCTTGTCTGTTTTTAACAACCAACAGAGTCTTCCATAGGTGGTCTTTAAGGTTCCTTTAAACCCAAATGGTCTATGATTCTCTGAAGAGAGGCGTTCACCATAAATGCTTTGAGAACTTTCCACCTTTGTGGTTACATGTGGCAAGAGCCAGCATTGTGTCAGGGTGGGTGGCTGGGGGCATAAAGAGTGGTACCAGGGCTGCAGTGGGGACACAAGAGCACCTGGAGGGTGCTCTCTCCAGGCAGAGCTGTAGGTGTGGAAGCCTTTCAGCCACTCCAACCACCATCACCTCCATTACACCCAGATAGGGTGTCCAGAACCAACTAGCCCAAATCCTTGAGATCATCCTTGAGCCCTCTTCTTCCCACACGTCCAGTCCGTCAGGAAATTCTGTTAGTTTCATACGAAAATATAACCAGAATTCAATGACTTTTCACTCCTTCCTGGCTTCACCATCTCTCACATGGATTCTTGCAACCATCTCTCCCCTGGTCATACTGTTTTCACTCTTGTGCTCCTGTGGTCTATTCTCAACACAGCAGCCATAACAATCCTATTACAAACCTAAGAGATCATGTCACTCCTCTGTTCTAAGCCTTCCAATGGCTCCATCTCACCCGGAGAAGAAGACTTCTTCCTTATCTACAGTGGTCCATATGCCTGTGCACTCACACAGAGACCTCCTCTGACCTCCTCTTCTGCCACACCTTTCCGCCCACCCTCGCTCACTCTACTGGCCTCCTTGCTAGGTCTGGAACATGCCAAGCATACCACTGCCTCAAGGCCTTTGCACTCCGTTCCCTCTGCTGGAAAGTCTATTCATCCCGCACCTTCTTTGGGTCTTTGCTCAAGTGCACCTTTACAGTGAGGCCTCAGGGGAGTCAGGGGCTACCCTATCTGAAATGGAACACCCCTTCATCATTTTATTGCCCAAACCTGCTCTTCCCCTCCCCCACCCATCTGTACTTACCAAGCTCTTAACTTCCTCTAGATTTTATTCATCTTGTCTCTCCTCCCCTACTAAACCCTGTGCAGGCAATGACTTAGGACTGTTTTGTTTCTGCTTACCCTCAGTGCCTAGTACAATGCCTGGCACAAAATAGGCACTCAATAAATCTTTTGAATTAATGAATGAAAGCAGACTAAAGCAAGGAAATCAGCATTTGCAGTGCAGCCGTGCTCTGTGCAGCCACTCCTACTCTCTGACTTCCTGACAACCCCTACTTCCCCTTTTGTTCGTGGTCTGGGACTGGAAGAAAAACTAACCTAAATCTCAAAGGGAAAAAGCCTTACCCTAGAATAGGGGGGCTCCTAGAGTTACTCTGTATTTAATGGTCCTGTGTTGCTTATAACTCAAAACATATGGTAGGTTTAGTACCTAATGATTCCTGTATACGCGGAGGTGACAAATATATGAGACATTTCTGTGAGGTTAAATGGGAAGGGGGCAAGAATGCACAAGCAACTTCCAGTGTATCTGTAACGTTTCATTTTTAAGCTGTATGATCAGTACATAAGAGTGTGATATATTATTCTTTATATACTTTTTACATGCTTGAGATATTTAATTAGAATAACCAAAAAGAACAGGCCAACTAAAATGCAACCACTTTCTATTCTGTAACTGACTTCCCAAACTTTGTACTGAGTCTGCCTTCAGTACATTGACAAAGAAGATTAGTGGTAGAAATGGAACTAGAAGTCAGGATTAAATCCCTATCTTGATTGATTTAGCAAATAGTTACAATTTGTTAAGAGCCAATAGCTACAAATTTTATCTTCTTCCCCATGAACCAGAAACTGTCTCACTTCATCCATCACCTGGCCTAACCCTCCCCCAGGTAATGAGAAATATGGCTCGCACCTATGACTTTCCCATCTGCTCTCCAGCTGGAACAAGGTGCTTTAATCTTCGTGGAAAGATTGAAGACTGTGTTGGCAACCCACTTATCTGGTTTCCTTAGCAACGAGAACACAGTATTTAAAGTGATGGCTTCCCTTGCTCAGAATAGAAATTAAGTAAGCCTAATCCTGGTGCCCTGTGTCTGCTCAGGGCTGCTTTACCTCTTCAAAGACCCTTTCACACCTGTTCAGGTAGCAAAACTCTAAAGGGACGACCACCTAGAATATAATCATAGCAAACACTCTGGACCTGTATCCATAGCCAACTCACCCTTGCCAGTTATAGTGGCCCCCATCTACGATCCCTGGAAATATTGACCAAATTCTCTTTTTTTTTTTTGCGGTACGTGGGCCTCTCACTGTTGTGGCCTCTCCCCTTGCGGAGCACAGGCTCTGGACGTGCAGGCTCAGCGGCCATGGCTCACGGGCCTAGCCGCTCTGCGGCATGTGGAATCTTCCTGGACCGGGGCACGAACCCGTGTCCCCTGCATCGGCAGGCGGACTCTCAACCACTGCACAGCCAGGGAAGCCCCAAATTCTCTTTTTAATTCCAGAATTGAAGAAAATTTTTCCATGTCCTTGCAACTTCTGCAGCAATTTAGGTAGGCTGCCACCAGTTTCCATGAAATCTGAGCAAGTATCAAGATGATGAAGCTGCCCAAACATTGAGGAAAAGCACAATGGAAAAAAAGAGAACTTTTAAAGGAAATTGCTATTAAAGGACTGTGGCCAAGCATCTACTGTTTTGTCAAACAGAGTTGAACAGGTTTCCTTACTGTCAGACTTTTTATAGCCTCTAATATCCTAATGCATTTTGACTCTCCATGAGGGGAAAGATTTATTATATGTCAGGCAATTCCTCAACATGTTGGACCATGGAACATGCGATTATTTACTTGGCCATAGAGAGCTTTCTCTGTGCAAAAACTGTGAACATCCTGGAGGCTGGTAATTAATGCTAACTTTGAAGCCAGTGGGGCATCAGCCCACAAACTGGATGCTGTGCTTGGTCTTGATGGTGGCAGTGACAGCATCATCATGGCACAACAGGAAGCAAAAGCCAGCCATGTATTTACTATGGCAAGGGTCGCATTTCACCATCTGGTTGGCTGGCTCGGAGCAAGCATTGGTAATATCTGCTTCAGAGTTCATAGTTTGCAGATTTCCTGGGGAACTAGCTTTTCATGTAATGTGCATAAAAACATGTTGCTTAAGCTATGAAGGTCCAGGAAGATGGGACCCACAGGGACTCCTGGACTGCTCTAACTCAGAGGTTCTCAACCAGGGGTGATGATCTCCCCCAGGGACATTTGGCAATGTCTGGAATATTTTTTATTATCACGACTGGAGAGAGTGCTACTGGCATCTAGTGGGTTAAGACCAGAAAATCTGCTAAGTATCTTACAATGTACTGGACAGCACCCCCCACATGTCAACAATACAGAGGTTGAAAAACTGGACTAACAATGTCAGGATGCTTGATTAGTCCTGAATGGGTTCAGGGCCCCCAGTAGACTCACACTGTGCAATCCGCGATCTTGACTTGTGTTTCTGGCACATGTTTAGACATTCTCTAATGTTCCAGAGTGAACTTAACCAGGCACATCCAGATCCTCTGGATAAAACAGGCCCTTCTCTCCCACGTACCCTGGGGAAGAGGATGAGGAGAGTTCACCCAGAGCTTCTGATCACATGCCGGTGCCCCCTCCCACGGCTCCTATTTATTTTCTCCCATCACATGGGGAGGCATGTGAGGAGCGAAAGGGCAGGGAGGCACGTCTGGTAAGGGCTGCTGAGTGAATGCTCCAAGACAAGCATGAGTCAAGGGCTCACGGAAGGCCCTAGGGTATGAGCTGGTCTGGCCCTGACCACACAATGGACTCAAGCACGAGTGGTGAGGACAACACCGCAAAGTGGAATCCAGTCACCTGCCCTGGTGAGCAGTGTCCCTGAGGCAGAGGCCTTAAAGCCTCTGCTTGTTACTCTAAACTCCTTCTCAGGGAACAGCTGCCCAGGCCACGCCCCTCAGGAGGATCCCTGGACAGGGGCTTGGAAATGCCTGAGCAGCCTCCATATTCCCGGAGAGGAGAATAGAGCGCAAAACCCCTGCCTACAGAAGATTCGCTCTCTTCTTTAAGTCATATCTTCGTTTTAGGAGTGAGGAGATCCCCGGATGTGGGACTTAATTTTAAAACCGAGACCGTCCTAGCTAATCTAGGGAGAGTTGGTCACCCTACTGTTCGTAGACATAGGGAGACTTATTAAGTCACGAAAAGAGGACCCTTTATTATATTGATATTTTAATTGGATTAGTGGAGTATTGCTGATTATGTGCCCGTGACTGAGTTAGGTGCCTTGGTGGAGTTGAGAGGAGCACAGTAGTCCTGACCCACACATGGTTGTGTGCTGAGAGTGTGTAAACAGTTTGCTTGGAACTCAGAACATTTTCCCAAAGAAACTACACTAAAGTGCTGGTTATACTTCCAAGCTAAACCCCAGAAGCCCTAAAATATAACTCAGAGTTGAAATGATAGGAACCTCACCCCCCTCCACCACCACCAGGACTACAGGAAGCAAAGCGGTTGGAAATGCAGTGTTTCAGCTACCTGGGTCGAAACTGCTGCTGTGATTTCCCCTTGTTTCTAGGAGAAGGTGCCTAGAAAGTGCCATCACTCAGGATGATAGGTGCACAGTCACAATTTCCTGGTCCCTCCTCCTAACACATGCAAGTGAATACACATGTGCGTGTACACATACACAAGTATGTACGAGCTCTGTTTCTTTTACTTTTTTTAGTGAAACCTAAATTAATGAGCTTTTATTATAGGAGAAGATTGTCAGTTGTGTGAATATCAGTACTCTACCCATTCCTTTAAAAATATTTTGATCAATAATAGATTACAAAATTTTCAGTAAAGATAATGGTCGGCAACTTTATTAGTTAATTAATTTAATTAATTTATTGAAGTAGAGTTGAATACTTAAAGATATTTACAATGTTTGTGTTAATTTCTGCTGTACATCAGCTATACACATATATACATTCTTTTTTGTATTCTTTTCCATTATGGTTTATCCCAGGAGATTGGATATAGTTCCCTGGGCTATACAGTAGCACCTTGTTGTTGATCCATTCTAACTGTGATACAGTAGCTTGCATGTACTAACCCCAAACTCCTACTCCATCCCTCCCCTTCCCCCCCAACCCCCTGCCCCTTGGCAACCACAAGTCTGTTCTCTATGTCTGTGAGTCTGTTTCTGTTTTGTAGATAGGTTCAATTGTGCCATATTTTAGATTCCACATATAAGTGATATCATATGGTATTTGTCTTTCTCTTTCTGACTTATTTCACTTAGTGTGATAATCTCTAGTTTCATCCATGATGCTACAGATGGGATTATTTCATTCTTTTTTATGGCTGAGTAGTACTCCATTGTATATATGTACCAGTCTTCTTTATTCATTCATCTGTCGGTGGACATTTAGGTGGTTTCCAATGTCTTGGCTATTGTGAACAGTGCTGCTATGAACATAGGGGTGCATGTGTCTTTTTTATTATAGTTTTGTCCGGATATATGCCCCCAGGAGTGGGATTGCTGGATCATGTATGTGGTCTGTTTCTTACCCAAACTCCCACCCCAGTATGACAGTGTGAGAATCAAGATTTCTTGGTGTGATGTCAAGCCAGTGGCACTTTCCTCTGCTGGGGTGTTCACATCTCAGGGAGGCCTATCTGTGGCCTCCAGATGCTGATGACTGGGAAGGGGAAACCCAGCAGACTCCCTAGAGACTGTCAGAGAGAGACACAGGGCTGGCAGCATGTGGGTGAGGACATCGCAAGCAGAACCCAAGGCAGAGTTTCCAGGACATAGGATCTTTGGTATGGAGAGAACCAAAGAGATGATTCAGTTCAAGTCCCTCATATACAGATGGGGAAACTGAGGCCCAGGGAAGTGAAGGGACCTGCCCAAGGTCACAGACTTTTGGAGGCATATTAAAAGAACCCAGATTTCCAAATCCCCAGGCTCTTGCCACTCCACCCTTTGCCTCAGAAACTAGAAAATCCCCTAGTTTATTTATTTTTGGCTACCTTGGGTCTTCATTGCTGCACGCGGGCTTTCTCCACCTGCGGCAAGCGGGGGCTACTCTTCGTTGTGATGCACGGGCTCTAGGCGTGAGGGCTTCAGTAGCTGTGGCACGTGAGCTCAGTAGTTGTGGTTCACGGGTTCTAGAGTGCAGGCTCAGTAGCTGTGGCACACGGGCTTCATTGCTCCGCGGCATGTGGGATCTTCCTGGACCAGGGATCAAACCCATGTCCCTTGCATTGGCAGGCGGATTCTTAACCACTGCGCCACCAGGGAAGCCCCCAATTCTACTTTTGAAAATAAATTCTCTAAGGAAAGCTTTGTTTTCTGGCCAAAATAGTTGTGCTTGCTGAGCTGGGGGTGATAGAACTCCTGAGGAAGAGGTTGCCAAAGTTTGCTACCCCATGACATTGCAGACCCTACAGCTTCCCTGCACCTGGAGTCTTCTCTAGCCAAGCAAAAAATAGCAACAGAGCAGCACCACCAATCACCAACAGCTTCTACCATCATCACTGTATTTACTTCCACCAGTTGCAGAGGGGCTGCCTTTCTCCTGGCCATTTTCTTACCTCTGTATATGTCCTTAAGCCCCAAGAGCAGTGAGACCACTTCCTGTGGGTGTGCGATGGTGTTAGAAGGGGAAATATAGGCGCTTTGCTGAGAGATTTCATTCTGGTGTTTCGTGCTGCTCTAGCCACAGATGTCTGTTGGACTATTCAAATCTCTTTTCTAACCTGGAAATGCCAATTATCTCCCTCAAGGCCATGCTGCTTTTTGCAAGGGCCTCAGGTGTCCAGAGGGGATGGACGTGCTCTGGATATTCAACTATGATGTTAGTGATGTGTGGGATATGCGGGGTGGTTCGCGCCTTACAAAATGCTTTTGTGTAGGTGATCTTGTTTGACCCTGTGAGGAAGGTAGGGCCGCTATTCCTGTACCCATTTAATGGATGAAGAAACTGAAAATAAATCTGATTATTATTCAGATTTATCCAGTGGCAGAGATGAGGTTAGAACCAGGGCCTCCTGGATTCAGTATCTTTTCCACCAAAAATAGAGTAGTCTTTTAAAATATTTTAATTGTTTTTAACTAGAAAATACCTACACATCATTCAAAATTCGAAAGGTACAAAAAGGTGTACAGTGAAAATAAGTCTCCTCCCTGCTTATCAGCTCTTCCTACCCCCAAAATGCAACTTCCTAGAGACACAGCTTCCAGAGCTAAACTAGACACATACGGGCAATATATATGGCTACATGTTAATAAACACATATATTTGTGTGTATAAACATAAAGGAAGGACTGCTTTTATTCACTTAAACAAATGTATTTTCCTCTTCTGCATGGGAAGCTGCCTTCCCTAATGATCAGTATCGTTCCTGTGGTTGGGGGGAGTTAAATACATGCCCTCTGGAATCAGGCAGATCTAGGGCAGAGCTGGCACTCACCACGTTCATGTTACATAACCTTTCTCATCTGACAAATGGGCGTAATAACTCCTAACACAGGGACTTCCCTGGTGGTCCAGTGGTTAAGACTCCACGCTCTCAATCCAGGGGGCCTGGGTTCGATCCCTGGTTGGGGAACTAGATCCCACATGCTGCAACGAAGATCTCTCACGTGGCAATGAAGATCCCGCGTGCCGCACCTAAGACCCGGCGCAGCCAAATAAATAAATGAATATTGAAACCCAAACAAACAAACTCCTAACACATAAGTGAGGCAGCATCTGTAATGTGTTCAGAACATAATACATGTGCTCAATAAATGTTGGCTGTTTCCTGTGTGCCTACTGTGTGCCAGACCCTGTGCTGGTACAGGAGAAAGGAGATTAGTAAAAATGAGGTGTTGGCCCTTAAAACGCTTATCATTTAAAATAGAGGAAGGAGATCTAATAAACAAACAAATTACAGTACAGCAGAATGAACAGAAGCACTCAGTCGATTAGAGGATAAGAGTACAGACTCTGGATTCAGACATTCTGGGGTTCAAATCCCATCTTGGACAAGTTAACCTTGCCCTGAGCTTTTTTGTCTACAAAACAGGAGTTGTGAGGGTTAAGTGAAATAAAGCACAGCACTTAAAACAGTGCCTGGCACATGATAGACATTCAATAAAGAGTGATTTTAATAGTTATAGTATCTAATTCCACATATGAATAAATGCCACAATAGGAATACGTACCAGGTGTCAAGGTGGCAGGGGGAGAAGGGGAGCATTACAATGACACGAGCAACATGACTGTAGCCCCTCCGTTGGGATTCCCACCTGCCGGGCCCTGTTGCTGGCATTTCACCTGGGTCCTCTCACTTAATGCTCGCAGCCTCCCTGTGAGGATGGCATTACCCCCTTTTCACAGAAGGAAACCAAGGCTTCGAGAACTTCTGCCAAGGCAGAGGCAGAAATGGCAACTTCCTTTTCATCCTCCTCTTGCCACCTGGCTCCCCAAAGAAGAGAGTCACTAAGACCAGGACGTCGGGGACCCAGGGTGCTTCCTGGGTGGACCTCTCCTTGCTCTCCAGTGTGTACCAAGTCCTGCTGTGGCTCTGGGCCTGGGCCAGAGCAGGAACGAGGTGGCCGCTCCAGCAACCTCTGGGGACCCTCAGCGTGCACCCATGGCCACTCACAGCTGTGACAGACAACGAAGACATGTGGGACCCCGGACCCACGCGGTTCAGGAGGATTGGGGTTCTATCTGTACCTGCTCTCGCCTTACCAACATCTAAGTTCCGGGGGGGAGACTGGAGGGAAGTGAGGGAGAGACAAGGAGTAGGGGAGGGAGGAATTGGGCACGTTATTGAAGCAGGGGGGAGGATGGGCCCTTTTGGCCTGGCAATCTCGGGGAGTCCTCTCGAGGGGCTCCTGGTGCCACTGCTGTGATGAGCGCAGGTCTTGAGCAGCACCGGCAGGGCTCACACAGCGGCCAGGCCAGTGTTGAGTTGGCAAAATGCCAGAGGGTAGCTTCTGCTGCTGTCATCACTGCTGTTGATGTTACCATTTACATCGTTTACATGGTACCTTCTAGTTTCCCCAGCACTTTTATACCCACCATTTCACTTTATTTCATAATTGATTACAAGGTTTATGGACAGTTGGGATGTGTTGGCGTGGGGAGGCTGGGAATGGGTCTTCAATTTTCTACCTTCTGCAGTAGATTAAGTAGGTATTATTAGCCCCATTTTAGCAATAAGGACACTCAGAATGTGAACACTTAAGTGTCTTGCCCGAGGTCACAGAGCTTATATGTGGCCAAGCCAGGGGTTTGATCTGCAGGGTTCTCGTGCTAACATCCTGTGATGCTACATGTTGATCCCTTGTGAGACCCTGCACAGCTTCCGCCCTGTACCAAAGAGCCTCTCGGTTCTACGTTCTTTACCAGCTAGGACTAGCCTGTGTCCCACAGCCTGAAGGAATAAGGTTCTCATTGGCAGATCTGGAATTTTCTCCTTTCCATGTTCTAGGGACACTCCCCTCACCCAACCTTTGGCTCCTGTTGTGGACTGAATTGTGTTCCCCTCCAGATTCACATATTACAGCCCTAACCCTCAGTGTGAGTATATTTGGAGATGGACCTTTAAAGAGGCAAAAAGGTTTAACAAGGACATAAGGGCGGGGCCCTAATCGGATAGGATAGGTGTCCTTATAAGAAGAGGAAGAGGCACCAGCATGCTGTCTCTCCGTGCATGCACAAAAGAAAGGCCTCATGAGGACACAGTGAGAAGGCAGCTGTCTGAAAGCCAGGAAGAGAGGTCTCACCAGAAACCAACCCTGCCAGCACCTTGATTTTGGGCTTCTAGTCTCCAGAACAGTAAGAAAATAAAGTCTGGTGTTTAAGCCACCAGTCTGTGGTATTTTGTTATGGCAGCCTGAGCACACTAATATAGCTCCCATGACCAAATCTCTACCCTCCATCTTCACCATAAGGCTTGGAGTCCATGTGATTTACACAAGTGATCGCCTAGCATTTTCCCTATTACTGTGTAAACGCTTTTGTCTCTTTTTTCTCACCTTCTTAGCTCACATCCTTCACCTTCAAGTTAGTTGGACTAACTTAGCTGCCCTCTGTTGTTCTGTTTCTTATCAGCTTTTTTCTGGCCCGCTAGGTATTATCCTTATAAGACACTAGGTCTCTTTTCTTCTTTGATTCTCTTACAGTTGCCCATGACTTATTCCATGTTGGTGGAGCCATATGTAGAGTTGTGGAAACATGATTTGGAGTCTCGGCTCTACCATCTTCTAGCAGAGGGCCTTGATCAAGTCTCAGGATTGCTGGAGTAAGTGGATTAGTGTACTCGAATGGGGTGCGCCAGTTGTGAAGTGCTAGTCAGTGGCACAGTGCTATTGTAGTTGGTGGTGTAGGCGAAGGTGATTTAAGTGAGCTGCTTGGAAGAGCGCCCTCACTGATTTGTGCATGGACATTAGGCCATCACGGAAGAGCATTATGAAAAACATCCCTGTGAAACTCTTAAAGAATATTGCTGACGTTCACAAAAGGGCTGTGTTTATTTTCACAAAAACTTTCAAGAGAAATTTGTAGAGAAATAGCTTGTGATCCTGAGACACAGGTTTGCTTTCATCAGTGAACACCAGGAATCATGGAAATGATCATGTTTCCCTCTTTGTCTTGGCTGCTTGGGAGCCAGGAATTAAATTGACAGCCTATTTCTAGCAAGTTTACTTTCCCTTCTGTCAAACACTTTATATACTATCACCACTGCTGTCACCTTAATTTCCTTGTTTGTTATCTTCACTTGGTTCTTCAGTGTATTTATTTCACAAGTTAATGGATGAATACATTCTTGTTGTAAAGATAAAAAGAACTCAGAATTATACGGAGCACGACTTGAAAGTATTCATTTATTATTTATGGTGTAGTACTGTCTATATTTGTGTAAGCAGCCTCAAATTCATCTGGAACAATATTAGGAATAATCAGGTCTTAAAAAACAAATGAAGAAAAAACTTTATTTGAAAGCTTACTACCATGCTCGGTACATTTGCATATACTTTCTCTTTTAATTCCAACAGCAGCTCGATAAGGTAGATATCATATGCCCACTTTACAGATGAGGCAGTTGAATGAGGTTAAGTTAGTTGCCCAAAGTCTTAGACAGTAAGTGGCAAGGCTAGGAATGAAACTCAGTCTGAGATTCACAGTTTGTGTGTCAGCTCGTTTGTTGTTGTTTTAACTATCTCACCTCTCTAGAGCAAAAAGTAAAATTACAAAATTTAGGTACAACTAGATAGAGAGAGTGTGTGTGTGTATGTGTGTCTCTGTGTGTGTGTGTGTGTGTGGCGGGGGGGATGGCGGTGGGAGTGGCTTATGAATTGCTCTTCATTACACCCACTCCTCACTCTGCTTCAAGCCACTGAAATTATTTAGGAATTCAGCCAAGAGCCTTTTTTCCTCCTTAAGTGCCAACAAAGACCTGGCCCACGATGGCTGATCTTGTGCCAACTCCAGGTGAAAACTCAGCAAAGGTCAGGTGTAAGAGCGGGTAGCCTTTAACCTTCCACCATTGACCTTCCCCTGCTGATCAATGGGCGGCAGCTGTCAGGCCAGAATACAGGGGTGGCCTCTCTCTTTTGGGAAGCGGCAGTGGCAGCATCTGTATTGCCAATAGCTGGTTAGGGTCTGGTGGAAAGGAGTCTGCTCATCTCCCATTCCTGTCCTCAACACCCCAACAAGGGCAAATTCTTATTGCTCTGTAACACGTTTGCCTGGGCCGCTCCAGGGCCACTGGTTCCAGTAATGTGTACTGGCTTCCCTCCTCCTCACTGGCCCTGGCCAGAGGATGCAGCTGTTGACATAAACACTGACCGCTGTCCCAGCTAGCAGGCAAGCACATTGCTATTTTCATCTGAATTCCCAGTATCTTCGAGAAAGAGCTTGGCCATTCCTATCACCGGATCCCTGAAGAGGGAGGTGAGCCTGCGGGCTCCTTCTGTACCCTTCCTTCGACTTGGACTCAGAAGACAAAGGTGAACTTGAGTGCTGTTGGGGACACAGCTTCCCTTTATGCTGCCGCCAGGCCCCGGGGGCTGCCTTCTCTCCAGCACTGAGGCCCTTTTGTCCTGCGGGGCACCCACGGCCTGACTGCCCACACTGTTAAAGCGCAGTTTCGGCTCCCTCCCCCCGTCCCCCGTGAGTCGCTGGGCCTGGAGAAGGGCTTTTGAGTTTCGCGAGCGCACACTGGCCCTTTTCTTCTCCGGGCGCCTGCAGCTTAGATGCTGAGCGCCTGGCAGCCTGGCGCTCAGCTGCTCTTTTTCAGGGAGGCCGTGCGAAAGCGCGCACAGGGCGCTCTTGCGGCCCCGGGTTTCCCGGGACTGGCGGGCAGCACCCCCCAACCCCGCCCCGCCGCCTCCGGCAGCGCGGGACGAGCCCACCCGTGCCAGAGTTCATCCGGGAAGCTGGTCGTCCAGCTCTCATTCCAGGACTTGTAAACAGGCATCCTCGTTGACCCAACTCATTCTGTATACGAGGATATTAAATTTTTTTCACTCTAATCCTATTATTAGAAATTTCAAACATGCAGAAAAGTTGAAAGAATGATAAAGTGGTTACTCATATACCCATAATCTAGAGTCTGCAATTAGCATTTTTTGTATGGAAGGGTTTAGCTATAAGAGCTAGCACTACCCTATGGTGTGTGTGTGTGTGTGTGTGTGTGTGTGTGTGTGTGTGTGTGTGTAGAAACCCAAATACATCCCCCCCCCCACCCCATTTGTTAAATTATGGCACATTTGCACAGTGTACCACATAGCAATTAAAATAACATGGTACATTTAGTGACGTTGGAAAATGTGGGTTTTCTGCTAACAGAAAAAAAAAAAGGTAGAAAACTGTATGCACAGTATTATGTTATTTTTGTTTGAAAAAATGTTCATGACTGGGGGAAAAAAACCACCCTGAGGTTATATATTACAATATTAACAGGATTGAGCCTAAATTAGCATATCAGTGAATTTGATTTTCATCTCTGGCTTGTTTTTATTTCTTTCAATGAAGTACTTCTTTGTAAGGTGAAAACATGGATTTAAAACATGTATGGAAAAATGGATTTAAAACAAGAGGCCGACATGGCTCCCTGGGATTTTCCAGCACCATTTACTGTGACAGGAGTCCTGGGCTGTCCTGCCTCCTATGCAAACATTGCTGCATCGCTGGTCCTGGCCATTTAGAGCTCCACCAGCCTGACACAGGTTCCCAAGTATGAGCACCAGGCTCTCCTTTCCTTCATTGTCCCTGCTCTCCTGCAGCAAACTGGATTTCTCCCTCTCATCACTGACTCGTAGGCAGGGGGGTTCTTAGCCACTAAAGAGTGAGAGTCCTATCATGCTATTCACTTGGCCCCCCGGAAGTAAAAGTCCTGGGGGATGGAATTCCTCTTCTTCAAGAGAAGGCCAGGGCCTAACCCAGGGGGGCTGTATGCTGCCCGTGGGCCCCTGAGTTCTTTCTCTGTGAGAGGCCTGGCCCCATTTAGACTCCCAGGAGAAGCTCTGCTTTAGTTTGGGTTCCTCAGGAAACTTTAGGACCAGCTGGATAATATTTTCATCACCATACAAAAAATGGCAGTTTCAGAGACAACAGCAATAAGAGCTCATTCTATACACATATTTTTAGCTCACAAAGTAAATTCATACACTCTCTTACAGTGGTTCCCAGAGCAGTATCAAAAGTCATTTGGAGATGGACATAGGGTTGCCAACTTTTATTTTGCCATGTAAAATCATTTAAAATCTACTATTTATGATTACAATTACTTCATTACAGAAAAGACGTTTTACCACATATACAAAATAAAAAGAATAATCTCGAAAAAACAAACAAAAAAACCCCCCAGCATTTAAATTTAACTTTATAAAATCCTTACTATATAAAGTATACCTCTCCATCTATGTACTTTTGATATTATTACCATTTCTCTATAAATTGGCAAAAACTTTTTTAAAGACAAGCACTGGTTTGGGAACCAACATTTGGGAACCATTTCTCCATCGTTTTTGATACGTACAATCACCCACTTGCAAGTGAGAAAACTGAGTTTCAGAGATCATCAGCTCATAAGTGGTTGCACTAGGATTCAAATTCAAGTCTGTCTGCTCCAGAACAAGTGATTTTCTCCTGTTCCAGATTGTGTCTGTGTAACCAGGCTGCTTTGTGGTTCTTCCAAGAAATAGTTGACAGAAAACAGGCCTGATTTGCTTTTCAAAGTCTTGGCTAGACTTGGGTCACCAGAGTAAGCCCAATGGATCAAATTTTGTCTTTGATCGGAAAATCACTGAGCTCATCAGATGGTATTAGCCTTTGAGAAGTTCCTCCCTAATTTCATTATTTGCTTTACCAGCAAAACTATCCTTACAGTTGGTTTCAAGGTCAGGAACACATATTAGAATTCTAATCTACCCGTATACATCTACTGACTGATGCCTGAAGTTCCTCCAGTTCAATCATCTCCATTGATGTGTTTGAAAAAGAATATCATTAAAAACTAGGGAATAAAGTAAAAAAAAAAGTGAACAGTATATCCTTTCAATGTTATGGTGAAGCATTGTTTAACAGACACAACCAAGAATTCTTTAATTATCCAGGGAATGTAGTTGTGTCTGACTTTGCTTTTTACTATTAATTAAGGGCTCAGGCTCTGAAGTTACATGTTAACTTGTAGACTTTGTCTAGAATAGAGGCAAATTATTTTTGTCCAGTAGAAAAGATAACCCCAAAGGTTATGGTTTTATGGCCCTGTAGAACATTAACCAGTTTTGTCCCTAGCTTGGCAGACTTATTTCATTACACCTTTCCTGGTAGACTATATAAACCCCTGTTCCTCCAATTCCCATTTGAAACAGCTTTACCATACTGCTGGTTTCATCCCTCTTTGATGAGCTGAATAAAATCTATTTAAAGGCAGTTACCACATATACCACTTTAAAATATTATCAATTATTTGCCTCAGTGTGAATGAAGAATCTGAGAACAGATTTTGAGAAGTTGAAAGATACAGTATTTGGGATGTGAGGATGATGAGGGAAAGGGTGCATGGTGGGAGGGGAGATTAGCTAAACTTCTCAGGACAGTTGTACAAGAATACCTTCACATAGTTCCTTTTTTCACATAGTTCCTTTGTCCTTGAGCAGTGGCCAGTAAGCATGCCTTGCTAGAAACAGGATTTACAAAGAATAATGACTGGAGAAGAGGTTGAAAAGCTAGTTGGGGTTGGCCATGGTGAGAGATTGGAGTTGTACCCTGTAATTCATAGGAGTTATTAAAGGTTTTAATCCAGGAACTGATAGGATCGTATTTTTGAATTAGAAAGAAAGATAATTTTGATAAGAGTACATTGAGGGCTTCCCTGGTGGCACAGTGGTTGAGAGTCCGCCTGCCGATGCAGGGGACACGGGTTCATTCCCCAGTCCGGGAGGATACCACATGCCGTGGAGCGGCTGGGCCCGTGAGCCATGGCCGCTGAGCCTGCGCGTCCAGAGCTTGTGCTCCGCAACAGGAGAGGCCACAACAGTGAGAGGCCCGCTTACTGCAAAAAAAAAAAAAAAAAAAAAAAAAAAAAAAAGTATATTGGATGGGTGGAGAGAGAATCTCAGTGAGAGATGACCAGAGTTTGACTTGTATGTGAATATATATGAATGGAAAGTTGAGTATAAAATCAAATGACAGTTCCAAGGTAGAACAGACAGATTTGGTGAGTGATGAGATGTAGGAAATGAAGAGAGGAAAGAGTCTGAGATGACAGTTGGATGGATGGGAGGATGGTGATGTTGATCAAAGTCTGTATTTTTGACCTGCTGAGTTTGAAGATTGCCAGAAATTTGAACTTAAGAGTTTGGACTAGAAAGAAAACGAAGTTTAGCAGTTCACTGATTATGAATCAAAGCCATGGACGTGCATAGGAGTGTTGAAGAAAAACATATCATTGGGAAACCTCTCCACTACTTCACCGGCTAGGGAACAATTGCATAGTTCACCAGAGGGCACCCTCTTCAATTACAGTACGCTACTGCCATGAACAGAGCTGCCCAACGAACAGTGAATAGTCCATGGCTTTTCAGAGCCATGAAGAGTTCACTGTCCACCACCTTGGCAAAAAATATCCATTTCCCACAGCCATTTTACTTTGTGGAATTGGAGGCTTAGAAAGACAAAGCACATTTCTTAAATGTATGTTGCAGGAATGGAAGATTAGACTAGAAACACTTCCTAGAGGTAATGCTGCAGTCCTGGCAAACACAGGTGACTTGACCCAAACTTTACACCCCTCATGCCTTCATTGTCTTCATTGTCTCATGTCTATTGACAAGCCTGATAAGAGCAGAGCTGAGTATGGGACAATTTGTCTACCCTATTTTTGTCCCTCCCCAGCCCTGCTTTCTGCAGTGCTTTTTCTTGACCTCCATGCCCCACCTGTAGGATCAACGATTCCAGGCTGCAAAAGTAGAGAGCAAAGTGTAATTAATTCCCATGTATCCATCATCCAGCTTCACTAATTATCAGCACACAACCATCTTGCTTCATTTGTGCCTCATTCCCACTACTTTTCTCCCCTGCTAGATTATTTTAAAGTAAATTTCAATGATCACATCACTGCATCACTAAATACTTTCATATGTATCTCTAAAAGATAAGGACTTTTGAAGGGGACATAATTTAGGGAAAATTTTAAGATGTTTTAGATTAGAATGTATGGGCTCAGTATCCATTCAGCCTTGCTGTTGTTCAGCTCTGCTTCTCCCTTGTACCTTTGCTCTGATAATAATGGCTATCTCATAATGATGGCCTGCTATATGTCACACACACCTATTTAGCCCTTATAGTAATGCTGCTTATATGACAGACATTATCTTTTTTATACAGATGAAGAGAAACTGGGGCTCAGAGAGGTAAAGTAACTTGCCAAAATGACATGGATGGTATGAAGGGAAGACTAGAGACCAAAGCATTTTTTGGTCAAAAGAAAAACTTGTTTACTTTGTTAAGGAGGTTCTGTAAGGGAGCCCAGGCTTTCGAAAGTTTAGGTCACAAAATAAAAAAGTTTCTGTCCAGTTTTAGCCCCAGTTTCTCTTTATGTATAAGAAAAATAATGTTGGGACTTCCCTGGTGGCACAGTGGTTAAGAATCCACCTGCCAATGCAGGGGACACAGGTTCGAGCACTGGTCCGGGAAGATCCCACATGCTGCGGAGCAACTCAGCTCGTGCGCCACAACTACTGAGCCTGCACTCTAGAGCCCACCAGCCACAACTACTGAGCCCACATGACACAACTACTGAAGCCCACACGCTCTAGGGCCCATGCTTCGCAACAAGAGAAACCACAACAATGAGAAACCTGTGCATAGCAATGAAGAGTAGCCCCCACTCTCTGCAACTAGAGAAAGCCCACGTGCATAAATGAAGACTCAAGGCAGCCAAAAATAGATAGATAGATAAATGTCTACTGTGCAGCATTACTGTAAGGACTAAGTGGGTATGTGACACAGAGTAGGCCATCGTTATGAGCTAGCTATTATTATTAGAACAGAGGCCAAAGGGAGGAGAAGAACTGAACCTTACCAAGGCTGAACAGGTATTTAAGGGGAAATTTAAATCGATATTTAAAGAGTAAAACACAAAATTACCAAGGTTACCAGGTTTGCACTTAGTCCACTCATGGTGGAAGAACACCGATTTTCTCTTGTGATTATCACATCTGCAGAAGCCATCACATATCTTCACTCATCAGTATTGCAAAAGCAGTTTGGGTAGGGAGTGTGTAAGTTACAGGAAAGGCTCACGATATCATTTATTTTGAGGACAGAATTAGATGGGGCAAACTTTTTCTCCCATTTATTTATTTGCTTATTTATTCAGGTTATTGTTGTTGTTGCTTTTTTAATCTCTGTGTGCAAAATGCTTCTTCGCCCCTGATTCTTAGTACTAAGTGTCTGTATTTGTTTCTATTGTTGCCATAAAAAAATTGGCACAGATTTAGCAGCTTAAATGACACAAGTGTAATATTTTAACTTCCCACAGGTAAGTGTATTTCTGGCCACTAAAGTCCACATCTGTCCCACGTGCAAAATATACTCACCTCATCCCAAATTCCCCCAGAGTCTCAACTTATTACAGCATCAACTCAAAGTCCAAACTCTCATCAGCTCAAAAGGTTTAAATCTCATCATCAACTCAGGTATGGGTGAAGCTCTGGGAATGATCCATTCTGGGGCACGATTTCTTTCTACCTGTGGACTATGAAATTAAAGAAACAAAATAGAATGCTTTCAAAATATAATGGTGGGACAGGCATAGGATAACAGTTATAGGTATTTCAGTTCAAAAAGGGAGAAAGTGGAAAACAAAAAAGAGTCATTTGTCTCAAGTATTTCTAAATCCAGCTAAGCAAATTCCAGTAGGTTTCAAGGTCTGAGAATAATCCTTTGTGGCCTGTGGCTCTGTCCCCTGGACTCATGGCTCTGCCTTCTGTCATCTTTCCTTTTTCATGAAGGGTAGCATAGGTTTGCAGCTGGGAGTAGTTTTATCAGCCTGTTTCCTACGTATAGAATTTTTGGAGTTTGACAACCTTCTTTAATTTTGGACTTTCTCTGTCCGTTTCAGTTCAAGCTGGCAGGGTTTCTGCTGGCATGACATTCTCAAGAACCTTGTGGGTATCCCATGTATGTAATGGGGATTTACTCCATTAGACAAGAGGCTCATTCACAAACCTTTCCTAGGTAATCCCATTTCTATTTTTAGTTTTTGTTTATATGGCTGAGAGAACAGACCTTAAGCTGTCTAGTTTGATTGAGGGTATTTATGAGGCACATCCTTAGTCCAAGGGCCTTTTGTGACTTTATTCTCTGACCTTTTGACCTTTCCGAGATGTCACCTTCAGCTTTTTCTGTAGAGTGCACATTTCCAACAGTGAATCTTTTAATTTTAGCACCTTGCCATCCAGATACTCTGAGAGTTTTCAAAATGATAAAAATCCTGGTTCTTCTTTGTTTAACAGTTCTTCCCTCAATTTATCTCTTTCCTCTTACATTTTACTAAAACCAGCAAGAAGGAACTAGAACTCGCTTTCAACACTTTGCTTGGAAATTTCCTCTGCTAAATGTCCAATTTTAGTTTTTACAAATCCTGCTTTCTACACAACTACAAGACACAATTCCACTAAACTTTTCTTTTCAAAAAAGTTTTATTTATTTATTTATTTTTGGCTGTGTTGGGTCTTTGTTGCTGTGCGCGGGCTTTCTCTAGTTGCGGTGAGTGGGGGCTACTGTTCATTGTGGTGTGTGGGCTTCTCACTGTGGTGGCTTCTGTTGTTGAGGAGCATGGGCTCTAGGCACGTGAGCTTCAGTAGTTGTGGCACACGGACTCAGTAGTTGTGGCTCACGGGCTTATTTGCTCTGTGGCATGTGGGATCTTCCCAGACCAGGGCTTGAACCCATGTCCCCTGCATTGGCAGGCAGATTCTTAACCACTGGGCCACCAGGGAAATCCACCACTAAACTTTCTGCCACTGTATAACAAGGATTCTCTTTTCTTCAGTTTATAAGGGCATGTTTTTTAGTTTCTTCTGAGACCTCATAGGCAGTAACTTTAATGCCCATATTTCTAATAGTAATCCACTCAAAAGAAATCTAGACTTTTAAAATCATTCTTCCAGCCATTGCCTGTTGCCCAGTCTGAAAGCCACTCCATATTTTGTATTTGCTACAGTGGCACTCCACTCCTGGTATCAAAATCTGTATTAGTTTTCTATTGCTGCCACAACAAATTACCACCAACTTAGCTTCAACAACGTAAATTTACTAACTTACTACTCTGCACATTAGAGATCTGCCATGGGTCTCACCAGGCTAAAATCAAAATGTTGGGAATGACATATATATACTATTATATATAAAATAGATAACTAATAAGAACCTGCTATATAAAAAATAAATTAATTAATTTAAATTTTTAAAAAAAGTGTTGGCACGGCTGCATTCCTCTCTGGAGGTTTTAGGAAAGCATTGAGAGTTTTGTTTATTTGTTTTTTGTTTTTGCTCATCTGGGTTGCTAGAATTCAGTTCTTTGCAGCTGTAAGTCTAATATCCCTGTTTCTTTGTTGGTTGTCAACTGAGGGCCCTTCCTAGTTTCCTTGACTCATGGTCAGCCTTCTTTTTTTTTTTTTTGCGGTACGCGGGCCTCTCACTGTTGTGGCCTCTCCCGTTGCGGAGCACAGGCTCCGGACGCGCAGGCCCAGCGGCCAGGGCTCACGGGCCCAGCCACTCCGCGGCATGTGGGATCCTCCCGGACCGGGGCACGAACCCGTGTCCCATGCATCGGCAGGTGGACTCTCGACCACTGCGTCACCAGGGAAGCCCAGCCTTCTCCTTCTTAAAAGCCAATAACGGCAGGTTGAGTCCTTCTCATGTTTCAAATCTCTCCTCCTTTTTCTGTCTTAAATCTCCCAGCTCTTTCCACAGCTGGGAAGGGTTCTTTGCTTTGAAAGCCTCATGTGATTAGATTGGGCCCACCCAGATAATTCCCCCATCTCAAGATCTGTAATCTTAATCACATTCTGTGATATTGTGATTTATAGTAAGAAATATATATTTGGTCTAAAACCTATAAAATTTCCCAAGTGATGAGAGCATCAAAGTTGTCTTTTGTCATATTGATGAAGTGAGTTTTGGAAAGCACATAAGAATGGGAGCTGGTTGCCAGGGGAGCCGACCATGTCATTAGAGGGTTGGAAGTTTTAGTTCTAGCCCTCAGCCTCTGGGGAGGGGAGAAGGGCTGGTGGTTGAATAGATTGCCAGTGGCCAGCGATTTAATTGGTCATGCCTATGTAATGAAGCCTCCATAAGAACCCCAAACTATGGTGTTCTGAGAGCTTCCAGATTGGTGAACACCTGGAGATTTAGAGAGCGTTGTACACTCAGAGAAAACATGGAAGCTCCATGCCCTTTCCGCACACATTGCCCTATGCATCTCTTTGAGCTGGCTGTTCCTGAGCTATATCCTTTCATAATAAACCAGTAATCTAATAAGTAAAATGCTTCTCTGAGTTATGTGAGCTGCTCTAGCAAATTCATCGAACCCAAGGAGGGAGTTGTTGAGACCTCCAATCTATAGCCTGTCGGTCAGAAGCGCAAGTAACAACCTGGGCTTGGGATTGGCAACTGAAGCGGAGGGCAGTCTTGTGGAACTGAGCCCATAACACGTGGAGTCTGATGTTATCTCTGGATAGAAAGTGCCAGAACTGAGTTGAATTGTAGGACACCTAGTGGTGTAGGGGAAACACCTCCCCCCACCCCCGCACACATTGGAATCTGGTGATGAGACCACCTTTTACATTTGCAAAGTTTCTTTTACCACGTTTCTGATATTAGGACGTGGATGTCTTTGGGAGTCTTTAGTCTGCCTACCATACTGTCAGCATCCATATCTGAACCCAGGTTAGTCTGACTATGTTTGGACTTTTTTCACCGGACTCCATAGTTATTTCCTAATTGCCCAGAGGCTCTGCTCATCTTGTACCCCTGTTCTTGCCACTGTGTTTGTATCAGATAATAATGCTTTGGGCCATAAGTAACAGGTACCAGATAACCAAGAGCTGCTTGAGCTACTTAAACCAGTAAAGGTTTATTTTTCTCATATAACAATGTATCTAGAGATGATTGCTGGTCTTGTTGCAGTGATTCAAGGATTTCAAGGCCATTGGCTTGATAACTTGGTTGGTCTTTCTTTCATGATTGCAGTATGACTGCCACAGCTCCAGATAGCACATCCACATTCAGGATAGGAAGACGAGGTTGTTTTTTTTTTTTTTTTTTTCTTTTTTTTTTTTTTCTTTTTGCGGTATGTGGGCCTCTCACTGTTGTGGCCTCTCCCGTTGCGGAGCACAGGCTCCGGATGCGCAGGCCCAGCGGCCATGGCTCACGGGCCCAGCCGCTCCGCGGCATATGGGATCCTCCCAGACCGGGGCACGAACCCGTATCCCCTGCATCGGCAGGCGGACTCTTAACCACTTGCGCCACCAGGGAGGCCCGAAGACGAGGTTTTGAAAAGGGAGGGGAGGCTCCAGTTTTCTCTGCCCCTTTTGTCAGGAAAGGAGGTGTTTTCTCAGAAGCCCCCATGAAACTTTCATTACATCTCATAGACCAGAACTGTGTCACATGCCCTGACACCCTGCAGTTGCAAGGAAGCCTGAGAAAGTGGGTATTTAGCTTTTCCTGGTAGAGGTGGGCAAAGGAAAAGAGGATTGGAAATGAAGTTTGGATTAGCCAACTCATAATGCCAGAGTTTCAATTGGTCCAGGACCCTGTCTTTGCCTTCTTCTCTTGCCAATCCACAGTTAGAATTAGAATCCTGCTCCTGGGTCAGACACCTCGTGATGACTGTGCTGGGGATCACCTGTCCAACACCCACACACTCTTTGTAAGATATCCCTAACCCCAATTAACCACTTAGAATGCCATCTGCAGGGATCTGGATGCACTTCCTGTCACTGTCTGCTGCTGGCCCTGGAAGCACCTGGCCACCTTTCAGAGGCCTAGAGACTCCACCAGTCCATTTGGCTATGTACAAACAAGCCTCTGTTCTGATAGCACCTGTTTTTAAATGGGTCATTTTAAAGCTTTATGCATGTGTGTGTGTGTGTGTGTGTGTGTGCAACATGGTGCATGTGCATACAGAAAAAAGGGGAAATAGGCCACGTTGACCAAAGACGTTTTTATTCTCTGTTAGCTTTAAATTCTATTTAGGTAGAAGGTCTTCTGAAAATATTACTATGGCAGAGATACTATTTTCTATCACAATATCCATTCTCCTCTCCTTCCCCAGTAACAGACTATGATTTTATGTGCAGCAGCCATGCACCCAGACAAAAGACTTCTTCATTCTCAGATAAAGAAGACTTCATTATCTCTTACAGCTACTTGCAGCCATGTGACTAAACTCTGGCTAATGTGATGTAAGTGGAACATTGTGTTGGGCTTCTAGGATATTTCTTTAAAGAGAGTGGGCATGTCCTTCTTTGTCCTTTCATCCATTTTGCTGCCTGGAGTGGAGATGAAATAGCTGGAGCTTTATCTGCCATTTTGGACTATGAGGAAAAGAGATATACTTTAAGGTTGGCCAAGAGCTGACACTATCCTTGGACTTCTCACTTCCAGGGAAATAAATTTTTTGTTCAAGCCACTCTTCTTTAGAATTTTTGTTTTATTTTCAACTGAACCTGACCCTAAGTAACTCATCTGTTTTTCGTCTGCATGATGTCTAACTCTACATAGCACTTTCAGGTACATTATCTCATTTCCAACAGATGGGAAAATATCCATTTTCCTGTGCAGTTTCTAGCTGGCCCTGGTTCCATGAGAGCCAGTGAGGACCAATAGCAACCATCAGAGAGCTATTTACCTACCAAAGTTGAAGACTATGGGGAAACTGGAAACATTTGGTTCAGGAGGCAAAAAGAAGATGTTGCTTTCAGAGTTAATGACGACTCTGGGGAGAACTCTGCCTCCGTTTTTCGAAGCTCGGTCGTGACTCTCAGAGACTCAACCCTTGTTCACTACCTCACTACCCCATGTTTAAAAGGGTATTGGTCTGGGGCTTCCCTGGTGGTGCAGTGGTTAAGAATCCACCTGCCAATGCAGGGGACACGTGTTTGAGCCCTGGTCCAGGAAGATCCCACATGCCACAGAGCAACTAAGCCCGTGCACCACAACTACTGAGCCCTCATGCTGCAACTACTGAAGCTTGCGCTCCTAGAGCCTGTGCTCCACAACAAGAGAAGCCACCGCAATGAGAAGCCATTACAATGAGAAGCCCGCGCACTGCAACAAAGAGTAGTCCCCACTTGCTGCAACTAGAGAAAGCCCGTACGCAGTAATAAAGACCCAAGGCAGCCAAAAATAAATTAAAAAAAAGGATATTTGGTCTCTGCCAAGAGATTTTTATGAATATTGTCTTGTGGAAATTTTTTTTCCTGAAATAGAGCTTCAGCTGTGTTTTCACTCCTCACTGGTGGGCTGTTGGACTCATCCTCAGTGAAAATTCTTAAGGAGTAGGTATTGCCCAGTGACTGTTCTTCAGGAGTGGGTCTGCTTTGTGATGGACATGGTATCGGTGGCTGGAGTAGGAGTCCTAGCCTCTGGTGCCACCTGCTCCACTTTGTTCCAAAATAGCAACTGGTCCACCATCTCCCAGAGTTGTTTTTGTCTTGTTCTATCTCCACCCCCCTATACTCTCTAGCACACCCTTCCTCCACCCCAACTCCCACACTGGGTTCTCTTCCAAAGCTGGGCAGGCATCTTTGCCCAGGTCCCCTTCTCCTCCACTCCTCTAAGAAATCCTAGCAGGACCTGGCTAATTCTATCATGGCCCAGCCTGACCCAGCACTTCCTTGAAACTGCTTGTTCCACCCAAGTAGCCCAGCCAGGGCAGGCTGTCCCTTAAACTGACACTTTGATTCACAACAGGCTCCCTTGGAGGGGGGGCAGTGTGTCTCAAAGCAGAGGAGGCATACACAGTGGTCTCAGCAGAACCCTGCTTTCCAAGGGCAGTGATGAGAGGGGTTAATGTACTCTGATGGTTTAAAGACAATAATGGTTTTTCTTATCTATTATTCATATTTTTACTCCTAACAGTCCTGTGAGGTATTTCAGGCGAATTTTATAGATATGATCTCCAAAGAGGAGAGGGGAGCAAAAACTGACATTTAGTGAGCACCAAGTGTGAGTAGTTAGGTTCTTGCACACACTGGCTGTTACCCTTCCCAGCAGGGAAGGGTACATGCCTGAAACGAGTCAGCGCTCAGTTCTACACGAGACCCACCATGGGGCTTGCACAAGCCAGTAACGCAGAGCAGCTTACTATAAACTCGGAACCTTGACTGTGTCTTCTGTAGTGTGGAGATGACAGGCCTGGGATCTAGACTTGAGCTCTCTGGTGTCCCGGGCGGCAGCGGAGTACAATGGCTACCAGCACAGGCTCTGCAGCCAGGCAGAGCTGCTGGAGGGATCCTGGCCTCATGGTTCAACAGCCAGGGGACCTTGCCCAAGTCACTGAACTTGCTCTGAGCCTATATTCCACGTCGGTAAGGCGGTGATGAAAATTGTGCCGGCCTCCAACATCTGTTATAATGATTGAATGTGAGTGCAGGTAAACTGTCTTTTGTTCCATCATTAGTAGCTCTTGTTAATATTATTTTCATCATTACTAACTGAAAGGGATGTTCTGACATCCTGGGAGAAAGGAAGCCATCGGCCTTGCCCACCCACCCACCTGGAATGGAGATCTTACTCAGTTAACGAGCCTGCTCTGGGGCTGTTGGGGTAGTTTTTCAGCTTCTGTCTTTGGCCTGAGAGCTGCCCAGCCAGCCTGGCTGGGCCTCTGAGGCTGTTCCCCACTCCCCAGTTGCAGATCTGGTTTCTCTCACCTTCATGAAAGGCCCCGGCAGAGATGCCTACCAGAGCCAAGATCTCCAGGGTCCCCTAGGTACAGAGAAGCAGCCCACGGTGGCCATGGCTGCTTTCTTATCTTACCTGGTCCCACTTGGTTCCCCTCCCTCTCCTCCCCAGCCCTTCTAGGATTCATTCCTCCTGAGGGACGGGGGCTGGTCTTAGCCCCTGGAGTGTGGCCCGCACAGTGCATGCCTGGGTGAGCAGGCCCCCTGGGCACCCCCTCCTCCAGGCATAAAGACCTCAGCCAGGACTCACATAAGCCAGGCGGACTCCTGTTTATCTTTCCTTCTCCAGGCCCACACGAGTGTTAGGAAATTGTTTCTTTGAACAGTGTTGGCTTTCTCAGCTTCTCCTACTTTGTGCTAATTTTTCTTTTTAGTTGCCTTGGATAGTGTAGACTCTACTCTGTAGGGGGTAAGAGTGCCAGCTTCGGGGGCTGCCAGTCATGTGCTTGGTGAGGCAGGCACTGTGTGGGGCATGTTGCCAAGTGCCTTACAGAGATCAGGATTATCTCATGAGCCCTTAAAACATCTCCATTACGTGGCTGCTCCTAACAGGTGAGGGCATTCAGGCACAGAGAGGTAAAGTAACTTTCTCAAGATAGCATAGCATGGGGTCTGTGACACCCAGGAAGGGACTCTTGTGAGAGAAGGAGAGAGGTGGGGAGGAAAGAAAATGAGGAAGATTACTTCACAGTCCTGCCCAGAGCCTGTCTCCTCAGCCCCAGGGATGTGGAGTCCAACTGGCTTAGCCACTCTCTTCAGTTTTGCCAGGAGGAGGTGTGAGGGCAGAGAGGGGAGGTCGGTGAGCATTGATGGGAAGATTTATAAAGATGCAAAAAAGGCCTTCCCAGGGAAAAACCATCCTAACAGTTTTGGCAGGCGGGATGCGAAAAGGTGCAGAATTTCTGTGGGGGAGGAGGAAGCCAGCAAGGATGCCTTTTCAGCTGCTTATAAGTAACCATTTAATTCAGAACCTGTGTTTGGATCTCAGGGGAACTCAGGCCACCAAAGTCATAAATACACATGAGCCTAATGCAGCCTTGTGGGCAATAAGGCAGTGAAGGTGGCATCCCTGATTCCCGTGGCTGCCGGTTTGTTTTAATTTTTGGCTTAATGTTCAGTTTCAGAGGCAAGGGCCTTGGCCCACCAAGAAATGTAACCTTCAGCCGAGATTTTCTTGTCTCTTCTGATATGTGATTTCACATCCTCTCAGTGCTTCAGCAGTTTCCTCTTCTCCATTCCTAAAGAACCTGCATTTCCCTTTCTCAGCTCCCTTCCTGGCTTCCTGCTAAGCCTCTTGCAGTTGTCTTCATGTCTTCAGAATGCATTTGATAGGTACAGGAAGTTGCACCAGACGGGAGATGGAACCAGCAATCAATAAAAAAAAGAACTATGTTTCTAAGAAAAATGCATCACGTCTTCCCCCAGGAGTTGTGTACCATATGTCCTAATATCCGTGGAACAATGGGTCTAATTTTTAGCTCTTCTGCTTGGCTTTCCCGGCCATCTCAACACAAAAGAAAATGGACCTTTTAACCTGCTGCCCAGCTTGCAGATGATTTACACTAAAGATTGCCTTTCCCTTTAACCCTTTCCTCAGATATCACAAAATAAAATCTCTCCTTTCTCTCCCTCCAGCTTTATTTCTCCTGGCTACTAGTTTAGTATATTTATGGTGCATGAGTCATCAAGCTGCCGCCTGATTGGATAAAAACCAAGCACCCCTGAGACTATCAGTCAATTACAGCTATTCTCAGCTTCATTCACTGATTTATTAGCTTGCACACACAGAGAGAAATTCATTCAGCAAAGTTCATTCATAAAAATTTCAACACTCTGCGTATCATCCTGCACATCTCAGCCTTCTGTTGCAGATAGGCTCCTGAAAGAAGCTCTGAGGGGAGTCGGGGAGGGAGGGAAGCTCGGAGCCAGGGTGGGCAGGCTGGGAGGGGATCTGAGGATCACGGAGGGATCACAAGACCCTGAAATAATGCGGAGCAGTGCCTGTCACTAGCACTCCTGGCTTGTGGCCCAGAAGGGATGCATGACAAGATCTTCCAAGAGAGGGCAGCCATCAGAAGAAACGAACCCGGGCACAAGGGCCTTTGGCCCACATATACATTTTCTTTTCTCCTTTTTTTAAAAAATGAGCAATCATTGGAACAAGTAAAGGGTTAATGAGCCAGACATTGCCCCGCCCTGTGGGAACCGGAGGGAGCAGGTTTGAAAGTTCCTGTGTGCAGAAGGGGAGGCTGGGGGTAGGGGGCGTTAAATATTTCTGCAAGGCTCCCGCACCGCCAGCGATGCGGCGGGACCGGCTGGCCGGGCGCGCGGCCCCGTGCCGTGCCTAACAGTTGGCCGTGAGCGGTTGCCGCCGCCGCCGCGAGGCTGGGTCCAGGCTTTCCCAGCAAGGAATCCGAGGCGAGAACACCGGGTGCCGCCGCTGGGCCAGGGAGGGACTGAAATCAGCTGGGAAGGCGTTTTCCCCTGGGCTGTTACCCTCGAGGACCCGGAGCCGAAGCGGGCGAGGGCGAGAACGGAGTTGGAGAGGTGGCAGCCGCCAAGTTGCACGGGGCGTTGAGGCGTTTGCTTTCCGCACTGTTTATCTAGCAGACGACGAGGCGATTTATGCAACAGTATCCTGTTTCAGCACTGCCAAGGCTATGCGAGAACGCGGTCCGGACAGCCTGGCAGGACTCGTGCTGTATGTAGGACTCTTCAGGCACCCCGGGATGCTGCACAGGGCCAAGTATAGCCGCTTTCGGAACGAGTCCATCACGTCCTTGGAAGAAGGCAGCCCCGGAGGCTCAGCGGGCAACAAGGGCTCGCCGCAACCTCCCTACCCCGCCCTGGCACCTCACCTGCCGGCTGAAGATGCCACCTTGGCGTCCCAGGAGAGCCCCACCCCACTGTGCACCTTGATCCCTCGCATGGCCAGCGTAAAGCTGGCCAACCCAGCCACCTTGCTGAGTCTGAAAAACTTTTGCTTGGGTACCAAAGAGGTACCTCGACTCAAGCTCCAGGAAAGCCAAGACCCGGCTCCCAGCAGCCCGGCTTCCCCTGAAACCAGTCTGAATAGGGCCATGCCAGCACCTCCGCCTCAGCGGGATGCCCTGGGGCACAGGGCGACCTCTTTAACTCCTGATGCCTGCCCCCTTCCCGGCCCTGGGGAGCCAACCCCCGGGGGCAGGCAGGACAAGCACTTTCTGCAACACCTGTTGGGGATGGGCATGAACTACTATGTGAGGGTAAGTCCATTTTCCTCTCTGCACCCCTTCTACAAGGGGCACCTTCTCTGCTTTCTGAAAGGGGCTGTACATCACCCGGCCGGGTTCTAGGTTTGGATAAGACATTGTGTAGCTGGAGGGAGGGGAGGAGGGAGGCTGAGCTTACAGGTTTCCTTACAGATATCTGGCCTGTATTGGAGTCACACAACTTTTGGCTCAGGGGCATGAACTGGTGCTAACTCATAGGTAGTTGCCAGGTGTAGGGGCAACTTCTCATAGAGACAGCTGAGATGTCCCCCCTGGACTGATCATTCTGGCCAAGAAGACTCAAGAATTTCAAGTCTAATTAGTGATTGAGACCCCATAAATTTTACTGGCCACTGTGTTTCAGTAGAGATTTTTGTGCTAGAGGAATACATGGTGTGTAAGAGACTTGTATTATTTCTGAAAATCTAATTCAGCATTTAACAAACACTTCTCAGAACATGGCTGAGCTTCTAGCCTTGTGCTAGGAGCTAGTCTTAGGTCTTCGGTGCACATTTTTTTGTCTTTATTGCCTACGCTGTGCCCACTGGTCCTTGCCCATGAGCTATGTGCAAAATCAAGGTCTTTACTAGCCTTGCATCTGCCCTTTTCCATTCCAGATCTGGGTAAAAGAAGAATAGAAGATTTGGCCTCTGCCCTTCTAGAGCTCACATTTCAATCGGGGAGACCAACAAATGCATGTGAAATAATAAGAGGACAATATTTAGCAATAGATATCTGGTGTGAGAATGCTGAGGGAATTCAGGAAAAGGGAAAGGTTGTTGTGGTCTGGGATTCATTCATATGGGAAACCTTCAGGAGAAGGTGCATCTTGGAAGAGCTATCAGATTTTTATTGGCAGAAAGGGGGAGACACCTGGCAGGGCAAGAATATGAGCAAAGTCCAAATGGCAGGTATTACTGTGGTGGCTGCAGGGGAGTATCACACTGGGCTTAACTGGAGAAGAGAGGGGATGCTGGAGGGTAGTGGGTGATAGAGAGTATGGCTGGCACATAGTTGATGCTCAAACAAATTTGAGTCAAATAAAGACAAATACAGATCTCGGGTAGCTTGGGGAGGAGGGAGCAGCTGACCAAAGCTCTTAATGCCGTATGGGGAGTTTGTAAACACTCTGATTCATAAACAGAAAGTATCATAGGTTTGTAGGCCAACTATAACTTGATGAAAGTGGTTTCAAAAAGGTCAGTCTGTGAATTTATTTTAGATGGACTGAAGCAGGGAAAAATTATAGATTTGGAGGCCGATAAGAAAGATACTCTGGGAGTTTAGGCACCAGGGGATGGGAACATGGATTAATGTGAAGGTGAGAGAAAGGAGATGAATGTAAGAGCCTCTGTGAGAAGCCTCAACAGTCTTGGGTGACTGAGAAGATCATTTCAGATCATAATACACATAACAGAATGGTGAACATTTATTAAGCAATGGATAGATTGCTGAGTGTGTTATTGCTATTTATAGAGGTTGTGGATGATTATTGATAAAGGAGTTGTGAGGAATGAAAAATAACTTCGAATGTAAGCCTCAGTATGGGATTGGTGATGTCAGTGATAGAAACAGAATGAGTTGGGAAGGGGGTCATGCTAAGTTTGCTTTCGACATGTTATGTGTAAAGGGATGATATCTAAGTGGTACTAATTTGTAGGTAGCAATCATATAAGACTAGCATTCAGGTGAGAAGTCTTATCTGAAAGTAGACATTTAAGAGATAACCCAATAACTGTATCACACACAGACGGTTAAGATCTCAAAGAAGGCCAAATAATGAACACTGGAAGGGTTACAGTGAGAGCAGGCTAGGGCAGCCTAGGTGAATTGATAACAAAAATCTCCAAGGAAGATAAATTTATGGGACACTCAGCTCTTACCCTCCCTCACAGTGACACAGCTCAACATGGAAATAGTTACATGTATCTACTAAAAGTTCGTGGGCAATTCTCACTGGTCAAGCTTAAGGATCTGCCAGGCTCTAATGGAAAATTGTGACTCTCCAAACCCATACTTGGCACCTGCCTTCCCATTACCTAGACATCCTCTGCTGTCTGCCTTCCCTCTCCTTCCCTCTTGTACTTCCTTCCACCTCCCCACACCCACACACCTGTACAATTTTAAATGTGAAAGAGTTGCTGTGTGATCTCCATTTTCCTTAGGGAGTGTCGCCACTGGCATTTTAGATTTTTAACGAGGATTCCGACTGTCTTTTTCTGGCAATGATGACTGACCCCAGGAAAAGTGCTGACCCCATGATCCATGTGAATCATACTATGTTGCCAATAGATAGTGACGTGACACCAGTTAACACCTCTTTTAGGAAGTCAAAATACATGGAAGAGCCTACTTTATTAATTTTTATAAAACCCTACTTTGAAAGGTGGAAGGAACTCAGAAGTTATCAAGTTCATTGCCTCTGTGGGGAAACTGAAGTCCAGAGAAGTGAAAAAAAAATTTTTTTTTTTTTTTGCGGTACACGGGCCTCTCACTGTTGTGGCCTCTCCCGCTGCGGAGCACAGGCTCCGGATGCGCAGGCTCAGTGGCCATGGCTCACGGGCCCAGCCTCTCCGCGGCATGTGGGATCTTCCCGGACCGGGGCACGAACCCGTGTCCCCTGCATCAGCAGGAGGACTCTCTACCACTGCACCACCAGGGAAGCCCGAGAAGTGAAATTTTTTAAGGCCATATAGGTGAGTCAAAAGGAGAGTTAGCACTAGACCCCAATTGCCCCATGTGCCAGTCTGTGCTCTTTTCACCACAGGTTTTCATCCTGGTTGAGATCCTTCTCAGAATTCTTTTAGGTGTGATGTGAACCAATTTTAAAAGACAAAATGCCAACCTATTAATTTACAGTGAAAAATATTGTGCCAATTAAACCAAAATTGTGATCCCATCTGTAGGAAAATGCCCACAGAAAGATTTAAGTCAAAGGTTTCTTGGTGATGATGGAATCAGAGCAGAGAAGCGAGAGACATTCTTTTTAAAAAAAATTATTTTATAAAGGTAACACTTGTTTATAACATTATATGTTTCATGTGTACAACATTATATTTCTACTTCTGTATACACTACAGGGTGCTCACCAACCAAAAGTTTAGTTTCCATCCATCACCATACAGTTGACCCCTTTACCCATTTTGCCGCCTGCCCCTCCCCCTCTGATAACCTGTACTCTGTTCTCTGTATCTACATGTTTTGCTTTGTTTATTTTTGTTTGTTTGTTTTTTATATTCCACATATGAATGAAATCATATGGTATTTGCCTTCTCTGTCTGACTTATTTCACTTAGCATAATACTCTTAAGGTCCATCCACATTGTTGCAAATGGCAAGATTTCATTCTTTTTTATGGCTAATATCCCAGTGTGTGTGTGTGTGTCTGTGTGTGTATATGTATATATATATATGCGCCACATCTTCTTTATCCGTTCATCCATTGATGGGCACTGAGGTTGCTTCCATACCTGGGCTAGTATAAACAATGCTATGATGAACATCACGGTGCATATATCTTTTTGAGTTAGTGTTTTGAATTCTTTGGATAAATACCCAGAAGTGATGATTCTAGATCGTATAGTAGTTCTATTTTTAAATTTTTTAGGAACCTCCATACTGTTCTGCATAGTGGCTGTACCAATTTACATTCCCACCAACATTGTTTGGGGGTTCCCTTTTCTCCACACCCTCTCCAGCATTTATTGTTTGTAGATTTTTTGATGATGGCCATTCTGACTGGTATGAGGTGATAGAGATATTCTTGATGGCTAGTGGACATAGGGGCAACTCTTTTAGGCAAAAGGCAGCCACATATTGTACTCTCTTATCCACATCATGTGACTGCTCCTCTCTTTGCTCAAATTTATTTTATTCATTCTCTCATCTACTGAGAAAATACGTGCTGTGAACCAATTATGCGACAGGAACTGTTCCAGGCCTTGGGCATACATCAGTGAATTAAGAGACCAGGTCTGAGCCCTCATGGAACTTACATTCCAGTGAGGGAAGTTGAGCCATGATTGAATAAACAAGCAAATATAATATGTCACATGTAATAAGTGCTAGGGAGCAATAAAGCAGGGGAAGTAAGAAAGGCAGTTATTGGGTAGAGATGGCGGATACTGTATTCTTTCTGAGTAAAAATGGCATAGTTAGAGCTACTTTTAAGTTTGTCTTGCATCTTTTATCTTCACATTAGGGACTTAATTTGCCATCTACTCTAAGTTAGAGTTGACTTTGGATTAAATATCCTTTTAAAAAGGACTCTTCTTTTGGTCTTATTATGTAGAATCAATGTTACAGCTGAGAATACTTGATGAATCCTGAGCACCTATTTTTGAGTAACTTTCTTTTAAGCTCAGAACTTGAACCCCCTGAAGGTCACTCAAGGAAGGTGGGCTAGCAAACCATTCTTTGAGAGATATCAAGTTAGAAATGGACAGCCAAACTGGGTCTGGGCAAAGTAGTGAGGTGGGTGAAGTCTGTTAAATGTGGCCAGATGGTAACATTTGTTCCCACCATAAGATTAAGTTTCATTTCTTTATGAGGTCTTCCCAAGTCACTTCATCTAGCAACAGACATTCATGTGGAGGTCTCCAGGTGCCCAACGTGGTCTGTGCATGGTGAGCATGGAAAATATACAACATGACCAGTGCTCGCATGTCTAAAATGAGAGGACTGGTCTGTATGGCCTTTAAGGTGCCCCCATCACCAGCATTTTTCTTCTTCCAGTTTTATTGAGATATAATTGACATACAACACTGTATAAGTTTAAGGTGTACAGTATCATGATCTGACTTACATATATCATGAAATGATCACCACATAAGTTTAGTGAACATCCATCACCTCACATAGATACAAAATAAAAGAAAAAGAAAGAAATACTTTTTCCTTGTGATGAGAAGTCGTAGGATTTACTCTCTTAACCACTTTCATACATAATGTACCATCACCGGCATTTAAAGGCACTAAAGCTCCTTTCTCCACATAGGAGGTATTTAAATGTTAGTTTCCTTTCCCACACCCAGTCCATAGATTGCCTACAAATTAATTCAAAGACTAAATAAAGTAGAGGCAAAGAAACTAACCTGGATAGAACTGCCACAGGTAAGCACAGTAGTTCTCACAATAACCCTCTGAGGAAGGCAGTTTTCTCCAGGTGAGGGCACAAAGACCCCAAGAGTTTGTCGTCTACCCAACACTTTACACCTTACGTAAGTAGCAGACTGAGAATTCAAATCCAGGTTTGTCTCACTCCAGTGCTTGTCTTCTTCCCACCCTCTCCCCTTACCTCTGACCAAGTCAGGCAGTCCTGCAGGTTCGTAAATGGAGTAGCACAGATGAAGGACCACGCTGGGCAGGAGAACTTTATTATAGGACCAACCCATAGAATTTGTCTGCTTGCATTCATTTGCATGATTTCAGTCTCCTCACTTCAGCCTCACTCAGCCCAACCGTTTCCCCAGACTGTATTAGTGTCCTAGGGCTGTTGGAAAAAGTATCATAAACTGAGTGACTTATAACCAGAGGCATTTATTCTTTCTCAGTTCTGGAGGCTAGAAGTCTGAAATCAAGCTATCGGCAGGACATGATCTCTCTGAAGTCTCTCAGAGAGGATCCTTCATTGCCTCTTCTAGCTTCTGGGGGCTGCTAGCAATCCTTGGCATTCCTTGGCTTAGAGATGTATGGCTCCAGTCTCCACCTTCATCTTCACATGGCTTTCTCTCCTGTGTGTCCAAGGACACCAGTCATTAGATTAGGGCTCACACTACTCCATTATGACTTCATCTTAACTTGATTATATCTGCAAAGGCTCAACTTTCAAATAAGGCCACATTCATAGGTTCTGGGGGTTAAGACTTCACCTTATCTTTTCGAGCAATGCAATTCAACCCTTAGCAGTCCCCAAGAACATTTACTGCAATGTGTTTGTCCACAGAGACTTTCTTGGGTATTGGGCTCATCAGCTTTGTGTGCAAATATGATCTTTTTTACTTCCTTTGTACATCTCACGGTATAGTCTCACCATCCTGAAGCTGTAGACTAGTATTGTCTATTGTCTTGTCTACAGTAGATGTGGTCGACGGTACTACAATGTTCTGTCTGCCCCAAGTGTCTTTTCTGCAGGAGAGCACTGGTCTAGGAATTATGAGATCTGGGTTAAAGTAATGGCTCTGACACTAGCCAGCTGTGTGACCTGGAATGAGTCATTTCACCTCCTCATTTTCTCATATTTAAAACAAGAGTTTGAATAGAATGCTGCCTAAGATCCTGAGACCCCAGGTCTCCTTTCCCACTGGTCTGAAATCTCCTTCTATCAGGATCTCTTTTCTGAAGGAAATAACTTTTCACATCTTTGTCTTAATAGAGAAGAGGTGGTATGTCCTTAGCACCCTCTTACTAACACTGAGCTGGCTTCACCAGTAAAGCAGAAACATTGCACTGGCATGGGTGCAGGTGGTCAAAATTTTACAGAGATGGTGAGATAGGCGTCATATGGAACAGCATCCAAGTGTGGGATTCCAGGGAGGAGCAGAGGGTGGACAGGTCCAGGGGGCAGGCTAGGGTGCATGATGATGGCCGGCACTCTGGAACCGTGGCCTAGCTCATGTGGTCTTGCTGGCCGGGTCATGCTGGGGCTTGGTGTCCAATCTGAGGTCTGTAGGAGCAGAAGGAGTTAACGTTTCTCTGTTGTCTCTGGACAAAAGTGATAAGAGAAAAAGGCCCTGCCACACACACAGACAGTCTGGTAACTCTAACCTTGAAAGAGGAAGATTCCTAACCCTGGGAAACTTTGAAGAGACTGTCCCATGGTCTATGCAAAATAAAGGCAGACCTTGGTGCTGTGGATCAGGTGCCCACAGCTAATGGAGGTGCTTTCTGCCTCTGCTAATTTCCCCTTTTTCAAAGTTATTGGTGGTTAAAAGAGACGTAATATGGGTGGGAGGAAATAATTCCAGCTAAAACTGACAATTTGGCATGGAGGGTATTATATTTCCTTCCTGTTTCTTTCTTGAAGTAGGTGAAGAGGTAGATTCTTCTAGAACTTAGGAAAATCCTGGTAGGTTTGACCTGTTGTTCCTATTCTCTTTAAACTCTCACACATTCCTTGATCTGACCAGTCCTTGACTACCCCTGACCACTAGAGCATTAATTGGAATACAGAGTTTCAGAGATCGCCAGGTCCAAAACCTTCATTTTGCAGTTGAGGAACGAGGCTCAGAGATGTGAAATGACTTGCCCCAAGCCACACAGCAACTTAGTGGTGGAGCCCAGACAAGAGCTCCCAGTTCTGTCTACAACACTCTTTTTTTTTTTCTATTGAAGTATAGTTGATTTATAATGTCGTGTTAGTTTCAGGTGTACAGCACAGTGATTCAGTTATACATACATATATATATGTGTGTGTGTGTGTGTGTGTGTGTATATACATGTATAACTGATATATATATTCTTTTTCAAATTCTTTTCCCTTATAGATCATTACAAAATATTGAGTATAGTTCTCTGTGCTATACAGTAAGCCCTTGTTGGTTATCTCTTTTATATATTGCAGTGTGTATGCCCAACACTCTATTTTCTGCCCCTATCTTGCTTCACCTTCCCTCACTCCCCAGAGTAAATGCGCTATGTCAAACATGCCTACTTGATTGAAATGTTGAGCGTATGTATTTTTTTAAACACCAGAATAAAATCTTTTTTCTAATAGGAAGACTGTTTTTAAAAAGCAGTGAGAAGGAAAAAGAAAGCGAGGAAGAGTGCAAGGAGGCCGAAGTGCAGTGGCTTTGCCAGTTTTACCCTTTGTTTATGGAGGTCCCTGTGGGTGGCAACGTGTCCACGTCGGACCAGGATTTGTACAACATGCATGGACTGGCCCCGTTTCATTCATCTTCCGAAACCCTTTGGGGTCATTTCCCTGATGCAGCTTTTCCTCTCACTTCCATTTTCATATTACTTTAAAGCCAGTACCATGTCATCACACGGGTTGGATTGAACAACCCCTGTTTCCCAATGTGACAGTCCCATCACGAGGAGAGTGATCTAAGTGATACACACAGCTCACAGGGCAAGGCCATTTCACAGTTTCTTCCCCAGAGCAGGAGTATGAGGTAGCTGGGGTCTCTTACCCTCTCCTAAGAGATACAAGCTTTGGATCTCAGGGAGGTCTGGTCAGATTTGCAATGAAGTATTAAGATCATGGTGACCACAAGATGCAGGCCTCAATGCTGCATGCAAATAGCTGCTATATGAAAAGATTGCATCTGAAACAGGAGAGTTTTGTGAAGGGGTATTTGGAAAAGTCAAGAGGCCTCAAGGAGCTGGATTTTTGAACACATTTGTTGGGAGCATCATATGAAAATGTATTGATAGCATAGCAAGGATGATAAAGAAGTATAAATTTGCAACCATTAGCTTGGGCGTACAAGGGATGTCATTAAAAAAATATATATATTTAAAATCACATGAAATCCAGCAACAAGCCCTCTCTTGTTTGTTTGACAATACTGTCAGTTTCGATCACTATTTGTCCCCCAATCTCTGGATCACGTAATGAATCAAGGGGCTTATTTAGCACCCCTAAATTGGGGAAAGGTCTCTGAGCTTCAGTTCATTGTTTATCGATGGTCCCCTAAAGGCAGGAGCACCCCTGCATCTAGACCTCCATTTGTCCACTAGGATGTTTACTCATTCTGGGAGCCCCTTCTGAGAATCCAGCCTCTCTAGCTGCCCCTCCAGCCATTCCCCTCCAGAGGCCTTGTACTTCCCTGGAGCCTGGCCAGGATGCAGGTTGGGGGTCTGTAATGCTTAGAGGCCCACCAATATCAACCACCCATCACCTTCCCACTTATGCCCCCGAAGAACAGGGATGACAGATGGCTAAAGCACGTTCATGGGAAACCCAGAAGCAACCAGCAATCAAAGGGGTGTGATTGTTGGAGGACACGGCACAAGGGCAGGAAGGAGAGGGAGGACATTCAAGGCTAAGGAAGGATGGGATGAAGTTGAAGGAGCTGCTCGCATTTGTCAGGGTTAGACACTGGTAGCCAAGGGTTCTGAAGGAAAATGAGGCCGAAGGCAGTTCTTGGGAGGAATTGGAAATCTTGTTGCCTGTGGGAGGTTCATGGGATTGAGAGAGGGAGGGAGAGGGGGAAAAGAATGCAGAGTACAGGCAGTGCCTACCCAGAAAAGAATCTGGAACACAGAGGTCATAAAGCAACAGTTTAGCGATGTATTTTGTTTGGCCAAATTAGAAAAAAAATTTTTCTTTGGATTAGTGCCAACGTTTAAAAACGAAGACATTCCAGATAAAACTCTGGATTTCTGGCTTCTTAGAAGAGCTGGCAGCACCAGGCTGACCACATGTCAACAGATGACCAGAGCTGGGGGCTGAGCCACGGTCCCACCCAGTTTCACTCGCTTACATCACCTGTCTGCCCCCCGAAGGTGGCTGAGTTTGCATACCCACCTGTAATGTTATCTTTCATTTTCCAATTCAGAATACCTGGGAGAGAAGCTGAGAATGGCTTCTTCGTGGGCAAAATAGCAGGGCTTCTCTCTTTTATGCAGGGCATGGGACAGAGTACTGGGAATGGGTGAGACCCAGGAGGCCGGGATCTGGCCTTCTCCACTCAGAGAGCCTCTCCCCATCCTAACAAAGTTGCAGAGTTTTCAAGAGTGGTGGAGCTCCAGGACTAGTACAGGCTGTCCCTATTTTGTAAAGATGTGTCAGGCAAAGTTGGTTTGTATATCAGTTCTTTGTTACAATGAATTTTCCCAGAGAAATAATGTTAAAGGTTGATAAAGTTTTCTCATCTGGCTCGGGAGAGGATTAGATGAAGGTAAATACGTACAAAGCTTAGTGCAGAGCTTGTCACGTGGTAAGTCCCAGGTGGAGGGAGGAGAATGAACTTTCAAAGGTCTAGGTGTGCCTCTGGGCAAAAGAAATTTGAAATAGTCTAACTTTGATTTTGGCGTTTTACCATGTCCCTTTGGCATCTTTCCTCCCGGCCACCAGTGCTACCCCCATGGAACTTTCTTCCCTAAGCCTTTCCTGCGGTGCTCACCAGGGCAGGCCTGCCCTCTTCTCTAAAGTTGCCTAGTATTCCTTTACTAGTCAGCATTCCTCTTCCCTCAGTGCAGCAGAGGGAAAAGCATTTGCTTTTGGAAAATATTTATTACTTCATCACCTCTTCATTGTAATATTTCCCAAAGTTTGCCAAGAGCCAACTATATCAGTCAAAAATACTTGCTAAAAGTGCAGATTCTCTGCCCCCCATCCCCATTCTGAACTCGCTGGATCAGAATCTCTGAGGCTGGGGCCCTGAAACCTGCATATTAAACAAGCCTCGTATGCACAAATTTTCTGATGCACAGACAATTTGGGAACCTCTGCTGGGTCCAGTTAGTGCAGTAGTTCTCAGCCAGGGATGATTTTGCCACTCAGGGGACATTTGACAACACCTGGAGACAGTTTTAGCTGTCATAATGGGGGAGGGGGAGGAGGCCCTACTGGTCTTTAGAGACTAGAGGCCAGGGCTGGGGGCTAAACACCCAACAGTGCACGGGAGATCCCCCCCAACACAGAATTCTCAGGCCCGACATGTCAACAGCACTGAGGCTGAGAAACCCTGAGTCAGAGGGACGAAGCATGTGAACCTGGGCTGTGCATTAAGAGGTAATTGTGACTAAAAGAATCAACACCCAATTCAGCATTTGACTTGTAAAAATCTAACCTAACGTAGTGCTAATTTTCTCAGGCTTTCTCCTTTACCCTCTCTTAAATCCACAGAGTCTCTAAAATTACAGTTCACTCTCTTACATCCACCCAGGCAGTACTCCTTTGGCTTCCATATCAGGATCTCAGATGGTGGGAATGAGGGGGGGGGGGTGCCCTACGTTGTTATGACTCAGCTGCACATCACGTATGTTCACATTGGCAGCAGATTCGACACTCAGGTGTGCTCTGGGCTAAGTGGCATTTATAGGCTAAGTTGGTATCCTAACCAGGGTATCCTACCATTACTTGTACCTTCATTTCTATAGGGAAATGCCTTCAGGGTTTTAACAGCTAACTTACAAGTAGATCTTAAGAACCGAGCCTGTCTTGGATTGGAAAATTCCTCTAGTTAGAGGGAAGGAAGTGCCAGAAAGCAAGCAACTTGAGCAAAAAGTCTGTATGCTGTTAAGTGTAACCCCAGAAATTAGATTTTTCCCCTCAGTGTCATAAGAGAATAATTTATATGAATCATTCACTGGGAAATGGTGAAATGTATAATTCAATTTTTTTTTACCTAGTGCCAACTCCAGGTCCTTGAAAGACATTGTCCCTCCCTGTCCTCTCTTCTCAGTATGGCTCTTTTTTTTTTTTTAACATCTTTATTGGCGTATAATTGCTTTACAATGGTGTGTTCGTTTCTGCTGTATAACAAAGTGAATCAGCTCTACATATACCTATATCCCCATATCTCCTCCCTCTTGCGTCTCCCTCCCACCCTCCTTATCCCACCCCTCTAGGTGGTCACAAAGCACCGAGCTGATCTCCCTGTGCTACAGCATGGCTCTTTTAGCCCTGGACGCAGGACTCAGACTGATTCATTGACTACAAAGTTCTGTTTCACAGTGAGTTAAGTGATCCAAGTTCACAGGGCTCATGAGCGGTCGAGCAAGGACTAGAATTCAGGTCTCCCGACTCCCAGGTCAGGGCTCTTTTCACTACCTTTTGTGAATGCGATGTAACCTTGCATGAGGAGGTTACAGTATGAAAGAAGAGCAAAGGTGTCCACACAAGTTCCTGTAATATAAGGCAGGGCATAATAGATGACACCAAAGTGACACGAGTAAAATGTGTGGGAGTGCAGGGAGGAAAGGGGACTCTTTTGAGGTGATTATAGAAGGTTTCTTGAAGGACGAGGCATCTTAACTGAGTCTTGAGAAATGGGTGGAGTTTCCATAGGCAGAGATAGAGGAAGAGCATTATAGGCAAAGAACATGACAGGGGTGAAGGCATGGAGGCAGGAAAGTGGAGGATGTGTTTGGAGAATAGAGAGTAATTGGATTCGGTTGGACAGTGTGTTAGGTATATGCCGGAGATCAGAGCATGGGCTGGTGCTCTAACAAATTTGTATAGTATCTGAAAAGTTGGGTTTTCCAACAGGAAACTATTGAAAATTTTTTTGAATAGGGGAATGACAAACTCGGAGGTATGTTTTAGAAAGATTCTATGGGCTGCAGTGCTTAGAGAGGACCCAAAAGGAGGGAGGCTGAAGAAAGGAAGCCCAGGTGAGAAGCGGGTCGGGAACAAAGGCAGTGGTGATAGAAACAAGGAAAGATGTGAGAGCCACTTGGTGAGGGAGGGCGGAGGCCGGAAAGGTTTGGGCGTCAGGGGTGAATTCCATTTCACATGTGCTGCTTTCAAGGTGACCTCAAAGCATCCAGGTGGAAATCTCCAGAAGAAAATAGAACAGTTAGGACTGAGGAGAAATTATTTTTGTTGCTGTTGGCATCAAGGCCCAGGGAATGGACAAGGCTACCAAAGGGAGAGTGTAGAGCAGGGGGAGAAGAGGGTTTGGGGGATGCCACATTGAAGTATTCTGTGGAGGAGGAGGAAGAACAGGCCTTGATGACAGAACAAGCAGCATGAGGACCAGGGTGGAGAGAGGACAGGGTCACCTAGGGAGAAGGAGGACAGAGTTCCGAGGAGAGAGAGGTTGAATGAAAGAGTGTCAAGCCCATGGAGGATTCAAGGAAGACGAGAACTGAGAAAGAGCCATGGTGTGTCCTTTCATCTTCTTCTTTTTTTTTTTTCCTGTTAAAATTTCTTTTATCCTACATACACTGTTCCTATGACAAATTTGTTTAGATAACATAATTTTATTTCTGTTCACTTCTACAATAGAGATTTTCATTTATTTTTAAAACTATCTCTTACATCATGAGATGTGATTGAGATGAGAAGTTTTTTTTTTTTTTACATCTTTATTGGAGTATAATTGCTTTACAATGAATGGTGTGTTAGTTTCTGCTTTATAACAAAGTGAATCAGTTATACATACACATATGTTCCCATATCTCTTCCCTCTTGCGTCTCCCTCCCTCCCACCCTCCCTATCCCACCCCTCTAGGTGGTCGCAAAGCACCGAGCTGATCTCCCTGTGCTATGTGGCTGCTTCCCACTAACTATCTATTTTACATTTGGTAGAGGGCAAGCTGTGACAAAGCGACAGAGTGGCATGGACATATATACACTTTCATCTTCGTACTCCCCCTCTCCACTAAGGTATCCAGATTCAACTGTTGCCAACCAAGCACAGCATTGGATGCCCCACACTCCCACTCTCTCCCCTTGCCCTCTCAGTGAGTGGCATCTCCCACTTGTCCAAGTCAGAGCTACTCACTCTGTCATACTCCACACAGCCTGCAATTATCAAGTCCGGTCAACTCCACCTTTAGGACGCTTCTCATGCACATCCATTTTTCTCCACCTCCACTGCAGTTTCTAAGGTGGAGACTACAGTAGGCAGCATTTCCAGACTCCATGATCAGCTTCTGATGGAACTGTTTTATGAGACACACTTTGCAAAACTCTACTGTTGTAGCTTTCAGTTGAAACTAGGAGATGAATAATCGTAATATAAGGTGGGAAATGATATACACCTATAGAAAATAGATACATCAGTGTACTGAACTCAGAGGCAGAGACAACTTCTAGCTGGGTGGTCAGGGAAGGCTCCCAGGGGAGATGCCATTTGAGATGGTCCCTAAGGTCGGATAGAAGTCTAACCACAGGGACTATTTTTAAAAAGGGTACTCCAGATGAGGGGATGTAGATAAGGAAATATAGATCATATATAAGAAAGAGCACTGATTTCAGGTTGGCTAGAGTAGAGGCTGCTTGGGAAAAACCAGTAGATAGTAAACTGAGATTTGAGCCAGATTATTATTATTTGAGCAGGCCTTAAATATCAGGCTAAGGAGTCTAGAGGTTGAAGCAGAGGCATGAGGATTCATTTGTGCTAGAGAAGGGAGTGACTGGAGGTGGGGAAGCCCTTTCAAAGTTCATTACAGCAATAATCAAGGTGAGAAGTGTCTATATTAGGGTCTTGTTAGAGGGAGTGAAATAAAGAAACACTGGTAGAGACATTGTGGAAGAAAAATTTGAAGAGGGCAGAGAAAGAGGGCAGATTCCAATCCAACCTGCCTGAGGCTTTGAGGTAAAAGGCTTGGGGTGGGATGGGAGGACATGACAGTAAAAGACACGGAGGATGACAGGAGGAGAAGCAGAGTTGAGAGGGAAGGTAAGAGGTTCAATTGCCGACACGTGAAGCTTGAAGCTGCTGAGAGTTATCTAGACGAGAGGGAGGTGTCCTGCAGGTGGGCAGAGTTGGGGAGAGCATCAGGCCTGGTGTGCGCTATGTGAGTCAAGCCAAGCAATTGGGCGTCCTTATCTGACAATTGTCCCAGTGAAGCAGAGAGAGTTTAGGTGATTTTTGAGAGTGGTAAAGAATGGAGAGTTTCTTAATGTTATATGGCAGAAGGTCCCTTCTCTGATGAAATGTTTCATATATACTTTTGACTCAAATTAAAATTATAGAAATGTGCTTTTGTGTTGTAGAGTCAAGGCCTTTTCTCTCAGTTTTATACATACAACGATTAATATCCCTTTTCATCGTTCTTGCATAAATTCTACTCATAGAATTTATATAGTTTCTCATCTACATTCCTCCTTTCAGTTTTTTTAAAGTGAGGTGAGTTCTCAGAGACATCTTCAAATCACTGTGAGTGCAGAATCAGTTTTATTTAAAAAATCTTTTAGAGTTGTCTTATCCACATCAATTTAACACTGTTATTTTTAAATTAATTTATTTAATTTATTTTTATTTTGGCTGTGTTGGGTCTTCGTTGCTGTGCGCAGGCTTTCTCTAGTTGTGGTGAGCAGGGGCCACCCTTTGTTGCAGTGCGTGGGCTTCTCATTGCGGTGGCTTCTCTTGTTGCAGAGCACAGGCTCTAGACGCACGGGCTTCAGTAGTTGTGGTGCACAGGCTTAGTTGCTCTGTGGCATGTGGCATCTTCCCGGATCAGGGCTCAAACCCATGTCGCTTGCATTAGCAGGTGGATTCTTAACTACTGTGCCACTGGGGAAGCCCAACATTATTTTTAAAAGCATCTTGTCTTCATAAGGTCTTTCTAAAGCTTTTGACTTAATTTTCAGATAAATTATAACCTTTAAAAATCATATTTTATCATTTTGTTTAATATCTACTTAGATGATGTGATTTCAATAGCAGTTACAACTTCCATATGCAGGTATGGCACAAATACAACGGGGTTCTTGGTCAGTCCACAATTCAAATGGTGGCAGCAGAAGATGTGGACATTCCAGTACCCTGCTGGCTGCAGCAAGTTAGTTAAGTGGCAACCAGTTAGCAGAGTTTTATTGTAGTATTGTGTGTTAACAGTACAGCAACTTGGTTTGTTGATATGTCTCACAATGCATTTCCAATTTTTGTCATCACATAGAAACGCTTTGTTACATGGTTGTAATCAGTGAGCATGTTGTCATTCTACTTTTTTTCCTACTAAACTTGACAACAACATCTTGCCCTTGAAGAGCAAACAGCATTTAATGAATTCTGTTGTACTTAGTCTCCAAACGGTTTCTGTTCAGGGAAAATGATGTACAAAGAGTGTCCGAAGGCAAACTAGGAAATAAAAACCACAGCTAGGAATACAGCAGATATCCTGACTACCCATGCAGAATCCCATTCAAGACCCTGTTTTTAAGAGATGAAACTGAATCAGCAACTGTAAGGGTATCTCTGGGGATGGAAGTTTAAATTTAGAAACTCATCTATGGCCCTAAGCCTTTCCCTTTATAAAGAAAACCAGAAAACACTTGGGGTTTGAGTCCCCCTCACTGTTATCAACATTTTTACCAGCTTGAGACTAAGAAGGCCCTCTTTTTTTTTCTCTTAATAACATTCTGCATTTTATAGGGTGCCCTTTGCATCTCCATGCAATTTTGTAAACATTAAACAAATAGAATAAGTTGTTACAAGGGCAGATGTAATTTATTCTCAGTAGCTTTTGTTTGTCACTTGGAAAAAATATGTATCTTTCTCAGGTGCAACAATATTAAGTATTAAAATGTGCTCTACCAAAAACCAATTTGGCTTTACGTAGCTCTTTGTCATACTCAACAAAATGGATATATTTTAACTCTTATTTGCCTGGTGCTCCTTGGGATGCAAAGGCTTCCCGGATTGTGGTAAATGAGGTGGTTCTCTCATCTGTATTTGTGTGTGTGTGTGTGTGTGTGTGTGTGTTACACGGGCCTCTCACTGCTGTGGCCTCTCTGGCTGTGGAGCACAGGCTCCGGATGCGCAGGCCCAGCGGCCATGGCTCATGGGCCCAGCTGCTCCACGGCATGTGGGATCCTCCTGGACCGGGGCACGAACCCATGTCCCCTGCATCGGCAGGCGGACTCTCAACCACTGCGCCACCAGGGAAGCCCCTCATCTGTACTTTCTAAAAATGGAAAAGTCATGACTATAATAAGGAAAAAAGAGCTATGAGGACTAACTTTTCTGAGTTCTTTTTGTTTAATCTAATTTTGTTCTTTATTGTATTTTGTGCAATGTCAAAGGTAAAGCATACTCATTTTGGGAAAAATTCAATGCAGAAGGTTAAATGTGAACACCCCTTCTGTAGGGTAATTGCCACTATTAAGTTTGTTTTGTATTCTGTCAGACTCTTCCCCTAAGCACTGCATATTTATATATACACATAGACAGACTGTGTCAACACATACTTGTTGACACAGATGAAGATTATACCGGACACCCTGTTCTGCATCATGCTTTTTTTTTGTCTCTGACTGGTAGATCGGGGCACCCTCCTGTGTCAGTACGTGCTGATCCTCTGTGGCGATGTAGTGTCCCAGAGGAGGGGCCATGCTTCTTGTCATTCCTCTATTGAGAGACAATTCCTGGCCCTGAGAGGGAGACCTCTCCTTTCCTGCCCTGTTCAGCTTGATGTCTTCTGTCCCTCAGCTGCTCTCCTCACCTGCATAGCTGCTTGCCCAAGCCCGGTTCCCCAGGAGGTGGGTGCTCCCAGCCCAAGGGGATCCTGGTCCTCAGCATAGGGACATGCTCTTCCACTTATTCTGTAGCTGGGGATGCTAAGATCCATCAAGACAGACCATTTCCCCAAGGAAAGTGAGAGAAACTTAACTAAGATTAGCCACCTTGCAACAACTCACCCCGGTGTGTGGGAGCACATCTGTCGATGTGTGTGTATGTTGTTTTGGAAAGCAAAACCTGAGATTTTGTCTGATGTATTTCTATTAGGGAATAACACCAGAATTAAATAAATTCAGGTGTGCCTTTTTTGGCTGGCAATTGGTTCATTCTAGTATTCAGACTAACTTATTTAGGGCTAGAAAGGATGACCTCATGTTAGGCTCTTGGTTTCTCTTTCATCATTCAGCTCCGACTTAGCTTCTAGAAGTCAAAACTAGTCATGTGTGATTACCTTTGAACTGATGAGAGAAGGTGTGGACTTGGGGGCGATACCCCTGGGCAGGCAGGATCCTCTCCCTCCTGCCCACTGACCCGAGTCGCTTTGCTGGGGACTGCCGCGAGGCCTGGTACTTCAGCCAGGAACAGAATCTGTGGGGTGAGATGGAGGAGAACCCTGGACCAGAGGCTCAAGTATTTTTATGCTGGTTTTCTTTTGGTTTTCTGAAAGGGTGTTAAAAATGCTATTCAGGCTAAATGAAGAGATACTTGGAAAAAGTTTTTGATTTGAAAATAAAATGTCTTGGAAGTACTGAAAGTTTGAAATAAATCCTTAAAACTTTCAAAGTAGCTCTAACTGTACATCCACCCCTATCTCCAATTCCCCATCATGCACATCACGGGTAGACAGTTCATGGGAGCTCACACATTCCTGGCTGCATAATGCTGGACTCTCCGGACCTGTCTGAGTTATTTTAGGTATCTCTTCTCAATCCCTTCAAATACAGAGATGAGTTTAAAAAATATGTTAACCCATGTGGAGTAGCTCTAAGCTGTTCACTCAAAAACAAAGAAACCCTTCTTCAACACCAGATCTTAAATTCTTTATCTTTTATGACAAACAGTAATAGGTTGCAAGGTTCTGTGAAAATAAAAGGCTAAGACTTCAAGCGCCCCATCACTGTGCCTGGTCCAGTGATAGGAATGCTTTATGGAGGGAATATTCAGAATGTACTGCACAGAGGGAGGGCAAAAAAGAGGGGAGAGAGCCATGCAGCAAACCCCAACGTGACACAAAGTAAAAGAGATTCTGGCCTGGGGTGTATGGTGAATTTGCAAATCTCCCTTCAGAAAATGTAAGAATTGGATTTGCTAACTAGGCTATCAGCTATGAAGAGAAGGAGGAGAGGAAAGGGAGAGGAGAAGGAAGCGGAAGGATGAGGTGGGACGTGAACATTGCTGTGGGAGGCCCCTGGGTCCTGGCAAGGAGTGAGTATTGATCCTGGAGGCCTCCAGGAAGACTAATGTGCATACTCAAGGGTGATGTATTTATTTCTGATTTATACCCTGCTGACTTCCAGAAAGGTTTTGACGTGGCTCACCTGCTAGTGAGCTAATGCTTCCTACACACACTGAGCAACCCTGAAAAATGAGAGGGCAGAAACTCTGTGAGTCATCACCCAACTGTCTAAGTGAGCTAAGAGTGGGGCTGTTTTTCTGAATGAGGTGCCCACAGATGCTGTCAGCACCACTGGTAGGAATCCTGATAAGTCAGGCTCATTTAGTTGGCCTCACCAGGAAATCACTGAACTTTTCAGATAACTGAAGTTTCTCCGTTTAGAAGTCAGTCTTCTAGAACTTAAAATATTTTATATGGAAAACTCTGTCTAATGAAATTATATGCCTTTTCCTCTTCAGAGATGCTTGATAGCTGATTGAAAAAAAATTCTTGAGAGGGAAATGCCAGACTTTTTTCTCTAGATCTAAGTTTTATTTTTTTATAACCGTTTTATTGAGATATAATTCACATACCATAAAATTTACTCTTTAAGTGTACAATTCAATGGTTTTTCATATATTCTCAGAACTATGCAACCATAACCACTATCTGGTTTTAGAACATTTTTATCACTCCAGAAAGAATCCACGTACACATTAGGAGTCACTCCCCATCACATCTTCCAGCCGCTGGTAGCCGCTGGTCTACTTTCTGTCTCTGTATTTGCCCATTCTGGAAATTTCATATAAATGGCACCATATAACATGTGTCCCTTTGTGTCTGGCTTCTTTCACTTAGCATAATATCTTCAAGGTTCATCCATGTTGTAGCTTGTATCAGTACTTCATTCCTTTTTTATGCCTGAATATATTCCATTGTATGGATATACCACATTTTGTTGATCCATTCATTAGTTGACAGACATTTGGGCTCTTTCCACTTTTTGGTTTTTATGACTAACGCTGCAGTGAGCATTCATGTATAAATTTTTGTGTAGACATGTGTTTTCAACTTTCTTGGGTCTATATCAGTGAGTGGACACAGATTGGAATGTAACCTCACTATTCTTCTGGTGGAAATGGAGTCTTCATTCTAATAATCGTGGTGCTATGCTGGGACCCAGGGCCTCAGAAGCTAATGAATGTGGTGGGTTAGTTGTCCTGAACTGCAAGTCCCCAGATGGCTGAGCTTTTTAAGTTTATATGTCTATTTTTTACAATTTTTCAGATTTCTTTACTCAGTCACCTATCACTCTTTGCTTTTGACAGTGAGCCAGCCTCCAGGGGAACCCAAAACTTCAATGTGGGTTTCTGAGCTCCCAAGAGGGCCACCTTTTATAACTGTATCTAAATCAAGAGTAAATGGGCTCTGAGAGTGTAGGGACCATGGAGCAGATTCAGATCTAATTTCAAAACCTGCAGCTCGGGCTTCCCTGATGGCGCAGTGGTTGAGAGTCCGCCTGCCGATGCAGGGGAGATGGGTTCGTGCCCCGGTCTGGGAGGATCCCGCATGCCGCGGAGCGGCTGGGCCCGTGAGCCATGGCCGCTGGGCCTGTGCGTCCGGAGCCTGTGCTCCGCAACGGGAGAGGCCACAGCAGTGAGAAGCCCACATACCGAAAAAAAAAAAAAAAAAAACAAAAACCTGCAGCTCTGTCCAGCCATTTCACAGCTTGGAGGATAGCCACCCAAACCTATCCACCGACCTGTGATTATAAGATTTAAATGTTGTTTGTTGTAGCCACTATGTTTTGGAGTGGCTTGTTAACAACATTAATGAGGCAATAGCTGACAAATATAGCTACTGTGAAGTCATTAAAAATCATATTTTTGAAGGTTTTTTTTGATAATTTGAGACAACGGTTATATTATAATGCTAAATTGAAATTATGGTATAATTATGAAATTATTATATAATTGAATTTATGAGATAATGCTAACTGGAAAACTCAGGATAGAAAGTTACTTTAAAAATGACATTGAAGTATATTTTTTATATATACATTGCCCAAAGGAATAAAATAAAGCATACCAACATGTCAATAATGACCATTTCTGGTTGGTATAATTATGCTCAATTTTAGCTTTTTTATTCTCTGCCGTGAAATAGGAGCTCAATTAATATTGGCTAAATAAAAAGTTGAATAAATAAATTTCCACATATTCAAAAAAAAGGGTAAATAGGTTCTGAGTGAAGGACTGAGGTGCTTTCCTAAGAGAAAAACACAAGCATAAGCTTTAGTGTTAACTTTAAAAAATCGCTTTGGGCATTTACTTCTGTATTCTCAGCCACGTTCAGGACGTTTAAAGTTGTCAAGGATGAGACTTCCATTTAAGGTGTTATTGTAAAGGCTCTGCTTTTGGGTGATAAGGATTAAACATAATCCCTATCACAACATACTTTTGCTGGTATATAGGAAAATCTATGTAGGAACTACTGAACTGATTCTAGTCCTGGACCTTTTCACAGACCTCTCATTCAGGAGGAAGGGAGCCACAGAGGACCCCTGAGTCCTCAGCTGCCATCTGCAAAGCACAGGTTAAAAGGCCTCTGTATCACTTTGGATTAGGTTATCACAAAGGCTCAAATAACTGGAGTTTAAATAAAACAGAGATTTACTTTTTTGCTCATGTGAAAAAAATCCATAAGTAGGTAGACCAGGGCTACATAGTGGTTCTATAGTCATTAGTAACCCAGGCTCCTTCCATCTTTGTCCATCTTTTTTTTTAAATTAATTAATTAATTTATTTTTGGCTGCGTTGGGTCTTCATTGCTGCACAACAGGCTTTCTCTAGTTGTGGCGAGTGGGGCCTACTCATCGTGGTGGCTTCTCTTGTTGCGGAGCATGGGCTCTAGGTGTGCGGGCTTCAGTACTTGTGGCTCGCGGGCTCTAGAGAGCAGGCTCAGTAGTTGTGGCGCAAAAGCTTAGTTGCTGTGCAGCATGTGGGATCTTCCTGGACCAGGGATTGAACCCATGTCCCCTGCATTGGCAGGCGGATTCTTAACCACTGTGCCACCAGGGAAGTCCCTGTTTGTCCATCTTTAACACATGGCTTCCATCCTCAGACTCACTCATTGCAATATGGCTGTGGGAGCAGCCCCCATCATGTCCGTTTTCCAGGAAGCAGGAAGAAGGAAGGGCAAGGACAAAACTGGTGCGACCCCTGGCTGAGTTGGCCCCTTTTAAGTAGTTTTCCTGAAGTCCTACCCAATGACATTCTCTTACATCTCATTGGCCTCCTGGCTTCAAGGGAATCTGAGAAATGGTAGTTTTTAAGCTAGATACATTGAGGGTTCTGTTAGTATGGAAGAAAGAAAGAAAGGAAAAAAAGGGGGGAGGAAGATATAAGCAGGCAACCCAGAGTCTGTGCCCTGGCCTCCTAGGAACTCATGGTTTAGGATGGACAAGACAAAGGCAGGTCATCAAATAGTGTTACACACAGAGCTGTGCAGAACTTTACAGCTGCCTGTCCCTGGATCACTTCAAAGTGTGTAGGTGTAGATTGTTGAGAAGGATGATTTTTGGTAATGGTTGAATTGTCTATCTCAGTTCTTCAGTGGGAGGACCAGAGGACTTTCTGGAGGATATGGGATTTCAGAAGGATGTTAAAGGAAACGATGGTATGAACAGAGATCCTTTTCAGGTGTTTTGGGAATGGCTGGTCTAGAGCCATCTGTGTGGTATTACCTACTCTTCTTGGTTTCTATTTGTGTCCTCAGTGGGTGCTATTTGATGAGGTGTTCAGGACAATGGTTGGAGGTTTGGAGTTAGCTGCTGGGGAAGGAAAGAAGCTTCTTGCTTTCCATGAGAATATCAAACCTGAACTAAACTCACTTTATTAGCTATAATTGATTGACCTCTCCCTGCCTCTAGAATCTTACTTTCTGTTCCCTTTTTTTTGATTAGTTACAATGAACTATATATTCTTGTAGAAAGTCATTACTTAATTTAATAACCAATGGTACTAATGAGCCACCTCATGGTAATGGACTTTAAAGGAAAGTATAGATCTTCCTGCTCTCTTTTCTTTCTCCTCAGCTAAAAATTCTGAGATTTTTTTTTAAGTACAAACTATAAAATAAGCAAACTGAATCTGAGAGTCTATTTGAGTTGCTTTCTGAAGGTGTCACTTTAAGAAGTCTAAAGGCATTATTTGAGTTTGATTCACAAATTTCTGTTAGAATTCATTGGGAACTTGATGTCTATGATCGTGAACAGATCAGCAAATGTCTATACTTGTTTAGAGCTTTGTGACCTTGTTCAAGTCACTTAAATAAGGGGTTGGGGACAAAAAGTCTTTTCCAATGCAAAAGTTTTATGAGTCTAGGGTTTTGTTTTATTTATTTATTTATTTTTCAAACATTGACTCGATCCAATCACAATGCTCCTGTGATTTAATTCTGAAGCAACCCTGTGGTTGCTGAAGTGGTAAGATCTTGCTGCTGTCCAACATTAATGGCGTTTCCACTTAGGCGAATTCAGGCTTGATCTTGACTATTTAAAAGAATATTTAAGAATCTCCAAATAATATCCAGACATATGAAAAGGGCGAATGTTTCTTCCAACTTTGAAAGCTGTTTAATTTGGGTACTTGGAAGACTTTGACTCATTTAAAGAAATTATTTGAATCAGGCCTTACATATTTCCTGGGTAGTCTACACTTCTGCCTCCCGGGGACCATGATCTCACCTTCCTCTGTTACTGTCAACCTTTCTGTCATATGAGCATGAGCATGCTCAAGTCTGTTCCACCCTTAAAGTAACCTCCTCCCTTAGCTTATCTTTACTCTTTTGTTAAAATATAAAGTTCTCAAAACAAAAATAACAACAAAAGCACTCTGCTCGTTGGTTTACTTCCTCCCCTCTAGACCACCCTCTAAATATCCTGCTCTCTGACTTCTACTGCTCTGCTTTACTGATATTGGTCCACTAAAACCAACAGTTAAAACCAATAGTTAGGGCCTCCCTGGTGGCGCAAGTGGTTGAGAGTCCGCCTGCCGATGCAGGGGATACGGGTTCGTGCCCCGGTCTGGGAGGATCCCATATGCCGCGGAGCGGCTGGGCCCGTGTGCCATGGCCGCTGGGCCTGCGCGTCCGGAGCCTGTGCTCCGCAACGGGGGAGGCCACAACAGTGAGAGGCCCGCATACCGCAAAAAAAAAAAAAAAAAAAAAAAAACAATAGTTACCAAATTCCAGTGGACATTTTCCAGCCTCTAGCCTATTGGTTTTCTCAGCCGCCCTGAATTCAGTTAACAATCTCCCCCTCTGTAAAACTCTCTGTGCCCTCAATGTCCTCTGTATCATACTCTTCTGGTTCTCCTTGTACATTTCTGACTTTAGTTGTGTGTCTTGAGTGGACTTTCCTCTGCCTGTGCTTTAAATGCTGAGTGACATCAGATAAACCACTTAATTTTTTTATCCATGAAAAGTAGAGGGGTTGAAATGGATAATCTCTAAGTTCCTTTCAAGCCCTCGTATCCTTTTAGTCATATTATCTGGAGTCAGAATTCACTGACTTGAACTACAGAAAACTCTTGTGTTTCATGTACAAAGAAGTGTAATGAGAGATTTTTAACATTTGGGCTGCCGTTCTGCAAAGGCACATTGTTGGCTGCTTCTTTTTCAGAGAAATCATAAAAGCTGAGAACTAGTACGGCATCATTCAGCAGTTTATCACCAAGTGGGAGACTGACAAATGTGGTCTGTGGTTTCAGCATAACTGAACAACTGACCATTCATATAGGACTTCAGTGCCGTGACTGGGAAGGAAGGTGGCGTGAATGAGGTTCTTTGGCCACCGTGGCCTCCAGACATGACCACACACTGGGCATGGTTACAGTCCTAGAGAGCTGGAAACCACTGTCACATGGATGCTTCTACGGTGGACATCATGTTTGACTAAACATGGCAACTGATGACAAAAATGTTGGCCTTTTTCAATTGGCCTTTTCCAGTAATACTTAATTAAATGGTACCCAGTTTTTCATAGTAGTTTAGTTAGATGTACTGATATCCGAGATTTCAGATTATTTATCGAGGGTAAGATTCAATTTGACAGGCAGGGGCAGGAGCAAAAGTTTAGGGGTCTTTGAGTCTCTCCTGGGATGGGTGCAGACACTGCTTGGTGGAGAAAAGTGAAAAGAAGAGAAAGTTTGATGGGGCTGCTAAAGTTTGTCTACCTTGTGGTAGTACTTACAGATGCTCTCATTTGTGAGTGTGTAGTGTTCCTTCAATAAGTGTTTAATTTTACAAAAACTCTATGTCCTGAGTTAGATTTGTGGGATTTGGGGGTATGGGCTATACTTTAATTTTTTTGAGATGCTCAGAACTGAGAAATAAGGACATAAAAGCTCAAAGCTGTAACATTTTAAGGGGATTTATAGGTTTACAGGAGAGACCATACACACACCATCATTATTAGATTATATTAAGTTCTTAATTAGACAAGGATACAAATATATTGGTAAGTCATCCACGAAGCTATTCTGCGAAGGTGTTGCCTTGGCTATGGCAATAACCAAATTAAGGAAATAGCCAGCAAGATGGTGGACATGTTGGACCACTGATACAGTAGACAGGGCCCTACACCATTTCTTGAGCACACACCCAGAGTACCCTCTCTGCCTCTGTGCCAGGGGCGATCCCTCTGCTGCCCTGTATGGGATGCACAGAGCTGCTGCCCCTTGGCACCTCTGAATGAGAGCCTTAGAATACCAGATGAGCACCCAATGGCAGACCTGGGAATTACATTAGCTGTATCTGTGCAGTGATGGTGCTGGCATTTCGCCTCACCTTTGGAGCAAAGGACATCCAGCAGCACTCTCCTGGGAAGCAGATTAACTTCAGTGAGTCACTGCTTTTCCATCTCATTTATGATTCATGACCTGGGCTATATTTTTAGCTTGTATTTATTTGGGTCTGTGAAGTGGGCTGGGTGGAAGTGTTGTTTGGAAACTTACAGAAGAATGAGGAGAAATTGGCATCACACTTAATCTTAGGTGGCCTGAAATTTGGTTATAATCATCAGACATTCTGTGACCATTTATTGAGAGCCTACTGTGTGCCATGTACTGTGTGGGACTCTAAGGATGCAAGGTAAATGGGACCCAGATGCTGGCCACCAAGAGCCCATTGAATTACGTGGGCAGACAGTGACCTAGGTAACTAATATACTGTAGCCCCTGCCTATACCTCCAGCCATATCTCTGGACTTCAGTCATATTGAATATTGAGGGCTTTTGGAGCACAACTTATTCTTGCCCTTTACCTCTTGCACATGCTGTGCCCACTGCCTCACACCCTCCCCCATCCTCTCCTTAGTTGCCCATCATGACTCACACCAGCATGCCTTCTTCTGAAACATCTTCCGTGACTCCCTGAGGCTGGGTTGGAGTCCCTCCTACATACTCCCATAGCACCTTGCATCCCAGTGTTTATCACACTCCTATAAAGAGTGCTCTTGATTGAGGTCCCTTCACAGTAGTTGAGGCTTATTCATCAGCTCCCCAAACTAGGAGGCAGGTGGAACTGAAGAGGAGGGGGAGGAACAACAGCATCCCAGGATAGTCACTGACCTTTTCTGAGCCCTTCCATCACTGGGCTCAGCACCCCACCTGCATTACCTTATTTGAGCCTCATAATAAACTTATGAAACAGATAAGTTATTGTCCCTGTTTTGCAGATGAGGAAACTGAGTCCTTGAGATGTAAGTTATCTGCCCAGGGTGTCACAGCTAGTACACATGCAAAGCTGAGTTTCAGACCCAGCCTGCCTGACTCCCAGAGCCCATGCTTCTAGACTCTATGGTCTGTTCCTTCTCCCCCTTCATGGTTGCCATATGGGTCAGGATAGACTAGGTCATTCTGTGTTAATAAGCAATCCCAGCGTCTCAGCGGCATAGACGATAGTGTCCAGAGCATGAGGACCTTCCAGGGAATAAGAGAAAGATTGCCTTTTTAACCACAGGTCTCTAGTTAAATGGCTGTTGGGATCAGTTATTCAGTTGTTCTTCCTGTAAGCAGCACTGCTAAGGCTTCTTCTCTTCTGAACATATTAATGCTTTGACACAACTTAGGATTTCACTGGATCCATCAGGAGAGAGTAGAGTCAATTGCTATTTCAAGGGCAACGTCATCTGAGTAGGGCTAATATTCCAAATCTCATTTTCATTATGGGGACCAGTCCTCCAAGTTAGAGGCCTTCTCCAAGAACAACAGAAAATAGCCTTCTTGATTTCCTAGGATTATACCTACACAGTGATAAAACTCTCTTAAAAGTTTCTTAGGAGACTGGGTCACAGGGCCAACACTTGCTCTTCTCCACAAAGGACGTAGCTTGAAGCTATTGGTTGCAGCTTTTGAATCTCAACAATATTAAAATTGAATGTAAGATATAAGGCCCCCAAGGAGTTTCTGCAAAGAGCACACTGAGAATATTTTTTCATGGGGAATTCACCTTTGTACGATGCAGTGTTTATTTCTGCAGAACACCAAGGGTGATCAATACCGTGAGGAACTTACTGTTTTAGGTGATGGTTGCAGCAATCAATCCTCAAGTTCCTATAAGTTATTATAGAATATAAAAACATCTGCCACCTATAGAGGATGCCTGGCTTTCCTACTCTTTCTCTTCACGCTATAATGAAAATATATATATATATTAAAAAGAGAAATATATATATATAATGACTGTTTGGGTAGGTGAGTGGAGGAGAGATACAATGCAGTATCTTCAGTCCAGAAGTTTTCAGTTCCCTGAATTCATTTTCATTTTACATGTCTCCTTAGACTCTACCCATCATGGAACATAGGGCACTGCAAGGAGGTAAGCATCACGGGGAATCTTCTCTTACCTGACCCAAGTACTGTGGGGAAATTGCACACCTGAGTCTCTTACATTGGTGTTCAACACCACTATGCATTAGCTTGTATTTTTTATAGAGGTAGGGCTTGGAGACTCCCCTAGATGGTCAACTTCTCCAGGTCAGGGAGATGACGTGGAATAGCATAGCTTTAAGCATCAAAAGATCTGGGTTCTCCACGAACCAGTCCTGTGGCCCTTGAGCAGAGCACCGAACCCCTGAGAATCAGTTTCCCATCTGTAAACGTGGTATCATACAACCGTTCAGGTTCTGTCACAGTTTCACCGTGGGGATCAAATGAGATAACACTTGTGAGAACAGACAATGTAAATCGCTGTTCCTACAAAAGCTCATGACCACGTACGATGACTTTTCTGGCTGTACCCAGCAGCAGAAAGAGCCATTCGTGTCTCCCAAGACGTGGGTGTAAAGTTATTCCTAGGAGAGGTCAGAACCCTCCAAAGGCTCTCAGTGTGGATTTTGCTGCAGGGATGACCCTCAAGCTGATTGACTGTTCTGTGCTCAGGTCTGTAGGCAGGGATGAAACCTCTCTCTGTTCAAAAAAATGCCTGAGTGTAAGGGATTTTCCATGCGAGTAGGACTGTTGGTATGAGATGCTGCACAGCCACCTCGTGTTACGCAGATGATTGTCATACTTTGCTTGCCCACAGACAACCAGTAGTCTTTTTCAGATGAATTGAATTTTTTTTTTGGTTGCTTGTAGGCAGCTTATATCCTAGCATATTAGAGTGTCAATAAAATGCCAACCAGACCAAGATCCTTATTGCTTACTTTGGCTTCTGGCCCTCAAGACACTGTATTTGCAGGATCCTGGTTGCCCACTGTTAAAGAGAAACTTTTCTTCTGAATCAACTTAGAAATGCCCTTATTTAATTTTAAAATTCCCCAGGAGATTATATTTAAGATGTTATCAGTTCTTCTTGCCTTAGGGTAACTAGGATGGACTTTTTTTTTTTTGGCTGCGTTGGGTCTTGGTTGCTGCGCGCGGGCTTTCTCTAGTTGCAGTGAGCGGGGGCTACTCTTTGTTGCGGTGCATGGGCTTCTGATTGTGGTGGCTTCTCTTGTTGCGGAGCATGGGTTCTAGGCACGCAGGCTTCAGTAGTTGTGGCACACAGGCTCAGTAGTTGTGGCTCATGGGCTCTAGAGCGCAGGCTCAGTAGTTGTGGCACATGGGCTTAGTTGCTCCGCGGCATGTGGGATCTTCCTGGACCAGGGCTCGAACACGTGTCCCCTGAACTGGCAGGCGGATTCTTAACCCCTGCTCCACCAGGGAAGCCCCTAGGAATGGACTTTTAAAATATAGGTGCTCTCTCCATCTGCTGCAGGCGAAGGAGTCTACTTAGTGGGGAAAGAGCATAGAAGGTGAAGATCTGGGCCAGAGTGGTAGGGTTTGCTCCCTTCACAGCCCTGCTTTGGCTTGGACAGGAAACCTGGAGAGAGAGATCTTGCTTTTGGAAGGAGAAGCAGAACACACAACTTACTTTAGAAGATTCCATCTTTGTAAACATTAAGGACTCAGAGGATTGAAATTCCCTGGTTGCAAAGACCCCAAGTGGGAATGAATGACCAAATCCAAATTTTCAGGCTTTTGAACCTGGAGCAGAAGGAGTTTTCATCAGTGTAGATATTTGGATATAAAAAACCTGTTCAATTTAATCAACCAAAATTTATTTTGAGGGACTACTGTGTACCAGACAGTACTCTAGGTGTTGGAGAGAGAGCAGTCCTGCTCTCTGCTACTAACCTTCTAGTGGGGGAGACAGACAATGAACAAACAAATACTGACTGTTGTCAGCAGTAAGTGCTCTGAAGAAAAGCAAATACAAGAAGACAAAGAATGGTGGAGAGCAGGAAAGTGTCAGCAGCCCTGTGCTCTCGGAGAGGAAGTTTCAAAGGTGCTGTAAGATCATCTAAGAAAAGGCAGTGTTAATAGACTCTCAGACATAGAAAATAAACTTATGGTTCCCAAAGGGGAAAGGGTAGGGGTAGGGAGAAATTGGGAGTATGGGAGTCATAGATACACACCACTATATATAAAGTAGATAAACAATAAGGATTTACTGTTTAGCATAGGGAACTATATTCAGTATGTTGCAATAACCTGTAATGGAAAGGAATCTGAAGCTGTACACCTGAAACGAACACAATATTGTAAATCAACTATAGTTCAATTAAAAAAAGAAAAAAAGAGGGCTTCCCTGGTGGCGCAGTGGTTGAGAGTCCGCCTGCTGATGCAGGGGACACGGGTTTGTGCCCCGGTCCGGGAAGATCCCACATGCCGCGGAGCAGCTGGGCCCGTGAGCCATGGCTGCTGAGCCTGCGCGTCCGGAGCCTGTGCTCTGCAACGGGAGAGGCCACAACAGTGAGAGGCCCGCGTACCGCAAAAAAAAATAAATAAATAAATAAGAATAAAAAAAAAAGAGGAAGAAAAGGCAGTGTTTGCTAAGACCGCTTGTGCCTCTTCCCTTGAGGCCTGTCTCACTGATCTCTCCCCTGAACTCGGTCCCCAGTGTTGCTCCCATTCCAGAGGCAGAGTCCCCCTCCCCAGTGTCCATCTGCCCAGGTTTGCATAGATTGGTGCTTCCCCTAAATGGGGACGGACTTTCCACTCCCTTCTCACACATGCAACTTCCGACTCACAGCTGGCACAAGAAGGGCTTTGACCAGCTTCACTTCAGTATTATTTTAACTGGAAATATACCTCTTTAAGAAGGAACACATTACAGATGGACCAGTTAGGATGCAGGTTATTTTGAGACTTCCTGAACATTATTTCTTGGCTACTTCATTCAAATAAATTGTTTATTGCCCTGTAAGAGGTGCTGGGGATAATGATGACTAAGACTCACTGCCTGCCCTTGAGAAGCCCACAGTCCAGCAGCGGACAGGCATAGACATTTAAACAGATAAATTGCAGCACCACTGGGTGAGTACAACCTTGTGGTGTGACCAAGATGTTCTGGGAGCCCAGAGGAAGAGCAATGAACTCTGCCTCAAGAGTGCTGAAGATTTCAAACAACTATAATCATTTCTGAAGCCTCATTCCTAGATTGATTATTCATCCATTCACAGGTATTTCCTAAATGATTTATATCAGGATCCCAAACTGCCTGAAGATATTATTTGTTGGCCTATTATTGTTGTTGTTATTGTTGCTTGATAATAGTTCTATTGATATATAATTACATTCCATACAATTCACCCATATAAAGTGTACAATTCAATGGCTTTTAGTATATGCACAGAGTTGTGCAACCATCACCAATATTAGAACATCTTTATCAACCACCAAAGCAACCCTGTAACCTGAAGCACTCATATCACATCCCCCCAAACCTTCCAACCGTCCTTTCTAGTTCTATAGATTTGTTTATTCCAGACATTTCATATAAATGGAATCACACAATATGTGGTCTTTTGTGACTGTCTTCTTTCACTTAGAAAAGTATTTTCAGGGTTCATCCATGTTGTACCATTTATCAGTAATTCATTCCTTTTTATTGTCAAACACTATTCCATTGCATGATATACCACTTTTTATTGATCCATTCATCAGTTGATGGATATTCAGGTGTTTCTACTTTTTGGCCATTATGACTAATGCTGCTATGAACATTTGACTGCAATGTTTGTGTGAACATGTGTTTTCACTTTTTTTTTTTTTTTTTGGCGGTACTCGGGCCTCTCACTGTTGTGGCCTCTGCCATTGTGGAGCACAGGCTCCGGACGCACAGGCTCAGCAGCCATGGCTCACTGGCCCAGCCACTCCGCGACATGTGGGATCTTCCCGGACCGGGGCACAAACCCGTGTCCCCTGCATCGGCAGGCGGACTCTCAACCACTGCGCCACCAGGGAAGCCCCCTGGCGGTTTTAATATGCAGTCAGAGTTAAGAACCAATGGTACAGAGTGATGGGAGAAGGGGCGTTGTTTAAAGAAAAGATGGGGGTGGGGTGGGGAAAGGAAGCAGTAAAGGAGACAGAGAAGGAAGAGTCAGAGGATAAAGATGGAGAACCAGAGAATACTCTCAAGAAAACCAAGGAGAGATGCTCCAAGGAAAGAGAAGGAGGTGGCTAGAGGTCAGCAATGGCAGTTTCTCTGGATAGATGAATTGGAGACCAGAATAGGTCACAGTGGACGAGGAGATCATTGGTTTGCTCAGGGAGTTTCAATAGAGTCTTGAGACCAGAAACTGCTGTAGTTGGTTGAAGCATGAATGGAAAATAAAGAAGTGGAGACAGTGTCTCAATGTTGTGAAGAGAATGTCCTCTCCCCATTCCCCCCAACTTTTTTTTTTTAATGGGAAAGACTAAATGTTATTTAGAGGTGGCAGAACAATTCTGCAGTGTCTTCAGGCCACATTGGTGGCCTCTACCATTGTTGAACATTTATTGCATGAAGGTCAGACCCTTGTCATATCATATTTGATATACTGTTCTTCAGTGTTCTGATTGTTTCCAAGTGTCATTCCTTCCCATCTTATTAAGTGCAGGGCCAATGCCTTTAACCTTCTCTTGAACAATATTTCTCCATTCTCCTAGCACAGGGACAGGCACATTCTAAGGAAGGGAATATGCCATTGAAAAAAAGGGATTTAACCCTACTTAGTAATTTATAGATTGTGATCCCAAGAGGTTAAGTGGTAGGCCTTATTTAATTTTTAAACTCTAAAATAATACCATCTACTTATTTTCAAACATAAGCAATACAAAAATGTAAAGTAAAAAGTAAAAGCCTGCCTCTCTCCCATTCCCAGAGGTAACCACTGTTAACTGTGTCTTATGTATCCTGCAGACATTTTTTTCTGAGGATATAAGAATATATATCCTTTTTCTTTAGGTCTTTTGAAGTCATCATTCTGTAAGAGTCAGGTGAAAATTTCCCATAAGTTAGCTCTCATTCCTTTTCTCTGAAAACTGCAGTAATTTCTTCTCTGGAATGCGAAATCCAAGATACACAGGCCATGAATAGGCTGTTCATCTGTCCCTGGAAGCAAGGGGCTGAAGCTCAGACAGTACAAGAATATTATGACTGCCTTGGGGCACGAAGGGAGTGCGTGAGCGGGGAGCTAGGTGAGCCATCTGTCAGGTGCTGAATGGGAAGGTTGTCTGAGTGTCGCCACGTTCTCACCACTCCTGGATGCCTCTAATAAAGGTCTTCAGTGTCCTCCCCTCATCACAGGGTCAGGAACTAGGGAGTGTCTTCTGCCTCATGCCACCTCCTGCAGGCCCCTGAAGAGCTTGGATTCGTGCCTGCTCTTACCATGTGGCCCCCCAGGCTCGTTACCTTCTTACACACCTGGGGAGACCAAAGGAGGAGTCAGTGGGAGCAGCTGGATGACTTTTTCCTTTTGCTTTTCCTGTTCCACAAGGCTCACACAAAGGTTCCCAGAAATGGGCTGTGGCCTCCAGAATAAGCCCTGATTCAGTCTCACTGAATACATGAAACCGAGCCAGGCACTTCCCTTTAATAGGCCTCAATTTCTTCATCTATTTAATGGAATTAACAATGACTAACCTCATAGAAAGAAAAGATAAATCATCTCTTTCATGGTTGGCCTATCCTCATGGGGCTGGGTTTCTTGAGAACAGAGAGCACGTCTTATGCAGTTCTACATTTAATAAATGAATGGGGGGTACTATCATCCCTAGTTTATACTGAAATCAACAAACGAAACTCCTCGTCCCTCAGGCCTGGACATTCAGCCACTTTCCGCTTGGGCAGTCATCAGGTACCTGAATGAAGATGCAGACAGATTCTTTTCCTGCACTGCCCTCTCCCTGCTTCCTCACAGCGATGGTTTCGGAGTGGAATGGACTGAGTGGGTCAAAGGGAAGACCAGCTGCTTCGGGGCTTCAGGGTCATTGTGGAAAACATCAGGCATTGCTCTTCTCCCTTCACATTGCCCAGAGTGGCTTCTTCTTCACGTGCCCGGGGTCGACGGGGAATGTGCTCGTGGAATGTGCTCATTGTCACGATCCCCTCAGGCTAGGATTCACGTTTATCACAGGGAGGGTGACAGAAGGTGTGCCACAGACAAGCGTGTGAAGTAAAACAGGTTTCAAGGAAGGGGAGGGGATTGGAAGCAGTGCCTGGGGCTGCCTTAGAAGGAAGGACATGAGGTGGTTATCGCCATGAAGCGTGATTAAGAACAAAACCTTGGAAGATTCCCCTCCTCCCTGTCTTCCTCTCCCGCTCTCTACTAGAAACCCCTCTCCGCATTGTTAACCAGAATCCCACCATGGCTGCTTCACTTCACTGGGCTGAGGACTGCACCATCTGACACCCTCCCTCACGTGGCTGTTGAGCTTCATCAGCCTTGGAGCATTTCTGTCCCAGCTGACATTTTTCTGCCTCTTTCTCCCCGTCCTGTTCAGATCCGCAGCCTACTCTCCTCCCTGTTGGAGTCCCCACCGTCCACTTTATCGCTCAGGGCTCTCCCCTCAACCACACCTCCCAGCCCTGGAACACCTGGGGAGTTGGGCCCATTCTCCCCACCTTCCCCTTGAGTCTCTTTCTGAGTCCTCAGTTCTGTACTCCTCACTCATCCCCCAGGATGGGGAGAACGGTCAGACCTTCACCTCCCTCTGCTCATTTTTTTTTTTTTTTTTTTTTTTTTTTTTTTTTTTTGCTGTACGCAGGCCTCTCACTGCTGTGGCCTCTCCCGTTGCGGAGCACAGGCTCCGGACACACAGGCTCCGCAGCAATGGCTCGCGGGCCCAGCCGCTCCGCGGCATGTGGGATCTTCCGGGATCGGGGCACGAACCCGTGTCCCCTGCATCGGCAGGCGGACTCTCAACCACTGCACCACCAGGGAAGCCCCTCCCTCTGCTCATTTTGAAGCTCATGTTGGAGCTGAACAGTAGGAGCTTTCTCCACTCTTTCATCCAGTATTTTTTGGATGCAAAATCTAGCATTCGCTGTGGCCCAGGCGTTGTCCCAGGTGTTGGAAATACCATGGTGATCATGGTCCTTACTCTTATGGTGCTTATGGCCAAGGGAATGAAGACAGGTAATAAACAAGCAAATTGACAAGTAAACCTGATAGTGGCATGAAATGACAAATGAGGGACTGTGATGAAGGTGACAGGAGGGGGCCTCTGAGACAGTGACATTTGAATTAAAACCTGAAGGACAAAAAGGAATTAGTCCTGCAGTGCAGTGGGGGAAGAGCTAGGCAGAGCTGGCAATGGAACAGCAAGTGCAAAGGCCTTGTATTTGTAAAGTGTTGGGTGTATTTGAGGAATAGAAGGAAAGCCAATGTGGCAGCGAAGTGCACAGGGGCAGAGTGACACAGATGGAGTTGGAGGGGTAAACAGGGGTCAGAAAACACAGCGTTTAAGTGTTTATGGCAACAAGTTTGCTCTGATAATAAATACCAGAGGTTTTAAGCAATCAGGGGACATGGCCTGATATTCATTTTTTAAAAATCACTCTGGCTGAGTGTGAAAACTGGAGGTGCTTCATCACATTTCAAAAACTGTACCTGGATAGGCTGTATCACCTGGTCTTAAACTGAAAATTTACAGCTGAAGGGAAAGATGACACCACCTCTGCACTAACAAGGCTTCCTGGGGGGATTGGAGGTATAGCCTAGACCTGTTCCCCAAACTGTGTGGGGAGTCTATTCTTTCCAGGTTGAGGGATGCAGGAAATAGGGGAGCAGGTGCTAAGCTCTGGAATGGGAGGAGACACGGAAAGGCAGGAAAAGCCAGAGCAGCCAGTGAGGATAGGAAAACTTTCTTTTCAGTCCACTCTCAACATGGAGCTTGGACCCTTGCAATCTCCTTTCATGACAGTTTTTTTTTTTTTTTTTTTTTTTTGCGGTACACAGGCCTCTCACTGTTGTGGCCTCTCCCGTTGCAGAGCACAGGCTCCGGACGCGCAGGCTCAATGGCCATGGCTCACAGGCCCAGCTGCTCTGCAGCATGTGGGATCTTCCCGGACTGGGGCACGAACCCATGTCCCCTGTATCGGCAGGTGGACTCTCAGCCACTGCGCCACCAGGGAAGCCCTCATGACGGTTTTGAGATGGGCTTAATACCGTGCTACATCTAGCTTTCCTTTCCTACTATGTCTAATGGTTTATTGAACAGAAATCTCTAGACATCACTTACTTCCTTGAGGTACTCAAGCCTTGGGATGTTAAATGTGATTGGGGCAGAATAAAATATTTAAAAAATTTTTTTGTCAGTACTAGACCCCGCAGGAGGAATGTGATGAACAGGAATCTGGCTGAGAATGGCCAGGTAATTGTCCTGGCCAGCACGCTCTACCCTGCACGAGGCTCTAGGCAACACTTGGTGCACTGACCTCCTCTTAGGATGTGAAATCTGTAGAATTCGCTGAGAGATACTGCAAGAAATATCTGAGGAGGCACGCCCAGCTCCTGCCATCTTTCCGCAAGCAGAGGGAGGCTGCAAGGCTTCCAGAGGAAAGCTAAACAGGAAGCAGATCTTTTCCAAGGAGCCTACAGATCACTTTCAATCAGACCACTTGGCTCTCATAACATTTCCGAGCTCATTCTCAGAGAAACACTCTCCCTCGTCACCTGAGGCCCTGCTAAGAGGATTACTCCCACTGCCTCACCTGGCAAAGCTACACAGAAGACTACTAAGTCCCTACACTGAATGCCTCTGCACGATTCCAGAATCCAATTTTCAACTATCAGCTTGTTATTTCCTGGATACCCCACCAGTGTCTTTCAGTCAGTGGGTCCTAAACCAACTCATCTCCCCCTCTCCTGGCTTTCCTGTTTCTGTTAATGGAATCACTGTTCCCTCTGTTACCCTGGCTGGAAACATCTGAGTCATTCTTGACTCATCCTTCTCTCTTATTCTCTAGATCAAATCAACTGCCGAATGGTGTAGTCTCTATTTCCGTGATGTCACTTGAATCTGTCCCCTTCTTCCTACTGCCACCATCCCTCCTCCGTGTGAGCTGTCATTACTTCCCTCTCGACAGGAGCATCCTCACTTTTTCTTCGCCATGAACCCACCTTCATACCGCTGCTGACATAAAGCTCCTCAAACACAGACGATCCCATCACTCTCTTTCCAGCAGCCTGATGGCTCCCGCTGCTGCCACATTAAATATAAACCATCTTTTAGCTTTATAAGTCTCAACGCCTTTTCCAGTACTCCATGTTCAAGCTAAATGTACTCATTCCTGGTGTAGGATATGACTTTTTTTTCCCTTGAACCTTCTGAATAAATAAATGATCTTGCAAAAAGAAACTAAGATCTTCCTATATTACTGTCCTGTATGATCTGCACTTATATGCTTATTTTGTCTCCCTAGAAGATTTGATATTCCTGTATTACCTTTAGTTTTGCTTCCTCTGATCTCTGAGCACATGAATGTATCAGGCACTGCTCTTAGAACACCTGTAGGAAATAATTTTACTCTCACAACAATTCTGATTGTATCCCCATGTTACTGTGACAAACCTGAGATGCAGAGAAGTTGAGTAACTTGCTGGGGTTCCGTAACTAACAACTGGCAGAGCCAGGATACAGATTCACATGGTCTGGCCCCAGAGCCCAAGCTCTTAACCTCTGAGCTCACATTTGTCAGGGATGACAGCTGTATTCCTGATACCATATTTTGGATTCAGCTGATGTTTTATAACTGAACTGCAGTTGAAGGCATGTGGCCATTAATGGTCAGAAATATCAATGGTAGGCTGAGTGTGCAAATGTAATTTGATATCAGGAGCTGATTTACGGTGTTTCCCAGGAAATCACTCTGAAGCTAAGAGCTATCTTTGTGCTATTTTTTCCTACTTGTTCTTTTTTTTCTTTTCTTATTCCAGTACATGGGCTGTATTGAGGTGCTGCAATCAATGAGGTCACTGGATTTTGGAATGAGAACCCAAGTTACAAGGTAAGAGAACAAAAATGGGACAGACTTTGAGGACTATAGTCTAAAGTCACAAGAGTTTCTCCCCACAGGAATTTCATGCAAGGCTTCAAAGGCATCATGGGTTTTTATTCATAAGCCTGGGAGGTACACCAAAGCCCAGTGACCTTCGATGAGTAGCTTTGCCTCATCACGTGAAAGATTTCTCAGCTGTGTGGCGGAGCATCTGCATTTCATATGAGAACTGACAAGATGATATAGTCGGAGAAATAGCTGGTTTCCCAGATACTAAATGTATTTAAAATAATGTCTAGAAACAGGACATTACAGAATCTCAGACCTGTCGAAGAAGTAGCCGAAAATAAGAACAGGGAAAAACTTTCCACATCAGCAAGCCCAAGCTCTCCCCATTTATGGCATCCTTGACACAAGAAACTCTTACTCCTTGTCTGGGTCTCCTTCCTCCATGTAAGGTGAGCTGGATGAAAGAGTTGAACCTGGGGACCCTTACCCAGGGTGGCCCCCAGCAGCTTAGGGAAAGAGCCAGAATCATTATTACACAGAGCACAAGTCAGAAGCAGAAACACAAGGCATGGTTCTTTAAGGCCAGGTTCAAAGCAAGGATGGAAAGGGGAATAATTGAGTGCTGAGACTGGTAACTGGGAAAATTGTGAGGTGAGGGGGATGAGGTGAGAGGACTGGATTTATAGGAATGATTCAGCATGAAGACTTGGGCATCTGCGGTGTGTGGTGCCAGTATGTGTCTCAGGGGCAAGCTGCAGTGCCTGTCTGCATCCGTGGTTGCAGGCCACCGTTTCCACAGGTGAATGTTCTCATTATGAAGAGAGGATAACTTTTCCTAATGCTCATCTTACGGAAGTCCGAGGCCTTGAAAAATTGTCCTCTTGACCAAAAGGTTTGGGGAAAGGAATCATACGCTCTTTAGGAGAGTCACAGTTTACAATGATGTGCAGTATTAAAGACCCTGAGAAGTCCTGTGCTATAGTTTAAAAAGCGCTAACTTCATCTTGAGATTTTCTAAATTTATTTGGCCCCAGAATTCTTTTTTTATGTAACATAAATGAACATTCCATGTATCTCTGGGGTTCCATGAAATGATCTTTAAGAAATGCTATTGTGGACTCTTGTTTACAATGCATTCAAATCTGTCTTTCCAAATTTCTCACCAATCCTTGGTATTCCCCAGGAGTTAAACAGATGAAATCTAATTCTTTTTTTTTTTTCCTGTATTCTTGGTGCCTATATCAGTCCTTGGCACCCAGAAGAGGCTCAATGGATATTTATGGAGTAAATGCATGACTCTACCTGACTACTTTCCAGGATTTGGAAATGGCTACATCTTCCCTCCCTTTTAAGCCTTCTCTTTCACATTCTCAGGCCCTTCAACTATCCTTTAAGCGAGAGGGTTTCTAGATTACTTCCTACTCTCTTAGCCCTAATTTGGACACATTTCAGGTTTTATTTCATTCTGATGATGCTTAATCTGGAGAAAGCCCTTCCTCCAATCCTGAGCTGGTTACAGGTGGGAGGAAGAGGGTCACTACCCCAGGTGACTGGAGTGGGGATACAGGAGAAAGGAATGCCACTGTCCATACTTGAGGATGACTGATTTTTCTGTTCATTCCCTCATCCATGCATTTTGACTTATTCTCCTTCACTTGAATATTTATGGAGTGCTCATTAAGTGCCTGAAACTCTTCGAGAATAAAGGATGAAGATGCCTCTGACCTCAGAGAACTTACATTCTACCTGGGGAAACAGACTATGGCAAGGAAACAAATAAAGAGACAATATACTTTCAGGTAGTAATAAGTGCCATTACTATAATAATAAAGCAGGGTAAGAGTATAGAGATGTAGTAGGTGGGCCTTTAAATTTTATTTTATTATATAGTTATAAATATACTGTATATTTACTTAGAACATTTAGAAAATACAGATAAATATGAAAAAGAAAATCACTCATAATCTCACCTGGAAATAATGTCTACTAACAGTTTGTGCTTTAGAATAACCTTCTGATCTTTTCTTCCTTACATGTGCTTACAGTGATTTTTGTAGAAAATCTGAAAAATATTTGCTACTGTTTCTCCCATGTTGGGCATTTTCCTGTTGCTAAATATTCAGAAGAATTTTTAATTGTGGTAAAATACGTATAACAGAAACTTTACCATTTTAACCATTTTAAGTGTCCAGTTCAGTGGCATTAAGTTCATTTCATCTTGTTGTGCAAACACCACCACCATCCCTCTCCAGAACTTCTTCATCTTTTTGAATTGAAACTTAGTATATTAAATAATAACTTCTTATTCCCTTCTCCCCCAGCCCCTGGCAACCACCATTCTACTTTCTGTCTCTATGAATATGACTACTGTAGGAACCTCATATAAGTAGGGTTATATAGTGTTTGTTTTTTATGTGACTAATTTATTTCATTTAGCATAATGTCTTCAAGGTTTATCACTAGGTCAAACAATATAAATATTTTGAAGGCTTTAGATCTGTTTTGCTAGATTGTTCTGCAGAAGAACCATATACTAGTTGATATCCTCCCTCTCATCCATGTGTCTATTTTTTGTTACTATCTGTTTTTATTTTTTATTTTTTTAATTTCTATTTTATATTGGAGTATAGTTGATTTACAATGTTGTGTTAGTTTCAGGAGTACAGCAAAGTGATTTAGTTATACATATACATGTATCTATTCTTTTTCAGATTCTTTTCTCATATAGGTTATTACAGAGTATTGAGTAGAGTTCCCTGTGCTATATGGTAGGTCCTTGTTGATTATTTATTTTATATATAGTAGTGTGTATATGTTAATCCTAACTTCCTAATTTCTATTTTTAAAACATCTTTATGAATTTGTCAATCTGTATTTTCCTACTGTTTAGTAAATGGTAAAAGACTATTTCTTTCTCTGCCATGAAGATTTGGTTCATGACTAATGTACAGATCCAAGGGAAGGTGTCTGGCATAGTACCTGGATATTATTCCTTGTAGATGTGTCTGTATGAGATTCAGGCATGGCAAACTGTGCTCTGGGCAGATTTGTGGAAGCTTGAGGGTGGCTCACTTTCCATAAACCTCTAATTCCCACCCTACTTCGCAAATATTTACTCTTCTTCCTTCTCTTAATTTTTCCTTCTTTATCTCCTTCTCCTTTCTTTTCTCAACTTACATATATATTCACATTCAGCCACTATTCAAGTTGCTCTATTACCAATTACCTTATATGTTATCAATATATAACTGTTGAATCAGGTTTCAAATAGTTTACAATTTGAATTTCACATATTCACAAAGTTTCGTTTAACTCATAATCCTACTTAACCCAAGAAAAAAATTCAATGGACCAGTTAGAATTCTATAAGAAAGAACTTTATTTTGTGTGACCACAGGTATCTCCTGACATTTACCATCAAGCAGAAGATTAATCAGGTGTGACTGCTGATAAACAAGTGAAGCTAATTGCCACTACACATACAAACAGGTGTATTCAGGCTGATGTCCTACCTATGTTCATTGATCTTACCATCTCTCTACTAGTTAGTACATTGTTCCAGTTAATAGAGAGACAGCAACATGAAGTTCCTGGTAATAAAGGAGGAGGCATGGTTAAGATACAACAGTTGGGTCAGTGTTTGAAACAGAGGAGAAAGATGGAGCCAAATTCTTCTCATTATGAGGGACCTTTCTGCCAATTGTTTGAGGGCTGAATCCATAGGACCTCTAGAAAACAGAGAATACTCAGAGCAGAGAAAAAGAAAAGGACAAGGAGGCCATGTACTTTGTCGGCAGTTCCCTGGATTACACCCTTTCCAAAGCTCTCATCATACTTCTTTGACTCCGGATTTATCCACTAATTCTCACCCAGGCATTTATCCACTTGACTGATTTAGGACCACATCTTCATTTTTAGTAATCTAGTGTTCATGCGAAAGGGAAAAGGAGGAGGTTTTTCCTGATAGAAAAGAGAAACAAGATGATTAAGAAGACAAAGGCCCACAGTGATGGTTGTCTTCAGAATGTCTGGAAAACAATATCAGAAGGAAATAAGAGAAGGGGAAAATGAAAATCATACTAAGGATGACATAGTCATTCCTCTCTCCTATAAAAATGTTCTCTACATGATTTTTATTTTTTAATTTTTGGGGGGGAGTGGGAACTCAAAACTTCTACTAAGATTATCTCTGTTAAAAACTCTCATTCTACTAACGAGGAGATGAAATTTAGATTTAGTAACTTGCCCAAGGTCACACAGCTAATAGATATGAAGATGGAACTTCAGGTTAAGGCTCCAGGATTAAGAAATTTTGCTCTTTGGCACTATTTTACTATGTCATGATGGTTAAATAATACTTTAATTTATTATTGTAGAGAACTGCATTAATAAGTTTTAAAATATGGAATAATCATTGAATTCCTGCTGTAAACCCTTCTTAATTGTCATGTCATCATAGGTAGCAGTTACATACAACTTGTTAATATTTTATCTCAAATTTTTGCATCCTTATTTTAAGTGAGTTTTCTTTTTTGAACTATACTTACGAAATTTTGGTTTCAGGAATAGGTTAGCCTCATAAGAATGATTGCAGAACCTTTCCATATTTTCTGTGCTCTGCCACAACTTGAACAATGTTGGAATTATCTGCTACTATAAAAGTCTTTGGAACTAGCCCAAACAACTCTCTGAGCTTGTTAGATTTTTACCTCCATTGTCAAATCTTCTTTTTTATTAGACTTTTCAAATTTTTTTATCCGTCTTTTCAAATTTTTTTATCCTTTGGTAAGATAATTTTGGGGTGATTTTACCCCCAAAGTTGGGCATTTTATCTTGATTTTTCAAATTTGTCACATAATGTTGGCCATAGTATTCTCATCTAATTTTCACATAGCCTCTATCTATGTGATTATGCTCTCTTCAACATTTCTGATTTGTTTGTGTGATCTTTTAAAATTAGATTTGCCAGAGGTTTATTTTATTGCTCTTTTGAAAGAACCAGGTTTAGTTTTTATTATTCAAATCTACTTGGTCTTTGGTTTTCTAATTCATTTATTTCCTCTTTGTCTTCAGTATATCTTTCCTCCTTTTTAAGTTTATTTTACGCTGTTCTTTCTTTAATTTCTTAAGATTATTCTTTCATAATTTCTTTATTTTTATTTTTGTCTTCGAGTTTTATTGAGATATAATTGATATACAGCACTGTATAAGTTTAAGGTGTACAGCATAATGATCTGACTTACATATATCATGAAATGATCACAATAAATTTACTGGGCATTCATCATCTCATATAGATACAAAATTAAAGAAATATAACAAAATGTTTTTCTTATGATGAGAACTCAGGATTTGCTCTCTTAACAACTTCCATATATAACACTCAGCAGTGTTAATTATATTTATCACGTTGTACATCACATCCCTAATACTTATCTTATAACTGGAAGTTTGTACCTTTGACTCCCTTCCTCTAATTCCCCTCCCTCCACCTTCAGCCTCTCGTATCCAAAAATCTGACCTTTTTAATGAGTTTGTTTGTTTGTTTTTGCAGTGTAATTGACCTACAACATTATGTTAATTTATGGTATACAACATAGTGATTCGATATTTCTATACATTTCAAATTGATCACCATGATAAATCTAATTACTATTCATCATGATTTTTAAAACAAAGATAAAGAAAACAAAACCTCATTTGATCTGAAACACACACACACACACACACACACACACACACACACAAGAAATCATGTCACTAAAACCTAAAGCCCACTCCCTCCCTTGCATAAGCATCCACATCATGCAAAGAAGAAAAAAATCTTCCCTTTCCCACTAAGGATGCCTCTTTGTGTCTTGGTGGGAAACTACCTCCGATACTGAAGGAGGAATAAATTATACGTCAGGGTAAATGCAATAAGTGGAGCTGGTGGGACAGGGCTTGGTTTTCAACCCTGAAGAACAGAACTTCATAGGAAACGTGGAGGGAACATTTAGTTCATCACCACAGGACATAATTTACCCCAAGGGCAGGCACATTGCTGGTGAGAGGAACCTCCAGATCATTGTCTTACTACACTGTCCTCTTCCTGTGTTTATTGCCTTACATTTGTAACTCATCCATGGTAATAAAATCAGCCAGGCTAAGCGCAAAGCACCCAGCACAGGATCTGTCCATGCCAGGCTCCAGGACAGCTGGGAAGCAGCAATTCTTGGTGAGTTATTAGCCTCATTCCTGTGACGGCCACCCCTTTGGGGGTGGGGGTCTGTGAAGGAAATGGGGTGTGGTTAGAGAATGAGTGGTGAGTGCTTCCTTTTGGGGTCCTGGCTTCAGATTCATTTTCTCTAACTGATCATAAGGGATCTGCCCCATTCCATTCCATGGTGGGGAGAAAACCCTGAGTAGTGGTTTTTGGAACTGCTCCTGTAGACAGTAAGCAGGCTGTTTGGGTGTAGGTAGTAGGTAAAGCAGCAAGGAAGCATAGATCATAATTCAGAGGATGTTGTAATTGGAGTAGTTTCCTGTTTGGAATGTTATTGCTCCTGAGCCCTGATTCTGCAAATTTAATTCACTGTATTGAAATTTTGATTCTTTGGCTTCAACAGGACATTAAAGGCAGCTCTTCAGAGACAAATGCATAATTCTGTGTGTGTGTATGTGTGTGTCTGTGTGTGTTAGCAACTATTAGATGCAAAGCAGATCCAAGATGCAGCTGAACATTTACCTAAAGTCCTGTGGATGAGCTTTATAAGAAATGTGAACATCAGGAGGGAAAGTTTTAAGTATTCTGTAGAGGTCAAATATCTGCATGCTAGGTGGCTAAATTAAGATATCAATTTATTTGAAAATAGGCTGGCATTTATGTAAATTTCCTGAGGAATGTATGAATGAGATTGATTGCAGCTATGCATGGATAAGTGTATCAGTGTAAAACCTGGAGTAACTGTCCGGCATGTGGTGTGTGGGTTCTGTGTTGACCTGTGAGGAGACCATGCAGTGAAGTGTGGGATTGCAGCTCACATGGCAAGCAAAGTAAAGACAGCAGAGCTGGGATAAAGGGCCGAGTTTATTAACTTGCCAGAGTTCTAGTTCATAGTGGTCATGCTAAAAATTGAAAACGAGCACTTGCTGAGGCAGAATGTACGTGGTTGGATAAAACAAGTTTCATCGTTCATTGGTCAGGAAGGAATGTAAAGGCCCCAAGAAGGGTCTGGGGTCCCACGGTCAAGGCTTATGACCTTTATCAGCTGATGAGAACAGTTACAACACATAACAGTCAAATTCTCCTCGGCAGGCACCGGTGTGAGTGGACCTACTTCCTCCCACACACCTGGGGACATCAGGGAGCCCTCATGGAGGTTTTGTGTGGCGTGTGTCTGAATGTGTGGACAGTGACCACCTCTGCTAGCTTCAAGCTATGCTACTCCTGGTTCCTCACAACCTCGTTAGGACTGAGATCTCGCTTCTCAGGTATCTGAGATGAAATAGCCAATTAAATTCCTTTTAGAGGTCTTCAAAGATACAGTAATTTAAAAAAATTCCCAAACTGGGACTTCCCTGGTGGCACAGTGGTTAAGAATCTGCCTGCCAATGCAGGGGACATGGGTTTGAGCCCTGGTCCGGGAAGATCCCACATGCTGTGGAGCAGCTAAGCCCGTGCACCACAATTACTGAGCCTGTGCGCCTAGAGCCTGTGCTGCACAGCAAGAGAAGCCACCTCAATGAGAAGCCTGTGCACCGCAATGAAGAGTAGCCCCTGCTCGCCACAACTAGAGAAAGCCCACGTGCAGCAATGAAGACCCAATGCAGCCAAAAATAAATAAATAAATGAATAAATTTATTTAAAAAAAAAAGTTCCCAAGCAGTTGGGAAGGATTCTGATAGCATGACGGAGTCAAACCCACAGAGAGAGGGTGTGAAAGTCAAGGGCACCTTTTCCTTAGAGTCAATAGCACAATGTCTCTCACATGCAGATGCAGTTACTATTTGAATGAGCACAGGTGAGGCCAAGAAGTACAGTTACTAAGGCAACCCACAGAATGGAAAAAATATTTTTAAGTCATATATCTGATAAGGAATTAATATTCAAAATATGTAAAGAACTCCTGCAACTCAACAACAGGAAACCAAACAACCCTATTAAAAACTGGGCAAAGGAATTGAATAGACATTTCTCCAAAGAAGACACACAAATGGACAATAAGCACATGAAAAGATGCTTAACACCACTAATCATTAGGGAAATGCAAATAAAAACCACCATGTGATAGTACTTCACACTCATTAGAATGACTATTATTAAAAAAAAACCAAAAACAACAAAAAACTAGAAAATAAATGTTGGCAAGGTTGTGGAGAAATCGGAACTCTTGTGCATTGCTGGTGGTGATGTAAAATGGTGCAGTTGCTGTAGAAAACAATATGGCAGTTCCTAAAAAATTAAAAATAGTGTTACCATATGATCGAACAATTCCACTTCTGTGTATGTATCTAAAAGAATTGAAAGCATGTATTCAGACAGATATTTGTACACACATGTTCATAGTGACATTATTCACAAACTCAAAAGGTGGAAGCAACCCAAGTATCCACTGATGGATGAATGGATAAACAAAACATGGTATATACATACAATGGAATATTAACCTTAAAAAAGAAAGAAATCCTGCCAGTTGTGACAACACAGATGAACCTGGAGGGCATTATGCTAAATGAAATAAGCCAGACAGAGAAAGATAAATACTACATGTTATCACTTATACGTGGAATCTTTTTTGAAAAAGTCCAGCTCATAGCAAGAGAGTAGAATGGTGGTTGCCAGGGACTGGAGGGCAGGTGGGGAAATGGAGAGATATTGGTTAAAGGGAACAAACTTTCAGTTATAAGATGATTAAGGTTTGATGATCTAATGTATAACATAGTGACTATAGTTGATAATACTGTATTGAAATTTGCTAAGAGAGTAGATTTTAAGTATTCTCACCAAAAAAAAAAAAAAAAGACAAATGTGTGAGCTGATGCATGTGCTAGTTAACTTGATTTTGGGAATTCTTTCACAATGGACACATCTATCAAACTATCATGTTGTACACTTTAAATATATTATGACTTTATTTGTCAATTATACCTCAGTAAAGCTGAAAAAAAGGAAATTCTGACACATGCTACAACATGGATTAACCTTGTCTTAGTGCATTTGGGCTGCTATAACGAAATACCATAGATTGGGTAGCTTATAAACAACAGATATTTATTTCTTACTGCTCTGGAGTTGGGATATCTGAGATCAAGGTGCCATCATGGTCAGGTGAGGGCCCTTTTCTGGATCACAGACTTATTGTATCCTCACATTGTAGAAGGGGCTAGGGAGCTTTGTGGTACCTCTTTTATAAGAGCACTAATCTCCTTCATGAGGGCCCCACCCTCATAACCTAATTACCTCCCCAAAGCCCCACTTACTAGTACCATCACCTTTGGGGGGTTAGGATTTCAGCACACAAATTTTGGGGAGTCACAAACATTCAGCACAGTGCAGGCCTTGAGGACATTGTGCTAAGTAAATAAATCAGTCACAAAAAGACCAATACTGTATGATTTCATTTATATGAAGTGCCTAGAGTAGTCAGATCCAGAGATAGAAAGCAGAATGGTGGTTGCCAGGGGTTATAAGGGGAGGGAGTTAGTGCTTAATGGGTACAGAGTTTCAGTTTGGGAAGGTGAAAAAGTTCTAGAGATGGATGGTGGTGCTGATTGCACAACAATATGAATGTATCAATACTTAATGCCACTGAACTGTACACTTAAAAATGGTTAAAATGGTAAATTTTATGTATGTATGTTTTACCACAATTTTTTAAAAGTATCAGTTACTAGATGAGTTATATTTTTGAAGTATTCAATGTAGTCTGTTTATCTTGCTGAAAAGGTGCAAAGCCAGTAAGAGCAGGACAACTGAAGCATCAGGGCCTATTGTCTAGCAGGTGCCACAGCTGAGAGTATTAGGGAAGGAGTGCATAGTGGCCTCTTCTAACTTCTTGACCGGGAAGCCCAACCAAAAACCATGCTGGCGGAGAGGGCTGCTGCAGGACAAGAGGCGAGAGTAGTTAACAACAGCTGACATTTGTTTTGCTTGCCCAGGGCTTTTACATTCATGTTCTCTTATGAACCACACAATCACCCTGAGAGGAAGGCACTGTAATTCCCCATTTTGAGCAGGGGGAAGCTGAGGCTCAGAGAAGATAAGTGACCATCCCAAGACCACACAGCTCTTTTGCTGGGCTCAAACCCAGGTACTCTTTTTTTTTTTTTTTTTTTTGCGGTATGCGGGCCTCTCACTGTTGTGGCCTCTCCTGTTGTGGAGCACAGGCTCCAGACGCGAAGGCTCAGCGGCCATGGCTCACGGGCCCAGCCGCTGCACGGCATGTGGGATCTTCCCAGACCGGAGCACGAACCCGTGTCCCCTGCATCGACAGGCGGACTCTCAACCACTGCGCCACCAGGGTAGCCCAAAACCCAGGTACTCTTAAACCAAATCCTGTCCCTACGGCACTTAATGTTTCCTAGTGACATTGCTTTGGTTTAAAGCGAAGTAACTGCTCTTATAACTGTGAATAGACTAAGATGCTGGGAGACAATTCAGGCAGTAAAGGGAAGCCTGAGTCATCTTTATCCACATTTTTTTTTTTTTTTTGGCTGCGCTTCTCGGCTTGTGGGATCTTAGTTCCCCGACCAGGGATTGAACCCAGGCCCCCTGAGGTGGAAGCACAGAGTCCTAACCACTGGACTGCCAGAGAATTCCCCTGAGTTGTCTTTAAAATCACTTCTAGGGCTTCCCTGGTGGCACAGTGGTTGAGAGTCCGCCTGCCGATGCAGGGGACATGGGTTCGTGCCCCGGTCTGGGAAGATCCCACATGCCGCGGAGCGGCTGGGCCCGTGAGCCACGGCCACTGAGCCTGTGCGTCCGGAGCCTGTGCTCTGCAATGGGAGAGGCTACAACAGTGAGAGGCCCGCGTATGGGAAAAAAAAAAAAATCACTTCTAACTGAGAGAACAGCACGGTTATGATCATTACCATCGCTGATGTCAGGTCTCTGTGGAACATCTAATTCTTAACATTTTTTCACTATTTCTTTCTGATTATAAAAATTAAATGTGGCTTATTGTGGGAATTGGGAAGTAGGGTAAAAGAAAAGAAAAAACAGACAAATCACTGGAGGTAATCAAGAGTAACAGTTTGGTATAAGGTTTTTCCAGTCATATGTTTGGAAAGTAAAGTGAGATTATATGGTGCTTATTAATTTGCGATGTGTTTTTATCATTTATTATGCACATTTTCTAGGTCATTAAGTATGACCAGTACTTGCTTTGACCTGAGCTTTAAGGTGGCAGAAATAATTTTAAGTGCATCTACTTGCCATAGGTATATTTATTGAGTCTTCTGGCTTTAAGTAGCAGAAAATGACTCTGCCTAGCTTGAGCCAAAAGGGGGATTCTTGAAAGGATATTGGGGCAGCTCATGGAAGCTGAGGAGCAGTGAACAATCAAACCAATAGAAGGATATGGTCAGGGCTGCCGAGGCCTCAGCAGCAGGAGTGCAGAGACTCCCCATCTCTGGTTTTCTCAGTTCCAAATATCAAATTCCTAGGTAGGATGGTGACTGGGGCCTAATCCTGAGCCAGTCATCTTTGGCCAGGGCAGAGTTGCACTGGGGCAATATGGTAGTTCTGTAACACTCATATATTGAGAAGGGCATTTGCTGGGAGGAGGAAAAAACAGCTTGTAAAAACAGCAGTAGTAAATGCAGTAAAAAATGGATTCCTACCTCAAAGAACACAATAGATCGATTTCTTCGAACACCTTAAAAAAAAAAAAGATTGAGAATATATAAATCATCCCCCAAATTCTTCACTAAAATCTAAGGGTTGCAAAACTGTTAGTCAAATGTTTGATGTTATTATAGTTAGTGCATTAATTTTTGAACATAATTCAATTGAGCTGTATGTTTAAGTAGTGTTTGGATATTTCAAGAAACTTTGAAACTACACGTATAGGTATTGTATATGTTTATGCCTTTTTATAGGATGTAGGGCATTGTTTTAGTGTTTTTGAGATATTTATAGAGGTTTATAAAATGGTCATTAGTTTTGTTTTACAACAGGCTGTTTACAGCATCTATATTTGATTTGCTGAGAAATCCTTGGTCAGGAATGAAACTCCCAATTACAGTATTTTTTCCATGGCAAATGTGATCCACTTTATGAAATGGTTTCTAAAAATATGTTGCAGCTGAAATCAGGGCCTGCTAATTTATCCATATGAATCTATAGAAACTTACAGATGTGCAGATATTATTGTATGAACACACACACATGTACACTCTCTCTCTCTCTAACAGGCAATATACACACATTCACTGACCTAAGTGAGAAGAGTTAGCTATCTGTCCATGTCTAAGTATGGATTATAGTGGATGGCCTCAAGAGTTTGAGGAGAGACAAATTAATGCAGAGCTTAAAATGCATGAATGTTAAAGCCTATGCATTTGGGGGTGACCCCAGTATTTTTAGCTTCAATTACTAAATGAAATAGCTTTTTTCCAGTGACTTTTTCCCCCAGGCCTTCTCTACCATGCAGAGTTCAGTTGAGAATACTTTCCGGTATCTCCCTTTTGTGGCCCTCTTTGGTTTCCTTTAGAAGTCGGTACTGGATGTTTGTAACACCCCATGCATTTTCAACTAGACTCTGTGTAAATGTCTCCAGGACCAAGAAACGGGGTTTCTAATTTTGATTTTAATGGACATAGTGGTCAGCTCCTGCTATGAATAATTTAACAGTGCAATAGAATAGGCCTTTTGAACCATTGCTCCTGGAAACACCAATGCTGTGGTTGCACAGGCGCTTCCTGAAAAAGTCCAGAGTGGGCCCCAGAGTGTGTCTGGCCTAGAAGGCCTTGGGTCCCTATGGTCCTTTTTCAGTGGGGCAGTCAGTTGCAAGGGCGTCATCATCCATCATCTTTGGGCCTTAAGGTTCTCCCTGGAAGCCTATTCCATGGGCCTGGTAGGTTGCAGAGCCACAGTGACTGGGGCATAGTTGGATCAATAAATATTTATTGGTTAAAAGAGAGGTTTCAGGGACTTTAAGGCCTAGATCACATTTCTTTAGATGACTCTGGAGGTCTTGAAGGTCACTGCTAGTAGTCAGAGAAAAGCAGAAAAGACCTAGATATTCTACAAACATGGAATCTGGCATCTTGAACCAGACCAAATTCCAGAATGAGGAGCTCTTAGACAATTGGGTCAGGTCCCTGGCTCCATGGTAGAGCATCTGGCACATGGACCCCATTCATATACATTGTTGAACAAAGGGGTGAAAATAAATTCACTGAAGATACTCAGTTTGATTCAGAGAGCCTTGGGGTCCAAGGAGTTGATTCAGTTGAAGAGAAGGATTTCTTGATCCCAGGGAACTGGCTGTACTTCAACCTCTTTCTAGTTCAGGGATTCAAACAGGGTTTTCAACTTTTAGGAAGCAGTCTACAGAGCAGTTTATTATTAATTAATAGCTACGGTCAGCATCATAAAAGTTAACATTTATAAAATATATTACTAGTAGTCCTATTTTGCGCATGAGGATACTGAGACTTAGATAAATTATGGAACTCCCGTAGCAAGTTAATAAGTGGTGGAACCAGTAATCAGGTCTGCCTGACTCTTTTTTTTTTTTTTTTTTTGCGGTACACGGGCCTCTCACTGTTGTGGCCTCTCCCGTTGCGGAGCACAGGCTCCGGACGCACAGGCTCAGCGGCCATGGCTCACGGGCCCAGCCGCTCCGCGGCATGTGGGATCTTCCCAGACCGGGGCATGAACCCGAGTCCCCCGCATCAGCAGGCGGACTCCCAACGACGCGCCACCAGGGAAGCCCTGCCTGACTCTTGTGTACTATGCCTCAGTCAAAATGAGAGAATTCTAAGGAACAAAACTCAGGGAAATGCTGAAAGCCATAAGTGACAGAATAAGGAAACATCCAAACCTCAGGTTAGAATTTGTCCTAGGTTCAAGATACCAGATCCCTTGTTTGTGAGTTCTCTCTGGAAGGGCCTTCATAAAGATGCTCAAAAGTATGTAGGTGAGGATACTTTTAGTATCCTTTTCTGATCTCTACTAAGGAAAAAAAATATGTGTCAGACAGTGGTTCTCAAACTTCAGCACATGAGAGAATCAATCACCTGGAGGGCTTGTTAAAGCACAGAGTGTTGGGCCCCACTCCCAGAGTTTTGAATTCAAGAATTTGCATGTCTGACAAGGTTCCTGGTGTTGCTTATGCCACTGGTCTGGGGACCACACTTTGAGAACCACAGGTGTAAGGGAACCCTATCAGTGGTTTCAAAATGAGTTCTCTAGTTGGACCACGGATCATATGGAAATCCCTTATTTTTGAAAAGGTGGATCCCCAGAAAATCCCCAAAAGCATCTGGAGGTTATTTTTGCTTTTAAGAAAGGAAAAGGGTAAAGCCTAGGGAATACCAGAGCAGCGAGTTTTAATTCTGATATATGTATGTATGTATATATATACATATCTCCAGAAAAATCAATGTTACAGTTCCTTTTAGGAAGAGTGAACTAAATGGGAAGCACTCAGAATTCATTAAAAACTAATCTCAGCCTGAAAGACTTTTCTTTGATAAAAAGAGAGCTTTGTGGCCAAAGGAAATACAGGACAGTTGGCATGTCTCTCCACCTGCCAGGCAGATTTGTTCTGTTTCCTGTCAGGATTCTCCTTAGGAAAACTGTGAAATGCCTAATGGAATAAATGCAGGCTCTGACCCCTTTTCTTAAACATGAGTTGGAGCTTGCGAGAGCTGCACCTACTCTAGGAAAATGTGCATTTTCACGTATGTTTGATTAATAAGAGGGTGGATCTTTTTTTTTTGCGGTACGCGGGCCTCTCACTGTTATGGCCTCTCCCGTTGCGGAGCACAGGCTCCGGACGCTCGGGCTCAGTGGCCATGGCTCACGGGCCCAGCCGCTCCGCGGCATGTGGGATCTTCCCGGACCGGGGCACGAACCCGTGTCCCCTGCATTGGCAGGCGGACTCTCAATCACTGCACCACCAGGGAAGCCCGAGGGTGGATCTTTTTGATCTGGATAATCTGAGCCACTTACGAGGATTTTCTCTGATTTTTTTTCACTGTCATCTGTGACAATGCAGATTCTTAAAAAGGAAAGACATCCTCTAGTTAAGTGTTTATGACAAAGTAAAGTAGCATAATTCTGGCAGCAGCTCATTAGCAGGACTTAGGCTGGATCTAGAAACAGACTCTGAGATGGAGAGTCAAATGCAAAAGGTTTGCTGGGCAGAGTCTCAAGATCAACACTTGAGAGAGTGAGGGATACAGGACTAGACCTGGTGGGGCAGGCAGGGCAGCTTGAATAGTGATGCTTTCTCTACAAAGGCTTCAGCAGATCTCGTGGGTAAAGAGACCGGGCCTTCAAACCCCGTATTGACTTGTCGTTGGTGCCTACTGCCTCCAGGGAGGGACATATCTGTGGGCTAGGTAACTGCCTTAAGGAGAGGAGTTCTGGGGAAGGAACTCAGCTGTGAGCTATTAGCAGTGAACACTCCAGCAACAGGGGCAATGACTACCTTTGTTCCGAAGGGGTATCTGGTTTATACAGGGGGACAAGGATCATACTTGATTTCAGTGCCATAGAGCTGTCTAAATATTTACATATTGAACATTCAGTATATCCAAGGCAGGTGCCATGGGGTATCTAAAGAAAATCAGATAAGCATTCTGCCTTTATAGAAATGTGAACTATCCATTACTACTTGCATAATAGACATAATTGGACCTCTTCTACAACATACTATTTATAACATTCCAGTTATAACCATAGAGTACGCTGCTGGGTACTAGGTATTGTAAAAAGCAGGTTAGACCCAGTTCTCAAAGCAGACAGACATTTTAAGGATAAAGCAATAATAATGGCTGACATTTACTGAAGCATTGTTCAAAGCACTATTATTATTCCCACTATATAAATTTAAGAAACTGAGACATAGAAAGCTTTAAAAACTTGTTTAACATGACAGAGCTTATAGGAGACTGCTAGATTTTGAATTCTGGCTGTCTGATTGCAGAGCCCACTCAATGAGCCTTTCTTCATTCTATTATCATAGAAGAGTTATAGATAAATTAAAGTGCTCCACTTTTTTCCCTTTTAACAATTATGTATAGTAATTTTACACTTTTGTTTATTTCTGTATTCCTGCAAGCACTTTGTACTATATCATGCACATGATACCATGCCACTCAATGAAACTTAGTTGATAGAAAAAAAAAAAGAAGAAGAATGTCAGTTCCCCTCTCCCTTCACTGAATGCTGGTAGGAGAAACAAAGAATGGAAGATGATAATTAACAGTTGTAGAAGAAGTTCCATAATCCTTATATTTATACAATAGAAGACTCATCTCTTATAAAACCCAGCTTCCTGTACCAAGATACTTAGCAAGACCAAGTCCAAAATATGTATAAATAATCTTTGTGAAGATTAAAAGGTTGTGTTCTAATGGTTTTTCTGCCATGTACAAGCTAATAGCTGACTGTGACCCCAAGGCCTCTTACATTCCTTTCTGGTTTGCTCCAGAAGAAGGGTGAGCAAACCACCTGCTATCTGATTTTGATTCTGCCACCTTTTGAGCCAAGAATGTTTTTTGATTTTTTTAAATGGTTGGGGGGAAAATATCAAAGAAGAATATTTTGTGACATGTGGAAATTACATGGAATTCACATTTGTGTCCATAAGTGTTTCTGGCACACAAGCATGCCCATTCGTTTATGTATTGTCTGTGGCTGCTGTTCAAGCTACAACTGCAGAGTTGAGTTGTTGCGACAGTCTGTATGGCTCTAAAAGCCTAACATTTTCACTTTCTGGTCCTGTATAAAAAGGCATGCCGACTACTTCTATGAAGAGATTCTCAACCTGACTTAGCTCTGTTGGAAGCACTTCCAGTAGTCCCACCCTCACCCATTAAATCAGAATGTCTGGAGATGAGACCCAGTCATCAGGATTTGTTAAAGCTCCCCTGTGTTTCCCCAATGTGCAGCCAAGGTTGAGAACCACTGCCTAGAGCATGAATACATTTCGAGGGGCAGATGGATTAGGCTTCTTAGCATACAGGCTGCCAGATGGGAGAGAATGCAGGTCACTTATCACCACCCATGTGTGCAGGGGGTCATGTGAGCAAAGATGTTCAGGACCTCCAGATGCCCTCTGGTGAAAGCCCTTCCCGTGAGGAGATAGCCAGGATAAAGGGGACAGAGTGGACAGGAGAGGATTATACCAAATATCTTTCCCAGCATATTGACTAAGTTGAATACAAATTTCTCGCTGAATGGAACATCATCAAATGTGCAGGTAGTGTAGCCTTCCCTACCGTAGCTGCTAGGAGCAGGTGACCTAATTCCTTAGCATCCACTAATACAACCATCTGGTTGAAGCTGTAGAGCACAGAACCAGTCATACTGTGCAGTGAGTTCAAGTAGAAGTTCTAATCCGCTGTGTGGTCCTTGAACTGATCTGCTTCAGAATCACCTGGGAGGCTGTTAAACTACAGACCTATAGAATCAAAATCTCAAGAACAGTCCCAGGAATCTGCATTTTGAACCAGCATCCCAGTTAATTCTTAAGAACTTTGAAGTTTGATCACCATGTACCTAAATGGTTATCTCAGTGAATTCTTAGCAGATGTGCATGCCAAAGTTGTCCGACCAGTGGATTCAACTGGCTAAGCCAGTTACTAATTCCTTCCAGAGGCACACACGCACATTTTTAAAAAATGGACTTACCAGATAAAATCTATAGTATATACACCAAATGGCCCATAAAAGAAGGAGTTATGGGGCTTCCCTGGTGGCGCAGTGGTTGAGAGTCCACCTGCTGATGCAGGGGACACGGGTTCGTGCCCTGGTCTGAGAAGATCCCACATGCCGCAGAGTGGCTGGGCCCGTGAGCCATGGCCGCTGAGCCTGCGCGTCCGGAGCCTGTGCTCCGCAACGGGAGAGGCCACAACAGTGAGAGGCCCGTGTACCGCAAAGAAAAAAAGGCGTGTTTTTTTTTTTTTTAAACGGTGGTGGAAGTCATACACTCATTCTACCCATTATTGTCTTGCTCAACATTATAGATACCTTTGGCAAACTGTTTTAAGTATCTTAAATGGCACCAAATCTTCCTTTTTTGAAGATAGGCCTAATTTTTGGAAGTAGATAAACATCATTTGGAGTGAAATGCGATGAATAAAGTGGGTGATTATGTTGGATCTGTTTTGGTTTTTTAAAAAATGAATTTTGATTCTTAAGTGACCACACTGTATGATCAGTACACTCTTTAACCCCAAAAGACATGCCTTCATAATATTTTAGTATATTTTGTCTAAAACAGAGTTGTTTTAGTTTATTCCAAGGTAAAGGAGAACAGTCCTTTGGATTTACCAATTCCAGTGTGTTTTGTGTGAAATCAACCCCATTTCTCTGTTGTCATTTCATATTTGAAGGTGTATAAGCCATCAGTATGGGGGTGTGTTTGCATTTTGAAATATGTGATTCTATTACGGGAAAACATTGTGGGGATAGGAGAAAATCAGCACTTCATTTATGTTTACTGGGGAGATACTTGCAGGGGAGGTGCCATCCTGGGGACGGGATGGTCTTTCACTTCATTAAAGTGCAGTTGATGGGTCAACCTTTGCATCAGAGCCAAAGGGCAGAATCACAGAGTAGACAGAACAACCTGTGTTCTATGGTGGCTTGTGTTGGGTAGAATTGCAAATGTACTTTATAATCAGATTTTAAATAGAATCCAGGTTGAACGGAGTGGTGAGATAAGTCCATGTGAGAGTAAATGCTGTGGGCAGTCCTGAAAGGTTTGATTTGACCATCTGGGACCTGAAGTACCTATTTCTAAAATGAAAGGATATATTTTACGGGCTGTGTCGACCCTCCCAGAGTGCATGGGCGATGCCCCTTGATAATAGCACAAAGGGATTTTGAAGTTTTCCATTTTCCGCTGGTCTAGGGGCATTGACTGCACTCATTGTGTGCTTATCGCCATGGAGGCAGGCTCATGTTCTAAAGTGTCCTGTCTGGGGCTTGCACACATTCTTGGATGTCTTTAATTTCACCAAGCTGAACAAAATTGAACACATAGATCACTGAGGCTTGATGTTCTGAAGGCAAAGATTTCAAAAAAGCAGGTACTAGTTTCCCTAGAACAATTGGAACACCGTAATACCACACTGATGTGGCGTCTGAATTACTTACGCGTCCTCTCATTCATCAATAGGAAAGCAGTTTGAGACATTCAGGTGACAACTTGTCCCTGCGACATTGTTAACTGATTTCTTTAAGGGTTCAAGTTGGAGACGAAAAGTAAGGGAAAATCCCTGGGCCTTTGTTCTGCCTACATATTTTTTGAGTTTTAGTTTGGAAAGGCTCTTGCTGGGATTAAAATGTATTCTCATTTCTGTTTCCTTGGACAAAACAGAACCACTCCTTGTGTGTGTGTGTGTGTGTGTGTGTGTGTGTGTGTTGGGAGATGGGGATAGTTGCTTTTAACTGCTCTGCTGGGCCATTTGCCTGGTTTCATGTGACACAGTTTCTGGCTTTCCTATTTACTGAAGAACTGTATTTTGACATTCATTGGAAACATTCTGTCCCACAGGCCCCCATCCTCCCTTAAATGCTCCCCTTTGTCTTGGATTAGGATATTGCCTTCCAAATTTTAAAAAACAAAGATTGGGCAATATTGCTTCCAGAGGAGCTTAACTGTTTAAGAGTTAAAGACACAGAAAAATTATAACTTCTTAAGTACTGTAGTGGCCAGGGGTTGATGAAGAAAGGTGCCTTTGTTTGGGTGATTAGTTTGGACTCTGTTAAAACAGACAAAAATATCTTTTTTGGGTCTTATGGCGTAGGCAGGGTTTTATATGCTTAAAAGCAAATCTTCAACTGCATTCTCATTCTCTTACATCAGCCCGCTTCTCCCCTTCCCTCTCATGTGGCAAAACAATAAACAAAGTGACCACTGTTGGTGCCGTGGGTCTCTCTCTCTCTCTTTCTGGTACAGGCTCCCAGGATGGAAATCTTTAGCCGTTTAAACTCTGAAAAGTCTTGCTCCTCTAAGAGAGGACGATTGCTGAATGTTTGCTTGCTGGAGAATGTCCCATGGTCGTCAGCTTCCAACATGCTCTGCAGAAATGCAGGCTGCTAGAGCAGCTGGGATGGTGGGGGGCACCCCCGTCCTGTGAGGAATCCCTGCTTCAGGATCTCCGTTTTCTTTTTTCTCAGTATTTGTAAAGTCAGTGCTTTAGATCGGAGGGTGTGTCTGGAACTCCAGGAAAGCATTGAAAGTACTATTTGTTCTTGAAAATGTTACAGTTAATCTCTTGGTCGAGCCTGAGGGGAAGAAAAGATCTTTGTGAAGAAAGGCAACAAAACGCAAGCATGTATGTGTCTTCCCTGACTAGGGTTTCAGATTTGCTAACACTGAGAACAGCAAAAAAAGGAGAGTTTTGAGATGTTATTTTAAAGCAGTGGTTCTTAACCTGGGAAGTGTGGATTCCCAAGAGGCCCACAGATGGTTTTCCAGGGATGGTGCTGAGGGGCGGGTGGGTAGGGGTGGGATGGGCCCTCTAAAACTGAATAGAAACATTTGTACAAATAGGCCTTTTATTGAAGAGAGACCTATGATTCTCCTTAGAGTCTCAAGTAAAAAAAAGTAATAACTACTTTATTTTTGGTAGCTCTTTTTCTCTATTATGGCAAAAGACACATAAAATAAAATTTACCATCTTAATTACCACTTTAAAGTATTGGGTTGGCCAAAAAGTTCGTTTGGGTTTTTCTGTAACATCTTACAAAAACCTGAACGAACTTTTTGGCCAGCCCACTATATAGTTCAGGGGCATTAAATACGTTCACATTGCTGTGCAACCATCACCACTGTCCATCCCCATAATTCTTTTCATCTTGTGAAACTGAAACTCTGTACCTATTAAACAGTAACTCCCCATTCTCCCCCAGACCCTGGCAACCATCATTCTACTTTCTATGATCTTTGACCTACTCTAAGTACCTTATGTAAGTAGAATCATGCAGTATCTGTCTTTTTGTGACTGGTTTATTTCACTTTGCATAATGTCCTCAAGATTCATTATGTTGTAGCACATTGCAGAATTTCCTTCCTTTTTAAGGCTGAATAATATTCCATTGTATGTATATACCACATTTTGCTTATCCATTCACCCATTGAGGACACTTGGGTTCCTTCCATGCTTTGGCTATTGTGAATATTTTATTTATTTATTTGTTTGCTTGTTTTTCTTATTTTTTTTGGCTGTGTCAGATCTTAGTTGCAGCACACAGGATCTTTTGTTGAGGCATGCAGGACCTTTTCATTATGGCATGTGATCTCTTTGTTGCGGCGCTCGGGTTTCTCTCTAGTTGTGGTGTGCGGGTTTTCTCTCCCTAGCTGTGGTGTGCGGGCTCCAGGGTGCGTGAGCTCAGTAGTTGTGGCACATGGGGTCCAGAGCGTGTGGGCTCTGTAGTTTGCTGCACGTGAGCTCTCTCATTGAGGCATGTGAGCTCGATAGTTGCGGTGCTCGGACTTAGCTGCCCCATGGCATGTGGGATCTTGACCGGGGATCGAACCTGTGTCTCCTGCATTGGAAGGCAGATTCTTTACCACTGGACCACCAGGGAAGCCCCTAGCTATTGTGAATAATGCTTCTGTGAATGTGAGTGTACAGTATAACAACTTTTTAAAAGCAAGTTCATAAGCACAAGTTTCCCCTTTTCTCTTTTGAGTTGTATATTAAGAGACTTTCTGAATCTGTGAAGCTTCTGGTGCCTCAACTTACTTTAAAATTCTGAGTGAGTTTGCCTTGCACACATGTGTGTTCTTCCCCTGAGGGCATGTGGCTGGGCTCTGGAAGTTCTTCTCGTCCCTAAGGAGATAACAGCCGATGTATAGAAAGCAAAGGGCTGGGGCATCCTCATGGGCCTTCTCAAGAGCTGACCCCTACCACTTTGCCTTATTCCCTTGGCAGGTTACTCCAGCCACAATGCAGAAGGATTGGCCAAAAAGGAGCCCCTTTCTGTGTTGGGGAGTGAGCAAGGGAGGGACCAATATGTTTCTCCTCCCTAGTCCCCAAAGTCTGGGACTCCCTCCTTTTCATGCACTTGGCATTATGGTCCCTCTCTGGGTGAGTGTGGATTTTGAAGTCAGACTTGGATTTGCATTCTGTGTCTCCCACTATCCGCTGCATTATTTGGAGGCAGTTATTAAAATTCTTTGAACTTTAGTTTCTTCATTTGTAAAATGGGGATAAAATACCTACCTTGAAATGACATTATTAACACTAAATGAGAAGACGTACATAAGGTGATGAGTGCTGAGCCTGACCATATAAATAGGAGCAGCTTCTTCATTAAAACCCAGGCTCTCGGCTACAAATCTAAAGGTAGGGATTTCTAATGTGAAAGCATTGCTAAATCTGGTCAAGGGTTTTTTTGTTTGTGAAACTTTGTGGAGTGGAAACTGGCAAATCTACCAAATGAACTGAAAAGATAAATCTGGACTTAGTGGCTATAAAGACGGAGGCGTTAAAGGCTAAGCAGGGATGGGAGCAGAGAGAGAAATGAAGATCTGTTATTATCTATAACATGAGCATTGTCCCATCTCTGCAATTGTTGGCAAAAGAGAGGCAGGCTGTGTCACTCTGTCGGGACATCCTTGACGTGCCCTCACATGTCCACAGTACGTGAGCAAAACTCCTGCTGAGGAACTAACTTTGCATTCTTTTGAATATTTTAAAAGATTTTTTATGCAATCAACTGCACAATGAAGGAAAACATAACACTGTTTACATCTAAACATCAATAGAATCAAAAACAGGAAACAGCAAATCACACACAGAAGACACCTAAACCAAGTCACTGTTTATATGCTCTTTCTATGTCACTCTTTATACAGAATTAATTTTATATAGCTGCTATCAGTGTGTATATGCCATTCCAAGTTCTACTTTTCCCCACTAATTTGTATAGATTCCTCCATATTTCTATAGTTCTCATACTTAACATTTCAAGTGGCAGTATTTATATTGATTTGTTTTATATCTATATCACAAGCTTTGGGGTTGGTTTTTTACTCTAAAATAAATGTTTCTTTTACAGAACTACTCAATGCTATTTCCATACAAATTCCTCCTCCCTTGTCAAAAGCTCTGATAAATATTATGACATTTGTCATCTTTTATGAACTTTATCTCTAGAAAGATTGTATTAATACTAGTCAAGGCCACCAGCAATGGATAAATATACCTGAAGTGGAATTATTCCCATTTCCCCCAATACTGGCTTTGTAATTTTCTTTTTTGTGAATGTAATAAGAGTGGAGCAAGTATCTTATAGTTCCTTTAATTTTTAATTCTAAAAGTATAATGAATGTCAACATTTTCTTGTTTCTTAAAACTGAACTATTTCTAACTCCGTTTGTGTGAATTACCTAATCCAGGAATTGGCAAACGACAGCCCTTGGGCTAAATATGGCCAGTTGCCTGCTTTTAGAAATAAAGTTACTGGAACACAGCTCTGCTCATCTGTTTACATGTTGTCTACTGCTGCTGTTGAGCTACAGTGGCAGAGTTCAGTAGTTGCAACAGAGCAAAGTCTAAAATATTTACTATCTGGCTCTTTACAGAAAAAGTTTTCAGACTCTAATCCCATCTCTTAGCTCTTACTCACTCTTGTTCTACCACACTTTATGCTCCTGCAATATCAATGTCAAAGTACTGTAGTTCCCCACATGTTGTGATAATTTATGTTTTAGTGTCTTTACACATGCTCTTCCCTCTGTCTGGAATTTCCCAACTCCACTCTGCCAGGAAGGTTCAGCCTTCCAAACCCTCCTTGAGGGGTGCTCATCCTATAAAGCATTCCCTTAAATTCAAATTCATAACTTTACTTTTTGTTAGAAGATATTGACAGTTGGAATGAGAATCAAGAAAACAGTGCCTGGAAAAGCAGTTTATAAAACTATAGGTGCTATATAAAAGTAACAACTTCTAATAATAACTATTATTATACTTGGCAGCATCAGTGCCTGCCTTTGTTTCTACTTTTATTTCAAACCATTTACAGGGAGCTTTTTGGACCAAAGCACCCCTTTTGGCTCTCATGGAGTAAAGGATCTAAGAACACCTTTCCCATAATCTCTCTTTGTTAAATACCAACAACATATTTGGGTACCTGGACTAGTTATTTTGGCAACACCAGAGGCCAATTCGGATCAATTAGATGTGTCATCAATTATTGACTAAACATTAAGATGACTCAAAACATCAATCAACCAACCAAACCAAAAAGACCAACTCTCTGAGTTGTCCTGTTTGACTCCACAGAACAAGTTTGGAATCCTAGAGAAGCAATAAACATAAAATTCTGAGAAGATATGCTAAGGCAAAAAGCCTTTCTATCCATTGGTTGCGGGTAATTATGTTGAGAACATAGCTCTGCACTACTATGTATATAGACCTACCTATCTATCTATATTTATTTATATATCTTTATATCTATCTATCTATAATGTATATATTATTGTTAATGGGTCTGCATTCCTCTCTCTGTATCTCCCTTCCTTTGGGAATCAAAAACATCTCATAGAAAATATTTTCATGAAATCTAATATATATAAAAACTGTATATTGGGTGTGTGTGTGTATGTGTGTTTGTGTGTGTGTGTGAATACAGTGTACTAATTTAAACGATGATGTCCAGTGGATCCGGAAGGAGTTTAGAGATTTCCATTTGCTTTGTGAAAAGTTTGATATGTGTGTTGAAAGCCATGAAGCGAAGGTTCAGATTACGCCACGTGAAAGCTTGGGTGGTTCTGAATGCTGAGTTCCAGAGACAAAAGCTCTTAGTTATAACTGCATTTCTGGAGAGGAGGGCGCCAGTTCGTTCACCACTTCCATTAAGGAACAACTACTTCTTTTAGCGGTGCTTTTCTCTCAGGAAGTGCAATATATAGTAAGGGCAGAAAAATAAGCAAAGGAGGAAATCTGTTATTGATTTTCTTTTCTTCTGTGAAATTACATGAAAGCTCAATGGCTTGGAGCAGTAACTTAGTCAATAAGGCTCCATTTGAGACCACCTTGAAGTTCAGTTCTCTCTCAATCCTTTTAAACTTCCTCTAGTGTTGGATTCTTTTGTATTTAATTATCTTTGGTGCTGAGATACTATGAAGCTTTTTTATTCATCACACCACAGAGGATTTTGCTAAAGGTAAAACTGTAAAGTATTCCCAGACAGTAAAATTCCATCAGTCCTTTTTGGTTAGAAATCAACAGCACTGAAAACCAATCCTTAAAAACCAAGGAAAAAAGACGAAGAAGGTGAATAGTAGGGCTCCTTACTGTAAAGCAATTTTTCAATATTAGGGTTTTGCTGGATTTTCTTGGGTTTGAGCTGCAGAGAGACTAAGCTCAGTGTTTTCTCCAGTGGGAGTGGGGAAGGTCATTTATGTCAGACTCACCATTATGTGAGTGTAGTTTTGGTCATAATACTTGCTAATGTTTATTGAACATTTACTGTGTGCTTGATAGTATGCTGAGTCTTTATATGGTTTCTGTTCTGTAGGGAAGCAATAAGTCGCCTGTGTGAAGCTGTCCCTGGGGCAAATGGAGCCATTAAAAAGCGAAAGGTAAATATTGGTGTGGTTTTTTTGTTTTAGTTTCCCTAACTATGGGAAAGATAGTATCAAAATAGTTGTTAGTTCATTCCACCACATGACCCAAGGTCCAGAATGGCCTTGATTATTTGGCATGCTATCTGAGATGCACTCAAAGTTGTTCTTGTCCCTCAAATTTTTCTGACTTGCCAGACACTGTCTGAAATGGTGATGCCTGAGGGTCAGAGTGGAGAAAGCACCTGGGTCTTTTCAAGTCAGAAAATCTGGTTGCAGAGCTAGGTATTTACTTACCTTTGAGCATGGTATCTCATCTCTCCAAAACTCCATTCTTTTTCCTGTAAAGTTAAGCTGTTGAACCAGATGACCAATTTTGGTACCTTCCAATTTCAATATTTTTTATAATGTATGTATTCTGCATTTTAACATTTTAGACTTTTAGGACTCCATGTCCTATTTTCGGATGGAAACAAGAGTGCTGGTAGAGGTAAGGGTAATAAATGGGTAGAAGGAGCTTTTCATGTTGAAAGAAATCATGAGATTTGATGTTAGACTTGGATTTAAATCCTGTCTCTGCCACCTACCAACTGTGTGATCTTGATCAAGTCATTTCACCTTTCGAATCCTTGGTTTCCTCATTTGTAAAGTAGGAGAAAATAGCCCTTAGTTTATAGAATTATGTAAGAATTAAATGAAGTGATGTGTAAGTGTCTTGCTTATATTAGGCTTTCAACGCTAATGGTAGTTAGTATTATCCCTAGAATACTTAGTTGCTTTGAAAAGTCCAAAGGGGAGGTGCAATGGCTCTTAAGATAACTATATGAATTATAGAATTATAGACTGTTTAAGAGGGGAGGAATTTTTAGAGATCTCCAAGTTGAACCCTCTCACTTTGCCAGCTGCTAAACTGTGGCTCAGAGAAGAGACTTGCCTTGAGTCACTAGGAAGATCAAGGTCAGCGCCAGCTGTAGAAGCCAGGTTTTCAGAGTCCCGGCTTACTGCTCTATTTCCATACCACCTTGCCTAATTTTTTATCATTACTCATTATTTTGCATAGGGCTGAACCCACTGTCACCCAGAGTGACTCAGATGAGCCACATGATCTGGGAAGGTCTGATGAATGGCTCTTGAATTCTAGTAGAACTCCCATTACTAGTTTCTCTGACAGAACCAATGGTCTGTCTGTAGACTCTAGCCTCCTCCTGCCTCTCATAACCTCTGTGAATAGGAGGTTCCGACAAACAGGCTTATTCACTTATGACTTTCTCATTTCAGGAGTAGTGGGAGTCCACACTCCACAACAAAATAAAACAAAAGCAAACCAGGCTATCATCTTTCCAGAAAGTACACATGTAAAGAAGTTAAAAAAAAAAAAGAAATTTTTGAGCTAATTTCTTTTGATAGCTAGCATTTTTATTGAGTACTTAATACATGCCAGGGACTCTTCCATGCACTTCATATTTTTTATATTCTTTTTCCTCCCAATTTGAAAAATTGTGGTAAAATACACATAACATAAAATCTACCATTGGAACCATTTCTAAGGGTGTAGTTCAGGGATATTAAGTACATTCATATTGTTGTTCAATCACCACCCCCATCTATCCCCATAACTCTTTTTTTTTAGGAAATAAAGTCATTTATTTGAAGAACAGAATATACTTAGAATTGTTTGCTTCTATAAAGCCCATTTCCCCCAAGCCTTAACTTTGAAATTTCATATTAAGCAATGAAGTTATTTTACACAATCTAGTTAAATAATTTATTAGGAATAGTCCCATAACTCTTTTTTTTATCTTGTAAAACAGAAAGTTTATACTCATTAAAAAACAACTTCCCATCCCCCCCCTCCAGCCCCTGGCAACCACCATTCTACTTTCTGTCTCTATGATTTTGACTACTCTAAGTATCTCATATAAGTGGAATCATACAGTATTTGTCTTATTGTGACTGGCTTATTTCACATTACTTCACATAATGTCCTCAAGTTTCATCCATGCTGTAGCACATGTCAAAATTTCCTTCCTTACTAAGACTGAATAAATATTTCATTGTATGTATATATCACATTTTGCTTTCCATTTATCTGTTGATGGACACTTGGGTTACTTCCATGTTTTAACTATTGTAAATAATGCTGCTATGAACATGGATGTACAAATATCTCTTCAAGTCCTTGACTTTCAGTTCTTTTGGGTATATAACAAAAAGTAGAAATTGCTGGATCATATGGTAATTCTATTTTTAATTTTTTGAGGAGCTGCTATACTGTTTTCCAGAGCTGTTGTACCATTGTACATTCCTACAAATAGTGTACAAGGGTTTCAGTTTCTCCACACCCTTGCTAACACTTGTTATTTTTCCTTCCTTCCTTCCTTCCTTCCTTCCTTCCTCCCTCCCTCCCTCCCTTCCTTCCTTTTGACTAGTTATAGGTCTACACAGATTTTCTATTTCTTCATGATTTAGTCTTGGTAGCTTTTATGTTTCTAGGAATTTGTCCATTTCATCTAGGTGATCCAGTGTGTTGACATACAATTGTTCATAGTATTCTCATAATCCTTTTACTTCTGTTGAATTGGTAGTAATGACCCCACTCTCATTTCTCATCTTACTAATTTGAGTCTTCCCTCTTTTTTTCTTAGTTTATCTAGCTAAAGGTTTGTCAATTTTGTTGATCTTTTTGAAGAACCAACTTGTGGTTTCATTTTTAACATTAAAAAAACATAAATATTCATTCTGTAACAAAATCAATAACTTACAGAGTGTCGTTATGTTATTTTTAAAGCCTCCATCTAAGTTCCTATCAACAGTTCTTGGCAAAAGTAATCTTCAGTTTTCGGGAATGAATATAAAACTGACCATCTCAACATGCAGCCTCACATTGATGAATCTTGACAACCAACAGGTAAGATCATGAATGTCACTTATCGTTTAACATATCATCTATTTTTCTAGAACAGTCTGGGCATAATGAAGAGAATAAAGTTTCAGACAGTGTGCCTAGAACTTAATAAGACATGAGGGAAAAAAATCTGCCAAGGATTTATGTGTAGCAGTAATTAGGACAACAGTATTACTAACCCATCACTGGGGCATTTAACTGCCTACATACTTGCCCCTACCTATCGGCTTTGTAATAAGAACTAAGGTGCAAAGAACATATTAAGTACCATTTGGAATATACTTGAGTCAGTCATTTATTCCTCTCCGCTACCCCTCTCCAAAGGGAAAGCAATTCCATCATCAGAACTAACAGACTGTGTGTTGGACTGGGGATGCACATGAAGGACAAGGGGAAGGGTGATGTTAGGGTCAATGTTCTATATAACCAAAATTTAAGCAGAAAACATTTTCTTCCAACCCTTAAGACTGAAAAGCCTTCTCAAATGTTATTGTGTAAACAACTTTTTCATCTTTGATGATTTATGATGCTATGGTGTGCCTGAGTTCTCACTGTAAACATTATTTCTCAAAGAACAGCATTGCTGAAGCAAATATAAAAGATATACAGGCATTGGCCTAAATATGTACTTTAAACTAGGACACTCTTTTTGGACTTATTTTTTATCTTTTAAACTAAATTCCTTATATCAGGTTATTTATGTATGTTAGACTCTAATTTTTCTTTGTCTAATATGTAGTGATTTGAGGTTCTTAGTATTTACATTTTTACTGTGTGGAGTGCTATTGATCAGGGACTCACGCAAGGTGTTTTTTTTTTTTTACATCTTTATTGGAGTATAATTGCTTTACAATGGTGTGTTAGTTTCTGCTTTATAACAAAGTGAATCAGTTATACATATACATATGCTCCCATATCTCCTCCCTCTTGCATCTCCCTCCCTCCCACCCTCCCTATCCCACCCCTCTAGGTGGTCACAAAGCACCGAGCTGACTCCCTGTGCTATGCGGCTGCTTCCCACTAGCTATCTATTTTACGTTTGGTAGTGTATATATGACCATGGCACTCTCTCACTTTGTCACAGCTTACCCTTCCCCCTCCCCATATCCTCAAGTCCATTCTCTAGTAGGTCTGTGTCTTTATTCCGTCTTACCCCTAGGTTCTTCATGACATTTTTTTTTTCTTAGATTCCATATGTATATGTTAGCATACGGTATTTGTCTTTCTCTTTCTGACTTACTTCACTCTGTATGACAGACTCTAGGTCTATCCACCTCACTACAAATAGCTCAATTTCGTTTCTTTTTATGGCTGAGTAATATTCCATTGACTACATGTGCCACATCTTCTTTATCCATTCATCCGATGACGGACACTTAGGTTGTTTCCATCTCCTGGCTATTGTTTAACGTGAACTTGTCAGTGATAAAACAGTAAGAGGCTTTGAGGTCACATGTAGGTTGAAAGCCTGGCTTTGCCACTAACAAGCAAGGTGTTACCCTACCACTCAATTTTCATCATTAGTGAAATGAGGATTATAGTCTTAAACATAAAGTTTCTGAGAAGATGGACTTAGCAACAGTATGTGTCTTATAGGGTTATTTAGAGGATTAAGTAAGATCATGTAAATCACTGGATGTAAATCACTCAGCACAGTGCCCACTGCATGGTGCATTTTTCCTTGAGGCCTTTTCATATACTCAGTACTTAGCAGGGAAAGCATATTGTAATATGTAAAATTATAAAATTGTCAGTAACATATAAGTACAGTTATAAACATTTTGATTTCCATTTTTTACCAAAAATTCACTTGCAGTTTTTTTTTTTAATTTTTCTTGGAGTATAGTTGATTTACAATGTTGTGTTAGTTTCTGCTGTATAGCAAAGTGAATCAGTTAGGCATATACATATAGCCACTCTTTTTTAGATTCTATTCCCATATAGGTCATATACAGAGTATTGAGAAGAGTGCTATATTATTTATTTATTTATTCATTCATTCATTTATTTATTTTTGGCTGCGTTGGGTCTTCGTTGCTGCATGCAGGCTTTCTCTAGTTGCGGCGAGCGGGGCTACTCTTCCTTGCAGTGTGTGGGCTTCTCATTGTGGTGGCTTCTCTTGTTGCAGAGCACGGGCTCTAGCAACATGGGCTCATAGTTCTGGCTCACGGGCTTAGTTGCTCCGTGACATGTGGGATCTTCCCTGACCAGGGCTCCAACCCATGTCCCCTGCATTGGCAGGTGGATTCTTAACCACTGTGCCACCAGGGAAGCCCCCCTGTTCTATATAGTAGGTCCTTATTAGTTATCTATTTTATATATAGTAGTGTGTATATGTCAATCCCAATCTCCCAGTTTATCCCTCCCCCACCCTGCTTCCCCCCACTCCTGGTAACCATGTTTGTTTTCTACATCTGTGACTCTGTTTCACTTGTGGTTTTGAGGTTTGCTTTATTTTCTAAATTCAAAAGCAGAATAAAATACATTGCTTACACAGTAGTATAAAACACCATAGAGGAAAATGTTTAATATGAAACAATTTTAAATAGATTCCTGTCTGGTTGAATCAAGATTGGTTATCCAAGAGAGGTGATACCACTGATATCTGACAGCAGAACATATGGGGCTGTACTTGGAAGATGCAGCCAATCTGGGTGGAAGGTGAAACATTAATTGTCCTTCGGATGCTTTGCCCTCAAGACATTTGTGGATGTAAAATTTATTTTTAGTTTTCACCCATGTGGATGGTACCAGGGATGCTCAATTCTTTTAGTTATAGGATTTCATTGAGTATAGGAACCCTTGAATTATCTGAGTTTTGTAGAGGAGGAAGAGTAGGCAAAGTGAGGGCCATCACGATGACAGCTGTGCAGAATCGAATGAGCATTTTTAAAAATGGCTCTTTCCATGGCTGACTGAAGTGAATGGGGAATTTAGGAAGAAGAGGGTTGTGGTGTGTGTGGTGGAGGGCACGTTATTCTCAAAATCTCTTTCCCCTCTGCTACCCTTTTCCAGGCCACTGCAATTAGAGCTTGTATTGCCACACGTCCATAGTCTTTCAGGCGAATAAAAGGAGGGACAGTGGGCATGGGTGGCTCCCACGACCAGTAGTTACAGCAAAGAGCTGCTTTGGGGAGTGGCTCACATCTTTTCTGCACTGGTGGCATCGAAGGGGCTGTGTTCAGCCCACCGCTGGAGTGGGGACCAAAGTTAGGATCTCATTGATATTAGACCCAGGGGCTGATTTTTAAAAATAACTTTGAACTATTCTGCAGACCTGGGGAGAATGGCCACGGGGGATGGGGTTTGGGGTGTAAAAAAGATGTACCACGCTGGATGCTTAAACTCAAGAAGCTTTATGCGTTGCTTCAAAAGGACAGCTGAAATGTCGAAGAGATAAAGGCAGCAGAGAAGTGACCGTGTGGATGTAGCATGAGAAAATGATTTATCAATTAAATTTTCCTTAAAGAAAACTAGCCTCTGAAGTTCTAAGATAAATACAAATATCCTCCTCCCACCCTTAACTTCAAAGATATACTTTGGACTGAAAACATAACAGCTTCAAGTTTATAGATACATTCATAGATGATAGAGCATTTATGGGTCAGATGGTTCACATTTATCTTCAGTCACTGAGAACATCAAGAATGTAACCATTCACTCCCAGAAAATGTCTCACAGAACCTCAGAGGCAGAAAATAAGATATTAAACACGCAAACATGCAATGCATGCAATTTTTAAAACTTACCATATTTGGGGATGGGAAAATATATTTTGCAAAAGCAAGTTATAGGGGTTTTTATATAGTCCTTGTTTTTAAAATTCAAGCAACAGGGCTTCCCTAGTGGCGCAGTGGTTGAGAGTCCACCTGCCGATGCAGGGGACACAGATTCGTGCCCCGGTCTGGGAAGATCAGGCCCGTGAGCCATGGCCGCTGAGCCTGTGCGTCTGGAGCCTGTGCTCCGCAACGAGAGAGGCCACAACAGTGAGATGCCCGCGTACCGCAAAAAAAAAAAAAAAAAAAAAAAAAAAAAAAAAAAAAATTCAAGCAACAGACTTCCTTGACATACTTTAATAAGGCATTAAGCAAAAATGTCAGTCTGAGTAGCTCCTACTCCCACTATTTCTCTACTTGTTTCTACACTCCTATCATCGACTCTAACAGCTACTGAAATTGGGAAGGGTACTAAAGAGATAAGGTAAAACGGGCAGAAAATGGAGACATCCTTCAGTCTCCAAGAGGAGAGGCAATTCAAACACCTACAGAGGCCAGGCAGGTAATGCAAACTGTCCAGGTTCATGAACACACAATGGTGCGAGCACAGTGATGAGTGCTACTTGGTCTCCATGTTGGGGAGACAACACTGGGGAACATTGCAAACAGAATACTTTCCCCGTGTAAAGGCCAATCAGATGCTTCCGATGGGATTATAGGTCAAGGGCTGCCAGGTCTTCCACTTTTGGGGAAAAAAAAAAAGAAGATGGAAATCTGGGAGTTTTGCTGCTCTCTCTGGATTATGAGATGTTGGTCTTTAATTAAGAAATTAAAATTATAAGCATGAGCCAAACAAAATAGAGGCGTTCTTGAGATGAGCCAATGTGGGACATCTGATCTAAGCAAACATTTAAAGTAACTATGGATAGACCTAGAAAGCTCTCCACAAATCACACTACACACTCATAAGTTTAAGTTCACTCTCCCCATTCCACATCCCCATCTTCTCCCCCCATCAAAGAGTCAGGATTAGAACGTCCCCAGAACTCCTTTCTTTAGTTTATCTGTTTATATAGATGTGTGTATATCTTCATTTAATCCTCACAATTTATAAGGTTCATCCAATTATCCTTATTTTCAGTTCAGGATCCTGAGGCAGAGATTAATCTACTCAGTTACAGAGGTATAAGCAGTGGAGCCCAGATTTGAATCAGGTAGGCTGGTTCCAGTCTGTGATTAACTGTAACATTTTAAAATGTTACCATTTTCTACATTTAGTAAATATTAACAAGTATTAATTTCAGTGGTCTCTCAGGTTACTCCCTAGTTTTTTTTTTTTTTTTTTTTTTGCGGTATGCGGGCCTCTCACTGTTGTGGCCTCTCCCGCTGCGGAGCGCAGGCTCCGGACGCGCAGGCTCAGCGGCCATGGCTCACGGGCCCAGCCGCTCCGCGGCATGCGGGATCTTCCCGGACCGGGGCACGAACCCGTGTCCCCTGCATCGGCAGGCGGACTCTCAACCACTGCGCCACCAGGGAAGCCCGTCAGTCCTATATTTTACAGAAAAGAACCCCCCTCCCTAAAAGACAGGATGACTGTAACATAAATAAGGCTCCAAATTGTCCTGCTGTATTGGATGTGTCCTTTACTGTCATAATGGAGCAAAAACATCTGGTACCTTTTTACTGATCCTAAGACCTGTTGGTATATTCAGTTTTACTGGGCACAGCCTCCTAATTCTTATTCACATAGAACATCAGCATCTTAAGAACCACAGTAACATCCTTATTGATTTGGCAGTTTTTCCCAGGTTGGCAAATTCTCTTATAGGAATTTACTAAGTTTAATTTCCACCAATTAATTTGTAATCTGGTATTTGAAGCTGGAGCACGTTCCCTTATAGTCATTAAGTTTAAATCATAAGGTGATTGCAATCATACAATAAACCAGTATAACACAATAAAAAGTAGTATTAGAGAAAGTATGTATACAATACCATTAGCCAAACAAACAAAATACACAGAACAAGAAATTTTTATTATCCCCAATGCTGGTGCATAACCAATAACAAGCTTAATTAGAGGAGGAGACAGAGGGAAACTTCAGATACCGAGGTGGATTTCTGGGCAGGTTTAAAACCTTTAAGGGTTGTTCATGAAGTCTTTTTTGGGTGTAGGGCTTTCCTTTTACTGGACAATTTTCACTTAACAGTTCTTACATTATGAAGTTCAACCAGAGTCTTTTGCCTGTAAAAAATGAAAAACAGAGAGCAAGTAAAACAGAATATTTCTCTAGTATATACGGATGTTAGAAATAGTTTGTTTTCTTTGTACTTTCACATACACATTAATGTGTAAATTTGAAACTTATTAAGGACATCTTAATTTTTGACTTTTAAAAATGTTCAAGACAATGAACTTTCTTGAATTAAAAATTACAGTAGCTTTTAAAATGATCAAGATACACGTACAAACAAAATTTCAGATGCTCTTGGAAACACATTTTAAGATATAGCACACATGATACATATTTCTTTTGGGGTTTGACTATCCTTTCAGGATACTGAAGAATACTCGATTTATTTTACACTAAAAATTTAGCTTTTGATAACCACGGCTTGGATAGATCACAAAATGGAACCTGACAGTTTTCTCAATATGCTTTCAGTCCAAATAACTCAAAAACATCTCATGTCCTAAGCTGGATAAATTAGTTACTTTTTCTCATATAATTAATATCAGTGGGCTCTTGTACTGGCAGTCTGTCTTGTTCATGATTTACTCTTGCAAAGCCATCCCTTACAGTAACATATATTTTCCTCAATGCAAGGAAATTAATCTGGACCAATAACAAAGTCAAAGCCATAAATGTTTCAGGACATTCTTGAAAACAGGTTTCAACAGTATTAAGATCCTTTTTCTTTAACAATTTTCTTCCTTTTTCATAACTGTGCAGTCACTATTCTACCAAAAAAAAAAATTTTTTTTTTTGAAGACCAAGTTTTTCATTGGCACGGAACTATTTGGAATGAACCCAAGTGACAGTGGAATGCCAGGTCTCTCCTCAAGTAGTTTCCTCCTCTCTTCACAGCGTTTAACTACTCTCTATCAATAATCTCATCGCAGCCGAGCTCTTCGGTCAGACGATTGACAACCATGAGTGAAAAAAGCTCTTCGATAAAAGCCAACTGATCAAACGGGGTCTTCTCATAATGCATCTGAAACCCGCCATCCAGAGCTGCTTCTCTTGCTCTGGAGTTTCTCAAAAACATCTTGTTGGCTTCTTCAAGGGCCGCTGATACTCTGTAGCCTGCACCACTCAGCTGCTCCTCTTCCGGATAGTCGTAGTCGTCCTCCCAGTCATCGAATTCCTCGCCCTCGTCCTCGCTCTCGAAATCAGGGCCCGCGATCTGGCCTGGCTGCTCCCCAGGGCCGGGCCGGCTAGCGAGGCCTCGCTGCCCCAGCGGCTCCGCCATTGGCTGGGCGGCCTCCTCCTCCATCGGGCCTTCCTCCTCCAGCTGTGGCTGGGCCCCGGCGCGGGAGGGGTTCAGGGATGGCTCCCGGCTCCCGCCGCCTACCTCCATCTGCGGAAGGTCACTCTCGCCAGGCATCACATCCATCTGCAGGTCATTGCTTTCCTCATAGAGCTCGGACAGCTCGTTCATTTCAGACATTGTGCAAGCAGCTCAACCTCCCCGCAAGGCGTTTTCGGCCAGATCGGAGCTACGCGGCCGTGCAGTTGTGCGCTTGCGCAAGCACCGTGCGCTTGCGTGACCTTGTGCGTGTGCGCGACCCCCAGACACCGCCTACCCCTCGGAGCGCTGTTTGGGGGCCGGCAGCTCGCAGTTCCGCCCCGGGAATGTTCCCGGGGCTCGCTAGCTGGCTCTCCGTGCGTACGAACTTCAGACCTAGATGGTGTACGTGCAAGAGCATTGCTTGGCCTCTGACTTACCTAACCGTTCTGCTGCTTATAATGCGATAAGATTGAAAACACATGGCTTCTGTAAGACCCCTTACTCCTCCTCCCTCATCGCCCCCCTCCTTTCTCTCCCTCTTTCTGCTCCTACTCTTTCCCCCATCCCCAGGCAGTCGCGTCTGTTCCACGGTTTTATCTGTCTTTTATCTGTGCGCTAATGACCGCTGAATCCGCACTTCCAAACCACACGAAGTTCTCAACCACAGCTCACCATATTTAGAATTTATCCATTCATCTCTCCTATTTTTCTCATTTAAAAAAGTTAAATTCACAAATAAGCATATTATCGGTGTTCTTTAAAAAACCAGACAAGAAATACACAGTCCCATTGCATTTCGCAGGAGATAAATGTACACTGTTACCAGTTTCGTGTGTATTCTTTAAACCCTTTTTCTTTGCGTTTACATGAATCTTTATGTCCTCGTGGAAAAAAATCTTATTTTTTTACATGTCTTATATAATTGTCTTCAACTGACAAAATAAGCAAACAAACAAAAAAAACCCTCAGCATTGTCTTGAAGATTTACCTGTTAGTATACATAGACATATATTTTTTCATAGTATTCTATTTGTATAGCTATACTGTAGTTGACCTAACTATGCACAAATAACTTTATTTTTTGATATTATAATCTATGGGTAATTGAACATCCACATGTGCCAGTATTTCTCTAGAATAAAAACCTAGAAGTGCACAGGTGGAATTGTGGGGTGTGCATACTTTAGTTTTTAGTGAATGTCAAATTGCTCTCAAATTTGCTGTACAAATTTAAGCTCCAGCCAGCGGTGTCTGAGAATATCCACACCGTTACCAGACATGATTTTGTTGAACTTCAGCAATTTTATCAATTTAATGCCGTCTTGTTTTATTTTTTATAGCCTTAATTTATTGGAGATTATCTTTCAATATGTTTATCGAACATTTCTATCAATATTACCTCTGAAAATTAAATGGTCTTATTTTGGGTTTATTTCTTTTTCTTATTGATATAGGAATTTCTTATAAACTCTGTATATGAATACTTTGTTTCACATGTTACAAATATATTCTCCCTCTTGTTTCTTGTTTTGGGGTTCTTATACAAAAGTTTAGAAATGGGTTTTCATGCAATCAAATCGAAGGGTTTCTTTCCTGTCTTTTTCTTTCTATTAAGATGGATTTACCTACCTCAGAAATCATAAGCATAATCTTTTATCTGTCTTCTAATGTTTGTATAGATCTTTTATGGATCAAACATTTAGTTATAAATAGCATGAGGACAGGATTTATTTATATATTTTTTCATATATGTAGCTTATTCAGCCACCTCTGCTAATTTAATCAATCTGTGCTTTTGTCTGCTATTTGGTGCCACATCTATCATAGACTAAAAGACCACAAAAGTGTCAATCTGTTTTTAGACTTTGTAGTCTAATGAATTTCTGTAGTTTTATAATATGTCTTAATAATAAGGAAAATTGTCTCTTTGTTCTTTTTTTTTTTTTTTTGCGGTATGCGGGCCTCCCACTGCCGCGGCCTCCCCCGCTGCGGAGCACAGGCTCCGGACGCGCAGGCTCCGGACGCGCAGGCTCAGCGGCCATGGCTCACGGGCCCAGCCGCTCCGCGGCATATGGGATCCTCCCAGACCGGGGCACGAACCCGTAACCCCTGCATCGGCAGGCGGACTCCCAACCACTGGCGCCACCAGGGAGGCCCTGTCTCTTTGTTCTTTAAAAAAATTGCTTTAGCTCTTATTGCACATTTATTCTTCCAATGTGAATTTTAGAAGTAGTTTGAAAAGTTCCCTGAATGGCATTGGTGGAATTTTTATTGGAATTGCATGGAATTTATAGATTAATTTGGGGGAGAATTGACATCTTTATGGTATTGTCTTCTCATCCATAAAGGTGATATATCTCTTTCTACTTGTTCAGGTCTTATTTGTACCCTTCAATGAAGTTTTCCAAAAAGTCTTATGTGATTCTTATTAGTTTTATACTTAGGTTCTCTTGTAAAATGTACCTTCCCCCTCTCCCCCATACAGTGTCAAATTGGCTATTGCTGATACATGGGAATGACGTTGAAATCTGTATATTGATTTTGTTTTTAGTAATCATTTTAAACTGAAACATAAATATAGAAAACATAAATATAGAGTAGTGCACAAGTCATAAGTGTATAGCTTGATTATCACAAAATGAACATGTTTGTATAACCACTACCCAGATCAAGGAACACCATTTGCAAGATCCTAGAAAACCACTTGCTTTCTCTTCCTTTGCACCAAAAGTCACCACTCTCCTGACCGCAAACAGAATAAAATACTTTTGCCTGCTTTTGAACTTGATATAAATTCAACTGTGCAGTATACAATCTTTGTGACAGGCTTCTTTTTGCCCAAGGAATATATTGTTGCTATGTAGTAGCCCCTTGTTTGAATACCACAATGATCATTATTGGGATTGTTTCCAATTTGGGGCTATTGTGAACAGGGCAGTGATTATCCTTATTGAGAAGATCTTTTGGTGTACGTATTTATACAATTCTTTTGGATATACATCTAAGAGTAGGATTTCCTGATCATCATGTATAAGCAGCTTCAGTAGATTCTGTTAAGCAAATCTGAAGACAGGATTAGCCAATTGGTGCATTGTTGTTTTAATGAACCCTTGAAACAGTATGACAAATATATCTCTGCAAGTTAGTCATTACACTGTGGTTTCCAAATAAGCAAGCCTAGAATCTCAAGTAAAAGAGACAATCTTCTTGGCTAACTAACACAATTCACTTGGATAGTCTTACTTCATATTGAAAGTCTTAATATTAGTGCCTTAGTAAGAATACTTTTGGTGGCAGATGACTGAAACTCAGTTCAAACTAACTTATATAAAATTAAATAAATAAAATAGAAAAAAATACATAAAAACATAAAGGGAGGGGGGAATGTATTGGTTGAACTGATGAAACACACATTACCCCCTGACGTTTTACTGTTTTTAACTCTCAGCTCTGACTTTTCTCCAGAGTGAAAGTTTCATTTTCCAGCAGGCTTTCCCCACATGGCAGCAAAAGATGGCTCCTAGAAGCTTTGGGCTTATACTAAGGTCTTAAGTGGCAGGGAAAGATGCATTCTATTATTCACCTCAGTTCCTCCCCAAAGATGTTGATTGACTTTGCTGTATCCAGTGGGATGGTGTTTTCTGATTGGCTAGGCCTGGATCATGTATCCAGATGCAAGGAGAGGGGTAATGAGATGGGCGTATCAAACCCACCTGAACCTCATGGTCTAAGTGAGATTATTATAGAAAGTGGGTGGAGTGGTTTCCCAAGGCATGCCGAGCAGCCAAAAGCAAAACAAGCAAATGTATGTACATTACTGTTAGATGGTATGTAACTAGGTATAATTAGTTTATAGCATTATACATGTTTAATTTGTTTATGTTTTCCAGATTATTGCAAATCATCATATGCAGTCTATTTCATTTGCTTCTGGAGGGGATCCGGTAAGTATGAATTCATAAAACTTCTTTTTATAAGAGTTAAAAGAACTTCCATGTAAAGCATATTAGCCACTACCTGTCGTTTCCAAATATCTTATTACTGTTTGTGAATAGCCACATATAGCAGGTAATCAAAAATTTGGTTTTGACAGAATATTTCCTGTCACTGATTTTTTTTTAAGTATTTGGATTAGTAGATGAATTTATAATACTCCATTGTGTTATTATCTGAGAAGCTTCTTGTAGATAATATCCAGTTCATAAAAAACAAGCATGTCATACGTGTTTTGCCAGTCCTCCCTCAGAATTCCTTTCAACGCAGAGTTTCAGGCAGATCCTACTAATCAACTGGATTTGGTATACGTGGGGAAGCATATTTGCCATTCTGGCCGTCAACCAAGGCAACTAAATCTAATCCGAAATGAGCAACTAGGTTTGCAGAAACTCATGGAGGGAACGCTGAGCTGGGGAGAGAAAACTTGCAGTTCCTCCCTACCAAGAGGCCCTGTGATGCTCGTTTCCCATGAATTGTGCAGGACTGAGTCAGTGCTGTCCCTCCAAGCCTTCTTTGCAGAGTGGAGGGTCATTCCCTGACCTCCAACTGCATCAACTGTGGACCAGAGCAAAAGGAGAGGGTCATTGAAGCTAGGAATCCTGTGACTGACCAAGAAACAAATCTGTTTAAATGGAGGGAGGAGGAGGAGGATTTTGCTCCTCTGTGACATTGTGACATTTTTCTTGTACCTTGAAATATAGAGTTGACCCTTGAACAATGCAGGGATTACGGGCCCCAATCTTCCACCAAGTCAAAAATCTTCGTATGACTTACTGTGGGCCCTCCATATCCCCAGGTCCTCTATATCCACCCTCCATCCGGCCTTGTAATCTGGCTTCAACAACGACTCCAAGGATGTGTTTGGTAGCAGAGAGGGTTGACTACCAGTCTGAAAAGGCCCACATTGTCTGTTACTTCTCTTCCTAACCCATTATAACTCAACCATCCATGAAGGAACTCGAATACTTTCCTTAAGCAATTTAAAGTAATGAGTTCTATAAGAGTAGTGTGAAAAATAATTGTTGCTGTTTGCCCTAAATTTTCCTTTTCAAGTTTCAATGGTTGCTGTCATTTTAGAATTGGTATGAAAATCTTTATCTTACCCTAGGCATGCCCTGCATGGTGTCTACCATAGTTCTCCAGAATCCTTGTTCTTTTTAGACTGTCTTTATGTGCCTTCAGTTCTTTATTTCTTTTGACCAACCAAAGCACTGCCCCTACAAAGACAAACAGTAAAGAATTGTAGCCACTGTGGGAAAGTTTGTACCTACTGAATTGAGTGGCACCCTTGTGCTCTCTGCAGCTGGAGAGAAAGCCTGCTGGTTTTAAATAGAAAACTGGAGTGACCAGAAGCCTTGGCATTAGAGGTCCCCCGAGTGAAGTTCTACCCTCAGGTCAGGGAGGCAGAATGGTGGAGTGCCAGGCTCTGCAGTCGAGTAGACTTGACTTATTTAGACTCGAAGCTTCAGGGTCCTCATCTGTAAAATGGGGAATGATCACCCTCGCCTCAAGTGCTGTGAGAATTAAGTGGAATGGTGCATGTAAGCTGCTAGCACAGTGCCTGGCACAGAGTGATAACTGTCACCACTGTTGCTAACACATGTCTGTATTTTCTTAGGACACTCACTGAGATAATGTACATACAGCTTCACATCAGATAACGGTCCAAGGGGTAGGCAACCAGAAGTCTCCGTGGCCCAATGTAGTACCCATTCTTTCTACCATTGTCCCTCCAAAGTTTCAAAAATACTGGGTGTTTCTCTCACCTCTCCACCTTGCTCACCCTCACTTTTACTCTCGTCTCATAAACAGTTTACTTGTCTTCCTTCTTTCAGCCCTGAAGGCAGTTCTTGGTAATTGTTCTGTGTCTGTATATGCTTTCTTCATCTCAAGAATGCATTATGAGTATGTCAAAATTGAATATATTTCTTACATTTCCCCCCACTATTTGTGCTTTGCTTTTAACATCCTTTAAATTCTCCCAGATATTTACAGTTATAGAATTTTAGGACTGTGAGAATGTTGGAGACTCTTTTGAAGATGAGGAAACTGAGGTCTGGAGAGGCCCCATGAGCTCTTTCCCATCAACTAATATAGCAGACAACATTGCTAGCATCATACCACCTCTCCAACTTTAAAATGAGCAGCCAGGCCCTTGGCAATTGTGGCTTTGCTTCTAAATTACATAATGTAAAGCTCATAGATATGACCTTATTTATTTATAAGATATTTCAAATCTTTTGTCTTTTTGCATAAGAGAGATTTACTTAGGTGTGTGTTATTTTTTAAAATAACTGAAGGCAAGTTATGCTGGCCCTGAGATCCATTTCCTGTATGATTCATTGTGGGTTATTAAGTGATTGTCCTTGAGGGTATTACAAACATGGGCTTTTATTTCCTGCCAGTTGACTGCATCTTTCCTCTAGAGAGTCGTGCTTCTAATCTGCAAATGGCATTGTGTGTATTTTTTTTCCTGAGAACTGAGATAACAAAAAGCATCTTTAATTATTAAAATCTGATTCATCGGCATACTGTTTTCAATAAAAGTCAGAATTACCAAGTAGCTTTTTGTTTATTTGTTTTTCCAAAGCCAGCAACATATCTCTTTTTTTTAACGTAAGTTTAAATGGTGCTATTATATCTTTCTTTTAAAGTTTTTTATTTTTATACAATTTTTAAAGGTAAAGTCCATTTACAGTTACTACAAAATATTGGCTCTGTTCCCCATGTTTTACCATACATCCTTGAGCCTACCCAGTAGTTTGTACCTCTCACTCCCCGACCCCTGTATTGCCCACCTGCCCCTCCTCCACTGGTAACCACTAGTTTGCAGCACATCTCTTTTTGAACTCCTTAGGTTTTTCATGGGTTCTCTTTTTCAAAAATGATCTCTCCTTTCTATATATTGATCAAATAAGTGCCTTGTATTTTCGCCCTCTTATTCCGTAAGTTGCACTGCACACAAGCAAGCTAACAACCATAAAACCCATGTCTCTTTAATCAACTTATTTTCTGATGTATGTGGTATCTGTTTGGACAACAGGGAAATCATGGTGCCACATCCTAGTCTGTGACACCTTTGTGACTGCGTAACCCCTGGTATTTCAACTTTCAACACAGGAGAGTTATAGTCCCTAACCATTTTTTTGTGAATGTTTGTCCTAACATATTCCCCACCTGCATTCTCTTTTGTTCTTAGTGACATGGTCTGCCTCTAAATTTTTAATCTTCAGATTCTCTCCCCAAGGGGCAGAGAATGTGGACTCCACAGTTGCTAAATATATAGTGTATATTTGTTTATGTTCCCTCCTAGGATGGCTTTCCTTTGCTCTTTAAGCAGAAACCTTAGTATCGGTCCTTGCCTGAGTATCATATCCTAAATGTACTCTTATCATTCAACAGTAACAATCCATTCATTTTAAATGCAATCATTTTCCCTTTTTTATAGGATACTACAGACTATGTTGCCTACGTAGCTAAAGATCCAGTTAATCAACGAGGTATGGAAAGCAACTAATAGATTTTCTTAAGAGCTGGTATATACCAACTTTAAAAAGAAACAAGCAATTATTTTCGATATGCAAAGTGATGAGAATCACTAGAATGCTATACTGGGGTCTAGAAATATTAAATGCCTCTGAGTTTGAAATAAATAGCCCTGCTAGCAGAGCAAAGTAGAAAAAATATATAGGTGGGATTTAAATCCCACCAGTCATTTGAGTCATTTACATCCCATAAACCAAAAGGCTTATCATCTATTTGTATAAGCGAAAGAGAAGCTGTTCTGGTTATAATAGACGGGGCTGGTTGCCACATCCCCAGTGGACAAATGAGTTACCCTTAAGACTGAAACCAGTAACGTCATTGGCCTGCAGTGGCCTTGGCACGTGTGTGTGTGTGTGTATGTGTGTGTGTGTTTATATGCATTGAGCCTGTGCACTTGCTGTTCAGGAGCCTGGCATGTCACTCTGTCTGGCTTTTTCTCATCTTTTGGATCTCAGTGTAAATGTCTCTTCTTCAGAGAGACCTTCTTTGACTGATACACTACCATCTCCAGTAGTATATGCCACCCTGCTGTGTCATAATACTTTATTTCTCTTCTGTTGACAGTTATCCCACATTTTTGTTATTTTATTTACTCACTTGTTTATGTGTTTAGTGTCTTTCCTTTCTACTGAAAGCTCCTGGAGGGCAGGAACCTGTTTATCTGATTCACCGTTGTTTCCCAAGCACTCATCACAATGCCTTGCACATAGGTGATGTTCCATGACTATTTTTGTTGAATGACTGAGTGAATGGAAGAGTGAGTCGATTAGTTGTCTTATCCCAGGATTTAGCAAGGTTACCTAAGAAACTCTCCTTCCAGCCACACTTTGGATCAGGGGCCTGAAGTTAGGCCATTGAGCCTCTGTAGACAGACATGCTGAGTGTTGCTTCTCATTCCTAACTCTGGAACATTCAGACTCCTCTTAGAGATGAGTGTTAGGTTGCTTCTACTCCTTAATTAGAGCCTGTGAATTGAGCAGTATCCCCTGTCACCACCCCAGGGGTGGAGTTTGCCCCCAAACATTTATTAAGTACACATGGAGTGGAATTTGGAAATTCAAAGAGCTATAAAGACACAGAGGCAGAAATGTGCGTGGCATACTGGGGACAGGTGAATAAAACACTAGAATGCAGGTTGTGTTTGGAGGAGAAAAAAATCAAAAGGGCATCTAGAGGGCAGATAGGAGAGAGCTAATAAGTAGGAACTTATTCCTATGGGCCAAAGGGTGGAGAAGGCTGTTTATAAAACAGAGACTTAGGAAGGTTGATTTGGCAGCAGGATGCAGTAGATGGATTCAGGGAAGGAGGGAGGTCAATTTGGAAGCTCTCGTGATTGTCAGAAATGAAATTATGAGGACCAGCTGCTGGTATAGGACCTGGCACAGAGTAGGTTCTCAGTAAATGCAGGCCAAGAGAACATGGCTCGATGAGATGGAAGGAAGGAACAGGTGACAAATATTGTGCAATACTGCATTAAAATAGCCTCTAAGCTACATAATAAAGAATGGATGTTGCTCAAAGAGTTGATAGAAGAGACAGGAACTAGTGAAGGGGAAACGGGGGAGTAGGAACAGAACACAACAAAGGATACCAGAAGAGCAACCTCTTTTAAACAAGCCTGAGCTTCCTTAAAGAATAAAAGTATGCTATTTTTGGGAAGGTCTCTGAACAACGAAGCCCTTTCTCTCAACCTGAAAAGGGCAGGGTGAAAGGAAGAACAAATAGATCAGGAAATCCAGATGTTTAGTAACTTTTTCCATCAGTCACTGAATATCTCAGGCATGTCATTGCTCTTCAGTAAACAGCAGGAGGCGTTCAAAGATTCTGCTCATTGCTGAGGCTAATGGTGAGCAGGATCCACATGCTTGCAAATCTCCCTGCTTGCTTAAGTGCAATAAGAGAGGCAGAGAAAATACGATGCAACTCGTTCACTTTGAAATCTCCTGTTCTGGTGTCCGAGTAGTTCATCAGAGCTGAGTTGCTAGAACTCACGGGGATCCCAGCCAGGGGTTTCTGCAAAGGCATTTATGAGAACTATTGACTGAGCTCATGGATGGGATTTGAGAGTTGAGAATAGATTCAGAAATGGTTCAAATAGAGGTTTCATTGTTTTCTTTCTTTAGTCCCCAGCCCGTGTATAGGAAGTAAGAAAGGTGCTGGAGTCAGACAGTCTGGGTGGGAATCATAATTCTTCCCCCATCTCACCATAGGCCTCAGCCAAGCTGTTTCACGTCCTGAACCTCAGTTTCTTTAAGTGGGAGAAATAGCATCTACTTGCTGGTGTTATTGGGAGGAGTAACTGAGGTAATACAGGGAAAGCATCATTTCCTTTACAGTCTCTTCTCATCTTTCTTCTTTAGGGAAGCAGGTCTGTTAAGTAGCTAGATGACTTAGAAATCTACGGTGATTTTCTTGGGCAAAAAAGTTAGTATCTCCTCATCACTTACTGCTCCTTTTCCTGTCCCCTCACCCCTTCTCTTGTTTATCTTGGTTGGGAAGCCTTCTGCGAGAAGCCACTCTGTTCACAACATACCCACTGCTTGCACATCCCTCTAGTGTTAAATCCTTTCCCCTCACCTGAGCCTCTGGACTTTAATTTCTGTACAGAGGTACCAACACAGCTCTTGAGTCCACAAATAATTATTAATTACATACTAATATACAACGGGCTGAGGTAATTGTTGTGGAAGAAAAATAATTCCTGGCCACCATGGGCTCATCATCACGGGGGAGAGAAACAGAACCTGTAGGGTGTGCAGGAGAAGTAGGGGAGCATAGGGAATAGTGCCTGGAGCCTGGCAGGTGCCCAGGTAGGCTTTGTGCAATCAGTGAATAAAGGCGCAGGTGGAAGAGCTGTGCAGTGAGAGCTTGGGGCTGTGGGTTTGGATGGTGGGTAAAGGTGGGATTGCAGAGAAAGCAAAGAGTAGAAGTAGGGGAGCCATGGCTGAAAAGGTAGGGAGATTGTGGAGGCTTTGAATGCCAGCCAAAAAGTCACTGGGAGCTGTTGAAGATTTTGAGCTTTATAAAAAATTATTCTGGCTTCTGCCATTCTACTGAAATTAAAAAATGATAAGTTTTCTGGCCTTTGTATCTGTAAAGGAGGGCAGGAAAGCAGTTTGGAATTGTAGAGTCCAATTTGGAGGACATCTCATTGGTCCTGGGCAGGAGTGGTGATGCTTTAAACTGCACTGGGGGAAGAAGGGACGGTCTGGACAAAATTGTGAACTAATAGTACTTGGGAGCTATTTACATACGAGCATTGATAAAAAAAAAAAAAGAAATCAGATGATCATGAGGATTTAATGAGATACTGTATGCAATGCAAGTATCTCAGTGCCTGGCTCATTATAAGTATGCAATAAATGATAGCCATTATTATTATTGTCCTGAGCGGTTTGAAATGGTGTGCACTAAAGAAACAGGGATTTTTACAAATAGGAAACACAATCCAACAGAGAAGTAAGAACAAAAAAGTTATTTACTGTGTGCTCACCACATGCCAGGCATTATCAAGAGTATTTAGTCTGCATGGTCTCATTTCAACCTCACAACAATCCTATGAGGTAGGTATTAATGTTACTCATTTTTTGTAGAAGCAAACTCTGGAATTGAGAAAAGATGGTTTTACTAAGCTCACCCAGCCAGTAAGTACCTGGACCAACTCCAGGTCTGGAGCACACATTTACAAAAGAAGATTACAAGGCACCAAGAAACATAAAAAAAAAAAAACCAACAACAACAAAAAACAACTTTAACCTTACTAGTAATCAAAGAAACACAAATTATAATTAGATATCATATTTTGTCTTTGATAAAAGGTAAAATGTGATTTAGAGTAGTAGTAGCTCTTGAACACTGCAGATCCAAATGTTTCAGAGAGCAAACTGACCATTTGCATCAAACTTTAAAAAAGGTAAACACTTTTGAACCAGCAACTTCACTTCTAAGGAAATAAGCCATGCACAAAGATTAAGCAGTAAAGATCACCGTCATATGTTATTGATATAATAGGAAAAAGAAAATTAATTCAGTGTTCATAAATAGCAAATTATTTAAATGAATCCATAGACTGTACTACCATGTAGCAATTAATGTTATTGAGTACAAAAAGCAGATTATGAAACAATGTGTATGGTATGATTCCAGGTAATTTTTTGGAAAAAAGATAGGAAAGACAAGATGTGGCACATATATACAATGGAATATTACTCAGCCATAAAAAGAAACGAAATTGAGTTATTTGTAGTGAGGTGGACGGACCTAGAGACTATCATACAGAGTGAAGTAAGTCAGAAAGAGAAAAACAAATACCGTATGCTAATACATATATATGGAATCTAAAAAAAAAATGGTTCTGTTGAACCTAGGGGCAGAACGGGAATAAAGACACAGATGTAGAGAAACAGACTTGAGGACACGGGGAGGGGAAGGGGAAGCTGGGATGAAGTGAGAGAGTGGCATTGACATATATACACTACCAAATGTAAGACAGATAGCTGATGAGAAACAGCCGCATAGCACAGGGAGATCAGCTCAATGCTTTGCGACCACCTAGAGGGGTGGGATAGGGAGGGTGGGAGGGAGGCTCAAGAGGGAGGGGATATGGGGATATGTGTATACATATAGCTGAGTCACTTTATTATACAGCAGAAACTAACACAACACTGTAAAGCAATTATACTCCAATAAAGATGTAAAAGAAAAAAAGACTGGAAAGGCACATACCAAAATGTTCCTAGTATGTAGTTATTCCTGGATCGTGAGACTTATGTAATTTTTATTTCCTAGAGTCTTTCTATTTTCTAAAACTACTATAATGAATATTTATTACATTAGTAAAAAGAAAAGAATGTTCTGAACCCTTGAATAAATACAAAAAACAGTGAAATCAGAAAGACAGTGTTATAAACTTACCTGGTGAGTTTGGTTCATCCAGGGGAAAATGTTCAGTAGAAAGAAGAAGCCCAGAGGTTTGTGGGGCCTGAGGAGAGACAGGCCTTCAGGTGCAGGTTTGGAAAAGCTGCAGCTTCTTAGCCCTAAGGGTGAGCTAGATCACTGAAGGAAGAATCCAGAAAGAAGAAGGCTGAGGGTCTCAGGGAGTGGGAGAAGACCAAGAGATGAGTATCTGCTGAGATGCAGGAAGAGCAGTTTCTCTGGGAGAAGAACCTGGGAATGTCTCAGACTGAAGAAGAGTTAAGGGCAATGGAGGTAGAAAATGCCATTCAGTCCAGCAGTTGACAGGCCACTGGTCACCATGGGAAGCACAGTGTCAGTGCATGGGTCAAGGCTGGAGCCAGACCTCAGGGATGAGGAGAGCCTGGGGGGAGCCAGGCTTCATGCTAATAATCCTGAATGCTCCCACTGTCTCCCATCTGCTTGATTCACTTACAGCATTAGTGCATACAAGTCAGGGAAGCTGCCACTTTTTCCATCTTGGCTAGGACTCTTTAGTGAACTCCTTATTCTATAAAAGGCCTTTTCTGTAGAAAAGGTAAGTTCCAGTAAGAGTGTTTTGAGTTTACCTAGTGACTAATACAGCCTGCCCCTGTAATTGCTGTAAATGAGGAAATCTCTTCACTTCTTACTCCAAATGTGTACAGTCCAGAAAGGCTTAAATATTTTCTCTGAATCTAGTCTGTGAAGAGGTCCCAGTTTACCTGAACTACCTGGATATAAGAAGGCCATGGTCCTGAGTCTCTGAAGAAAACAAAACAAAACAAAACAAAAAAACCAAAACCAAAAGAAAGCAAAAAAAACCCCAAAACCAAACCAAAACAAAACAAAAGAACACTGTAAAACCAATTTAAATTAACCCAATTATGTATATTTATGTTTATGGTTATAAAATACATGCCTTATCGTCCTGGTGACATTCCGAAACTATGGACTGGACTGCAGGCTAGCTTCTTCAGGCTGGTTTCTTCCTAAGGGGTGGTAGGCTCCGTGCTTCAGTCCCACAGCACCATCTGGTGGTTGATTTGAGAAGCTGCACTCTTGAATTTCTAGTTTTCTAATAAAAACCAAAAGCAAAAACAAGCAAACGAGCAACAAAAACAATAAAACTGGTCCATTTAAATATAAAACAATAAAGAAGGGCCTGTTATTCTCGAAGAATTGTTTTCAGCCTCTTGTCCATGACTATCCAATTAGGAAACCAAATGAAAACGACAGAAGAATAAGAATCCAAGATTCTTTTAAATCTTACTTAATATAGTACAGTACCTGATACTCAAGAATAGAATTGTAGGTCTATCTGGCTATGAGGCGGGATGAAAAGAACCCAGGTGTGTTTCTGATTCCAGACATGGAGATCAAGGCTCAGGCCTCCATGCAAAATTACCACATCACTGGAAAGTCAAATCCTTTCTTGGGGGATTGGGACTTTTTATATGCTTGTCTTTCTTCCTTCCCATTAGCTAAAGATTGGGAGATTCCTGGCTAAGCTGGTGCTTATCTGAATTTTTGGATATGGGTCTAGCACTGGGAAAGGGGCATTTTTATGTGATTCAAACCCGTTCCTATTCTGGCTCATGACCAACCTAGAAAAGAACAAAGAGCATTTTCACAGAGCAGCACGTGAGTGGCGGCGAGAGCGCCATCAAAATGTGTGTGTTCCCTGAAGTTGGGGAGGCTGCACAGGACACCTGCACAGGGTCAGACTTTTTGGCCAGTTGTTTCTTTCATGGAGATAGGCACCACTGTGTTTTCTTTTTCTTTCTGTTTAATCCAAAAAAAGTAATATGACAGCAATAAGGTTATCCAGAGCAAAGCAGAAAGCGTGTTGGTAGCATCAGCCCAGGAACAGGACAAAAACCTCAAGTATCAGAATCAGAAAAGCTGAGAGAAATAAAACATTTTAGAAGTAAGTGAGAAGCGGTAGAGGACAGTTAGTGGGTTGGTTGATGCATTCATTTCTGTGCCCATGTGCCTTGCCCTGTTCCTCAGAGGGTTTAAGCTACTGCGACTGAGGGAAGATAGGATTTCTATAAAGCAAGAAGGGATTCAGAGATCATGCAGGGCCCTGTCTTGGCAGGTGAGGACCTTGCTATAGAGTACCTTATTCACACAGATTGTGGCATAATTAGAACTTGAACTGGGATCTGAATCTTTTCACAGAGTTTTTTCAGCCATCTTTGTTCTCACATCCCTCATGGGAGGTACACTTTGGTCTTCCTCCCTCCCTCCCTCCTTCCCTTCCTTCTTTCCTTTTCCTGCCTCTCTCGTTATCTTTTCCATCTTTATCTCAAGACATCTCCTTGATCCTAAGAGAAAATAAAATTACAAAAATTGTTTCCATTTTGATATGATTCCTGGTCTTGACTTCATTTTTAATTGGACCAGGAATTTATGGATGAAAAGAAAAGAATTCAAGTGAATTACCTTTTCTTCTCAGAACGTAACACAACTTTTTTTGGCTCCACCAGAGGACACATCTCCAAGGGCGCTTTGTAGGTTTAAGGATATGAGGCCTGACCAAGAAAGAGGAGACCATTTTCACAAATGTCCCAAGCAATCATTTGTACCACTCACTGGTTGTGAGATGCTGCCCCACGATGGTAAAATTGAAGACAATTTCTCACAGTAGAATTATGGGTGTGATTAGAGAAATCAGAATTTATTCATTCATCACATATTTTTAGAACACATTCTATGTGTTGGTCACTGTGTGAAGCTAGTGTAGAGAAAAAGAAGGGGCAATATACAATGGCAGTCTAAAGACAGACCAAACATTTTCCTTTGGTAAAAAGGGTATTAACTTATAGATATTCTTAATTGAGTTTTCAAAATTGTAATTGGCTCCTAAGTCTATTTCAAGATCCAAATTGCTTCTTTAAAGGGACAGCCTTATAAGAAATGATAATTAACCCTTTTGGAGATTTGACACCTTCGCATGGTTTGATTTACTGATGCCACCCCCTGCACGCACACACACGCACACATACGCACACCCCTTCCCAAAGTTCAGAGACATCAATTCTTTAAGTAAACGTTCAGCTAATTCTAAAATAAGAATTATATGAGATTCCTTGAGATGGTTATCAGCATAAAGCTAGGAAACACCATTGTAAGTTCTACCTTAACCTACTGTTACAGGCTCTGCAAATTCAGTTAGATGTGAATGAATTTTCTTTTACTTTAAATAAATACAAAATCCTTTTCAAGACGATGCAAAGCCTAAAATCACGCTTCCAAGTCAACACAGTTAAATCATTCCATCACGACAGGTATCCTCCTCTCCTCAAGTATCCCTTTTAGTAAAATGTTCCAGTGTTGGTTCCACAGTTCCACCGTTTCACAGCTTCCCTGGTATCTAAGCTATTTTGCTATGTACTCACTTAAGCCTTTCCTGTTCTCAGAGAATAGCTGACAGTTTTTACAACATTCTTGAACCATTATCAAGCTTTTCCTCATCCCTCAATTCTTCAGGCTATACAAACCAATATATGTTTTAAAAATTTCTCATGAGACTTTATTGCCTGTATCTTTAAGTCATCCTTATGACTCTTTCTAAGCCATCCTGAGGAAACTTCAAATTCAGTTCAGTTTTCGTATTGTAAGGCCCTAAGGACGACACCATACTCTAACCAAGGCAACTGATATTCCATATGTTGGGGAGATTAATTTATAGTCCCTGAACACAAGCTCTGGTTTTTACACAGAAGCAGCAGCAGCAGATGTGCCAATTCGTTTGTGATGTTCCATCACCTGCCCCCTCCACAATTTATTTCTTTAATTTGCTAGTGATAACTAGCCCTTTCCAGTAACTGTTTTTCAAAGAAAGTGTCTAATAAAACTTTTAATATCTTCTAGTAATGTCAGCTTCATGAAATCTTGGTTTGGATGCTTATTGGAGATAGTTCTTTAATAGGATTTCAAAGACAGGGATTACCATACCATCACCGCTTTCTAGTAGCAATGACAGGGAAAAGGGATGGCTAGACGAGCCCCTCTCTTCACCAGTAGCTCATCCCCCATTTTGTGGGGGGAGATTTAGAAAGTTACCCTTTCTCAGTCATCTGTAGTGTACCATGCAAAGACAAGGCTGTAAACCTCATCTTCCTATCAGATTGCTGCCCTAAGCATCTTCTGTATTGAATTCTAGAGCTAACACTGAACATGGGTCACATTATTAGTCAAGATCAGTCTGCCTTGGGCTTCCCTGGTGGCGCGGTGGTTGAGAGTCCGCCTGCTGATGCAGGGGACACGGGTTCGTGCCCCGGTCCAGGAAGATCCCACATGCCCTGGAGCGGCTGGGCCCATGAGCCATGGCCGCTGAGCCTGTGCATCCGGAGCCTGTGCTCCGCAATGGGAGAGGCCACAACAGTGAGAGGCCTGCATACTGCAAAAAAAAGAGACCAGTCTGCCTTTATTAAAATGTGGGCCCCAAATACCTGCCTCCAGGCCAAAATTTATAAGTGTTTTGAGATACTGAGTTGTCAAATATGAATGTTTCTTCTCTTTGATGCATATGAAATATGAAGTATGCCATTTCAGAGCTGAAGAGAGCTTGTAAACCTACTTTTACTCAATTACCAGTTCATGTTCTGGAAGTATTTTGAATTGATCTGATCTTCTCTTACTGAAAATTTATTGTAATTTTTTTGTATGTCCTCTTGCAGCCTGCCACATATTGGAATGCAGCAATGGAATGGCCCAAGACGTCATAAGTACCATAGGGCAGGCTTTTGAACTCCGGTTTAAACAGTATTTGAAAAATCCTTCTTTGAATACTTCTTCTGAAAGGTCAGCCAGGAGTTCTATAATTATTTGACTTACCGTATTTTGTTTCATTTTAAAATTAATATGGCATTTTAAATTGACTAATGAACTTAGTAATTTTTTTTTTTACAAATAGGTACAGTTTCAGTACAAACTAATAGTGACATTTCTATTTTTCTTCCATTCATATTTGTTCAGATATTTCCTCTTGCTTTGTAATAGAATTAGAGGAAACACTAAAAGTGAGAAGGGGTCGACCCTGTTTCTCTGATGGTATACAGAGCTATGAATTGATTAGGTAATGTCATAAAATGAGCATGAACAAATTTCTTAGGTTTGTTTCAACCCCAGATCCCTTGCAGATCGGTTAAAAAAATTAAGAAAGAAGAGCAAAATAATAAGAATCAAATGTCTGTGACAGGAATTCCTATTAGTTTGTTCATTTGCAGTGCAGATAGATCAGCTCCAGCCAGACTGCGGCAGGGGTGGAACATGACGTGACCCAGGGATCTGGTTGTTCTGTTTAGTCCACAATGAAAGCTGAACCCTTTCAGGCCTGTCAGACTCCACCATGTGTGGAATGCAGTGAGGCCCCTGACTTGCAGAACTCACGCCCAAGAAATAAAATATTTGGACACTTTTAAATGCATTTCTGGAACCCCCCTAATTTGTCATTTTGTGTATCAACAGACACCGGGTTTGGAGATCTCCCTGTATGAGGTGGTCTAGGGTAGCAAAGGAGAGGCGCTACCAGCAGGCCTTGTTGTTGAATTTTTCCTAGGGTAGCACTTACCTCTTAGTGCTGTTATTTTGTTGACATGTAATGAACCCAACAAAACCGTGTGGGTTATCAGTGGAATCAGCTCAATTCAAATGGACTTGATATATTCTTTCTCATAAGAAACTTTTACTAATTCCAATTTGGAAGAAAAATCTGTTTGTTTTTTTTTTTTTTGCCCTGTTTCAATTTTAAAAACAATGCATGTTTACACAAATCTCCCCACTTGCCACATATGGTTCTAATATTTCTTTATGAATCTCATATACTCCAGATTTGTGCAGACAAGTTAGCTGGCCATAGCCTTGTATTTTTTTCATCTTGGTTTAGTAAACTGGGCCAGGCCCACTGCCCAATATTTAAATTTTCTTTGAGCAAAACATTTCCGAAATGGTACAATGAAAGAGTGCTGGAGAAATACAGGAAAACTTTGTGTTTTTATCCGATTGACCAAAACAACTGACATTCAGGGAGTTCGTATATATTTTATCACTGAGAGGAGACACAAAAGCATCACCCTTAAAAAAAAAAAAAAAAAAAAGCATCACCCTTGGCACTTTTTGTTGGCTTACCCCACTTTAATTGTCTACAGAAACCTAACAATTCAGCCATCTGGTTGCTTCCATCCAGATGTTTTCAGGATGATTTGCATGGTTCTGATCAGTCTACATCCCCTACAACATTTGAATTCCCACCCAGCCTCTTGGGGATTCTTTTTTCCCTTACAGTGAGGAGGTGCACGTTGATGACCATGCTGAGGAGAGAGAAGATCATGAGTATTACAATGAAATCCCGGGCAAGCAGCCGCCTGCAGGCGGTGTTTCAGATGTACGGATCAAAGTTCAAACCACAGAACAACTGGCTTACTGCCCCATACGGTGTGAAAAGTTGTGCTATTTGGTAAGTAACGTTTTATTGCTATTAGAACTAACAATGCAGTTCTCTTCTTACCACTGAGAGCTTAACTTGAGGATTACCAAATGCTAGTTTAGAGAAGGTATCATCTTCCTCAGCACAGAGCCAGAGAGTGAATCATTGTCAGAACCTGTACTCAATAATTTTTACTCCCAATCCCCCAACCTCATCCTCAGCAAGTGACCTCACATCCTACTTCATTGGGAAGACAAGGACGGTCCAACATGTTATCTTCAACTTCACCCTTCCGCATCTCTAAGTCTTCCTATGTTCTCCTTGGTTCTCTTCCTTAGCTACCGTCTCCATGACTAATCCTCCCCCTGAGCTCCTGATCCCTTCCCCTCCTACCAACCCTGTGCCCTTGTTCTGGCCATCAACCTCTGTCTCAGTCTTTATTCTCTGTCTGTCTACTGGTTCTTTCGCTTCTGTCTGCAAATAAACTCGGACTCCTCCAACTCATCTAATAATGTCCTACCTCTCTCTCACCTTCCTTTCACCCACAAACTTCTAGAAAACACTGCCTGTATTTCTGCATTCACATCCACACTACACTTCCAAAATCTGAACTCTGCTTGACAACTTGATAGAAATTTCTTTTACAGTGGTCACCGATTTTTTTTTTTTTTTGGTCACCAACGGTTTAATTGTTAAATCTTCAATCTTCTTCAATATTCTGAATCTGTCTATAGCCTGTGATATCTGTTGGCTGCCTCTTCTTTTTTTTTTAGACCTCTTCTGTTAGCTTCTAAACATTTTCGTCGTGTCATTCTCATTCTGCATCTCTAGTTGCTGCTTTTCTTTCTTTTTTCATGTTTTCTAACATTTTATTGAGTATATTCAAACTTACAAAAACGTTGAAAGAATTACACATGAGCACTCATATACTCACCACCTAGATTCTACAATTATAATTCTACTCTATTTACCTTGTCATCCTATGTTGTTAGCTATCACCCATCAATCCATCTGATTTTTGATGCGTTTCAAAATAAGTTGCATCTTTCCTTTTTATATCTTGTTTTCTTGCATGCCCTCCCCTGCAAACCCAAGTCTTACCACCATGGAACCCCTTTCCAGTGCTCTGCCCTTGGCCCTGGTGTCTCCTCTGACATGCCACCTGTGTACATACTCCACCAGTTTCTCTGTCTTCAGCCATTACCTACTTCTCCAGCTGTGATGCCACAAGCATTTCATTGCTTGTTTATACCAAGATTAGACTCAGCATTTTACCTTGACTCCAAGCTAGATTCCTCTACTGACGTACTCATGTTTATTAATGGCACTCCTATTCTTTCACTGATCTACAGTCTTTTGTTTTCTCACACTTATCAACTCAGTCTTCAAGACTTAGGATCCTACCATGAAAGTATCTTAAATCTACCCAACCTTTATCATTCCTGTTGCATCTTTCTAAGTTCTGGTCCTCACTTGCCCAGATGATTCTGAAATCCCCTTCCTTGTCTCCAGTTTCATTCCTTTAAACCCTCTTGCATGGTACTGCTGGATTAATCTTTCAAAAGCAAAGACATTGCCCTTCTCAAAGGCATCAGTGGATCCCATACCCTTACTGAAGAGAGCTGTGTGTATATGGGATTATTGAAGCCTTTGATAGCATGAGATTTTTCAAGGATGAAAAGTGGGTCTGGCACAAACCTTAGTAGAGTAGGGCTCCAATCTGCCAGTTCACGGTTAGATAGAGGTTTGCTAAATGGCCAGTGTTTATACAAGTGTCCTGGAAATCACACTTTCTGGCTGAGCTTGGATTGAATCCTGGAATGTGACCTCCCAAGCAGAGGTCTATAACCCTCAGGATATGGACCTTACATTTATGACCTCCCCAACCCTAATCAGACCCGCCTCTGCAGTTCCAAAACAGTGCACTGGGAGAGGAGGCTATACTCCCCGTCCAAAATCTCAGTTTCTTTTTCTCACCTGTCAGACACTTCCTGTGTCCGAAAATGGAGTTGTCTGCTAAATTCTGCTGGGAGCATTATTAGTGTTTTGTCTGTTTTTTGAAAGTTTATGAACGTTTACTATGTCTGTAAATGTTTCACAATTTGTTGTTTATACAGCCGGGAAACTCCAAGTGCAGCAGTGTGTATGAGAACTGTCTAGAGCAAAGCAGGGCAATAGGTAGGTACAATTGCTCTTCCCCATCTGCCACTCTCCTTATTTCTTCTACGTTATATGGTCGTGTGTGGCCCTTACTCTTAAATAGTTCATGGGAAAGTCAGGTGTATATAACCAAACATGTAGTGCTTCTGTTGCAGGCTTCCCACATTCTGAGAAGCGCAGAATGCCACATATGTGTCAGTTGAAAAGCTATGGTTCTCCCCTGCTCCTGTGTACTCTTCCACACTACAATTCTGCTTTATGGAATCTTTCACTGCTTTTTTTTTTTTTTTCTGCGGTACGCGGGCCTCTCACTGTTGTGGCCTCTCCCATTGCGGAGCACAGGCTCCGGACTCACAGGCTCAGCGGACATGGCTCACGGGCCCAGCCTCTCCGCGGCATGTGGGATCTTCCCGGACCGGGGCATGAACCCGTGTCCCCTGCATTGGCAGGCGGACTCTCAACCACTGCGCCACCAGGGAAGCCCCTCACTGCTTGGATATCATGAAAGCTCTCTTACTGGAAAGGTGATTTCTCTACTCAAACTCAAGGCAGTTCCGTTGCAAAGAATATCAGACAATAAGCTAATATGAAAATTGATGCTTGTCAAATCCATTAGGATTAAGAGAAAACCTTTATTTCTTCTTGGCAAAGGGAATAAAAAGAAATCTGAAATGTGAGAGTCCCAATTAGAGGTTCATACACCCCATACTTGCCAGGGCATTAAATATCTTATTTACTGCGTGTGATAATTGACATCAGGCACAACTTTTCCACAACACAAATGTAGGGCATAGACTATCAGGTTGGAAATATATTTTCATAAAAACATTCTACTGCTAGTTAGTCATTTTATTCTTATAAATTGTTGAAAGTATTTATTTCTTTGGGAAGCACAGTTTTGCAGCTTTAGAGGGGGAGATAACTGGACATTGTAAATAATGCAGTGGAGGATAGAGGTGGATAACCACACTTAGGAACTCAAATTAAATTAGCAGGCACTTGCCAACTAGAAGGTAGTTTCTCACTTCCAAGGATATCTTCATATTTCTTATGGAATTTTGCCAGTGTAATCCATGAATTTTATTATTTCTTATACAGTGGGGGTACATGAGGGTCTTGGTACAGCTGTGATTACCACTTTTCCTCCACCCTGCAAAAATAATCAGAGTAGTGAGTGGAGGCAGTATTTTAAATTCTTTAAAAACATGGTTCTTTTTGAAGGAAATTAAAATTCGATGCCACTCTTTAAAGGTATTTAAAATTCCAAATGAATTCTTAATAATATGAATAAAACAAATTAGTGTCAAGTGTAAATGTCTTTTTAAAACTGTGTCCTTGGGGCTTCCCTGGTGGCGCAGTGGTTGAGAGTCCGCCTGCCGATGCAGGAGACACGGGTTCGTGCCCCGGTCTGGGAGGATCCCACATGTCGTGGAGCGGCTGGGCCCGTGAGCCATGACCGCTGAGCCTGTGCGTCCGGAGCCTGTGCCCCGCAACGGGAGAGGCCACAACAGTGAGAGGCCCGCGTACCGCAAAAAAACAAAAAACAAACCAAAAAAAAAAACTGTGTCCTTTAGGAGCTGCAGTTCCTACCTTCATTCCTCTTTTCCTTTACCCTAGAGATTCCTAACCTAGGATTTAATAGTCAGGAACATACCACATGTGCTTTGTAGTCTTGTATCCATTTTCTGCCTGTGCTGAAGCTCACTTTGAACTGTCTCCAGATGCTGTTTTTTCTCATTCTGTGTTCTTCATTTATCCAACAGTGCACTCAGTGATCATCAGGACGTCCTGTGGGTCAGGCCCTGAGCTGGGTGCTAGGGATGGAGACACAATTGGCATTCGTGTCTTTTGCAGTTTAGCCAGAGGACATACCTTAAACCAGTGCTTACAAATGTGATGAGCATTTCAAAGCCCAGGATGCTATGGGAACAAATAACAGGGACACCTACCTTAATCTGGGAGGCTAGAGAGGGTCTCCCGAAGGAAGTAACAACCCAACTAAGACCTGAGGGATGAGTGGGAATTATCCAGGCACAGGGAGGGAAGTGGGAGGGGAAGGGAGAGAAAGGAGAGTATAAATGAGTACTGGTATTCCTAAGTGTGCCAGGACCAGTTCCCAGATCACTGCATGGAGAGGGTACATGGTGGGGAGAGAGAGGAGTTTCGGATCTAGGAGAGAGTCCTGTGGAACTCCAGAATGTTTCGCCCTGCCCCAATACCTCTTTTCCCAGCTCATCCCTCCTCCCCATTAAGCAGTCGTCATGGCATGCCCTCCTGGCCTCAGCCACCTAGCTTCTGAAGGGAACTCACTGAACAAGAATCCTCAACATTTCTAGAATGATGTTGAATGTTCGAAATCACGACACTACCATCAGAGAAAAGGGGCAAGGTTTCCTTTGATTTTTTCTCCTCAAAAACTTTCACCTTGATTTTTATTTTACATTTTTAAAGTATCCTTCCCCCCAAAGCAACACTATTTCAACTTTATCCAAGATTTTTCTTTTTGTAAGTATAACCTTGTCATAGAATCCAATTTGTTCTTTCTGTTTATCTTGCTTTTATTTCTCCTTTAAACTAACAAACAATGTAACCCCTTATTCTTTCATGCTTTACACATGCCCTAAGCCACTATCAGATCCAAACTCAAGAACAGACTTTTGTAATAAACATTTATTTGGAGCCTGGAACCTATTTTTCCATAGAATTAATTTTAGCCATGTTGGCTATCTCCTAGACAAGTGACCATATTCTACTATTTTGGTTTCCTATACTGGAGCTTAAGTGTATATTTTGTAATGACAAATACAACAATAGGATATTCTATTGTAAGCATCTGTTCTTTAGTTATACTCTAATTGTGGAAGAGTCTGGGACCGATGCTGAGCTTCAGCACACTGTCTTCCTTTTTGGTGGCAATAAGGTAATAGTTCATGGCTGGGAACCTTTCAGAATCTTGGGGAGGTGAGAGATGGTGTTTATAGTTTGGAAAAAACGCTCCAGCTGGATATCCTCCTCCCCTGAAAATCACTGAGCTACAGCCTTGTTTTCTTAGAAAAGCAGGTTCTAACTTCCAGTGGGAACCAAAGTGCTAGGAAGCCATTTCCCCGGACCTCAGCCACTCAGCACATAGAGGGATCGAAGGACTCAACCCCTGCTCCGGGGGCTGTGACAAGTATAAGTCCCTCCTGCTGTGGCAGGAAGGACTTTCCTAACTCAGTGTCTTTTCATCCACAGACACCCAGAAGTCAGGGGTTCCTATCTTGGGGCCTGCCTATGACTACTTGGGTATGTGTTTAAAAGTGATCTGAGGGCTTCCCTAGCGACCCAGTGGTTAAGAATCCACCTCCCAATGCAGGGGACATGGGCTTGATCCCTGGTTGGGGAACTAAGATCCCACATGCCATGGGGCAACTAAGCCTGCACGCTGCAACTGTTGAGCCCATGTGCCACAACTGCTGAGCCCACACACCACAACTAGAGCCTGCGTGCCACAACTAGAGAAGCCCACGTGCCACAAGATCCTGCATGCTGCAACAAAGATCCTGCGTGCTGCAGCTAAGACCCGATGAAGCCAAATAAATAAATAAATAAATAAATAAATAAATAAATAAGATCAGAAATTTATGACCAGTCACCAAATTAATAGAGTTGCCAAAATAGCAAATAGACAGTTTTGATGGCTTTTCCCGCAGATTCACACATAAGCATTTGAGAGACACCTATACAAATATTTTCAACAAGTTTTGGCTTTTTAATTCAGAGACATTTATTTATTCAAATATTGACTTAAAATTTGAATTCTGGTGTATAATAAGTACTGCAATAGGCTTCCTGTTGAAGGAGTTAATTATATTTATTGCCAGATGTGTAAAAGATCCCTGTCCTTAATAATAAATTCCCTTGTGGAAAAAAATAATTAGCAAAATAGCATACTGTTTCCCCAGCCTTCAAGTTAAAATGAAAATGTTGATATTTTTAATCAAAAAGATGTTAAATTTCCACAGACCCTAAGGGCTAGCACTTAAAAACTTTGGTACCTCCAGTATATACACTGTGTATGTTTTTATTTTCTGCCACAAATCTTCTCTTAGGCAGGTTGGATAGTTTCTCAGAGTAACACTTTGCACAAATAACTTTTGGAATGCATGATGGCTGGCATGTGTAGTTAAGCTCTGAATAACCACACACTTTATCCTAGAAAGATATTAAATTTCGGCATGGGGTGAGTTTGTTTGTTTGTTTTTTTAAATTTAAGACAACTTTGCTGACTTAGATATAATGGTGCATTTGAGAAAAAGGAATGGTAGTTTTTAAGAGAGACTGTATAGACATTGATGCTTTTGTGTAACCCTGTGGGATGGTGAACTTGATGTGGTCAGCTCATGCCAGTGCTCTGTGAGGGGCAGATGAGTCAGCGCCCTGCACTAAGGGTTGACTTGGGGTCTTGAGAGCGTGGTGGGGTCACATTTGCTAAGAAAGGAAAACTGGGTAGACATTCAGTCATCTGTTCATTCAGCTGACATTTTTCTTTTGAGCATCTGCTTCATACCAGGCATTGAAGATGAAGAAGATACTCAGAAAAATGGGTTCTAGTCTCTCCTCAGGACTCAAGGAATTTTCAGTCTCAAGGGGAAGACGGAGAAGTAAACAGAGACCTACAGTTTATTATGGAGTGGCACCTTACCCAGCCTGGGGTGGGGGGCGGGGGAGGAGGGAGGACTCAGTGGAAAGCTTCCTGAAGGAGGGGGATTCAGAGCAGGATCTTAAAGGACAAATAGGAGTTAGGTCAAGAAATGGATGGGAAGGATATTACAGCAAGAGATAAGTGTCATGTGCAGAGGCCCAGTAGACACACAACTGAACAGTGAGAAGAATGCCTGCTGCAAGGCAGGCAGTATGCTCAGTGAGGGGCTTACCCACATTCTTTCATTTAATCCTCACAATGTATTCTAAGCTCGGCATCCCCATTTTACAGGTATGAAAACTGACAGAGAAGTTAAGTAACTTGCCCCTGGCCACACAAATAGAGATACCACAGGGATCTGTGGAACCCAGATCCATGTTAATTTAGAAGCAGACTTCTTACAAATACTGTTCATCATATTCCACTTTCAGTAAATTTTTATGAGCAGGCACTCCTAAATAAATATTAATTCAATCATGCATCAGTTCTCTACACTGTGCTAATATATTATGCCTGTATTATAAAACACACACAGAAATAGAAAATTTCAGTTAGAGTTAATGACAGACATTTAAAAAAATTGTCTCGCTAATTATAGTGGCTGAATACTATCATTAGGTAATATCTCAAGGTCTGATATACATTTAGGGCATGATTGATAAAGAAAACAGACATAAATCCACATTTCCATCTTGATAATTTTAACTGCTGGGAGGCCAAAGTTCTGATCTAATTAGATTATTCTTATTCATCAGCTCAGAGTGCAGCTAAGGAGGAGCTTGTACTCAGTAAAAGGATGGTCTTCAATCCTTGATTTTTTGCAGTGATCCTTTAGCCACTTGTCCATTTGTGAAAATAAGTTTAGTTTAAACTGGATAACGTATTTCATAAATCCACTTAACCAAGTAAATGGAAACTGTCATAGGTTGCCAAAAGCAACAGAGAAACGAGGGGCCCTACTGCCCCTTCTGTCAAATCCCACTCTTCCCTCGGAGTATTCCACGTACAGATCATGACATGGGACAGGGTGACAGGGTGACAGGAAGGACCGGACAGAGAGGAGCAAAGGAGGAGCAGATAGTAGGACTGTAGTCTTGACTGGGTTCCCCCTATCTGGTGTATTCTTAGGTTTCCATACTTGTGTTATAAGAATCATAGCACTCTTCACCATGATGTGAAATCCAGTGTGAAGTTGGTCCTTTGAAGGGGTTTAGTTGACTGGAAGAACTGATGTTTTACGGTAAGACAATGAAATAGCAATGTCGCTGCTTTAGGTGCAGCCTCACGGGGATCTTGTATATGTATGGCCAAAACTATAAAGGTACTTGTGTGAACAGAAAGACAAAAACATTCTGTCCTGGCATTCTCAGGACAGGACCAGTTGAATGGTACAAAGTACTTCATGCCATCAGGTAGTGAAATATAGTGCTATTATTCATTCAGGCAGTAACTATTTGTTGATGTGATAATGTGTGCCAGGCATGTGCTAGAGGCAGGGGCTGCAGCTGTCAGCAAGACAGGATCTGTGTCTTTGTAGAACATGCAGTCTAGATGCAGTACAGATATTAAGAAACATAGTAACATAATAGAATTAAGTACTCTTGTGATATGGGCTTCAGAGGGAAGCAGAGAGACATAGTCTAGTCTGCGAAAGTCAGGGAAGCCTCTCTTGAGAGAGATGTTTAAACTGACCTCACCTAAGGATGAGGGTGATGGAGAAGGGGAGGGAAGGGCATGTCAATCAGAGAAGATGGCCTTACGGTGGGGATTCTAGTGCAAGAAGGCTGTTGTGAGCAGGGGCAGAGACTGGGGAGGACAGGGTTGCAATGGAAGCTGGGTGCTCGGGAGCAGGGCCTGGGGCTTGTTGAAGAGTTTGACTTGTACCCCAAGAGCAGTGGGAAGCAGTGAATGTTTTTAAACCTCTGAGAAGTAGGATCAGATTTTCAGTTGTAAAAAGGTCATTTTGGCCACGTGTATGGAATAGAATGGAGGGGAGAAGGCAGAGTAAGGGGACAGAGGACGTAACCTGAGGGGTGAGTTCTTTGCATTAGATGTCAGAATGAACATCAGCAGCTGGTGCAGGGCTGTGCTTGGCGAAACAAAACTTTGGCAATAGAGGGAAGACAGACTTCCCACTCTTAATAATTTAAAATTAAGTAACGAGTTTTTTGAAAAACAGTTTCAATAACTAGTAGATATTCAAGTTCCACATGGCATGTGTGGTTTTCTTGGTTCCTGGGCTGCAGCTCTGAGCAGTGTCTGTTTGCTGGCTGGTCAGCGCCCTTCCTCCCCTGGCTGTTCCTCTTTCACATCTTCCTGGTTTGTCTGCTGTCTGCTGTTGAAGCAAAGGGTCAGCTGAGGGACGGGCAGGGAGGGGCAGGGATACCAAAAGAGGGTGCTTTCCCTCAAAGACTGGTGCTTATTTTGTTTTTACAGGTCAAATCTCAAAGTCAGTATTCAATCCTTGCATGGGATGGGCATGGCTTTTCCCTTCCTGTCAATTCTGGACTCAAACATGATTTTATTTCTTGTTTCCAAAGCAAAAACACCGTACATTGATTTTTACTCACTACAGGTAATGCACACGAGAGAGGGGTACAGTCCCAAAGAGACACGTCATTGATGAAGCCCGCGTGCCGAGTGGATCTCTTCGACGACCCCTGCTACATCAATACGCAGACTCTTCAAAGCACGCTAGGCTCTGCTGGAAATCAAAGTCCAGCTCACCCACTGGGGACCCCATGGTACCGTGAAAGTAAGTGGCTTCTCATTGCCTGTATTAGCTTCCTGTGCTGCTGTAACAAGTTACAACACACTGGGTGTCTTAAAACAAGAGAAATGCATTCTCTCACAGTTATGGAGGCCAGAAGTCCTAAATCAAGATGGCATCAGGGTTGGCTCCTTCTGGAGGCTCTGGAGGAGAACTGGTTTCATGTTACTCTCCTAGCTTCTGGTGGCTGCCAGTAATTCTTGGTGTTCCTTAGCTTGTAGACATGTCACTCCAATCTCTGCCCTCGTCTTCACATGGCCTTACCCCTGTGTCTCAAGTCCCCCTCTTCTTTCTCTTATAGGACAACACCTTTCTCTTATAGGACAACACCTTTCTCTTATAGGTAGGCCCAAAATCCAGGAAGATCTCATCTCGTGATCCTTAATTTAATTACATTTGCAAAGACCCTTTTTCCAAATTAGGTCACATATGCAGGTACCAGGGATCAGGACTTGAGCATATCTTTTGGGGGCCACTGTTCAACTTGCTATACTGTCTCTCATTTTAAAGAACGCTATTTCCTTGGCCTCATGTTTCAGAGAATTAAAAGTATTCTTTCTTACCTCAGTCCCTCACCACAGTTAATAAAGGTTAGAACTTTGTGGCGCTGTTACGGATTTCAAGGTTTTGGAACTTTGATTTTGAATAATCTTTTCACACACTTTAAATTGACTCCCAACTTTTGCTTTCTGCTGTGTGCTTTTGCTGAAGGAAGGGCTGTCAAAGCCAGGAGATAATTTTGAATTTGTTTGTTTGCTTGGGGAACAATGGCCACTGTTCCAACTCTGTTTAGTGATGGTGTTAATTTTATTCATTTCAAAACCCCTTAGTAAGTCATCTATATAGCACTAAAATAAGGTGACTTCTTTCTTCAATGAGGTACTATGAGTAAAATACAATAAGACAAACATCATTTTCCTGCCAGATTGCCTCCAGGGGTAAGTCCATAAACAGGAACATAAATAAATAAAAGCAAAACAAGCCAAAAGCCTACAATCAACTAAAAAATAAATTAAAAAATGCTTTTCATAAAGTACTGGTGCTTGTTGGGTTCAGAGATTGGTGTCAAATTTGGCTTACTCCAAAGATAGAGAATCAGTCGCTGAGAAAGTCCTTTCACTAGCCCAGGAGGTCACTCTAGACGGACTTTCCAGCTAGTGTGGCTGCAGTGACAATAAGTTTGGAAGGAGATCTTGCTGGGGCTGAGCTTCACTTGACCACCTTAACTCTCTAGACTGAGACAAAGGTTTTCATTACCAGCCAGGTGGCACGTAGGCCATCTTCTTGCAGCCTTTCCAAGATCACTCTTGGCAACCAAACAACCCAGTTGGGTTCTCTAGAAGCAGACTCTGAGTTGGAGCTGGGCATGCAGGGTCTTTATTGGGATCAGTACCAGGAAGGGAGGGGAAGAAAGCAGGCTTGGGCAGAGGGAGAGGTGGAGCAACCATGCAGGCCTGACAGAGCCTCAGCCAACCCTACAGAGAGCATGTGGGGGCCCGTCAGAGTTGCCCCACATGGGGCCCAAGGGCAGGGCCTTTTAGCCCCACTTATCTCAGTCTTTGGATGTGGGCCATGAAGGAGGGCAAGCCATTGGGCAAGCAGCTCTCTGTAGCTGAGGCAGACCCTGAAGGGGTGGTCAGCTGGAGACCAGCCCCAGTAAAGCACCTGGGGTACTTGGTCCTTCCTTGAAGTGGGATCTGGGTAGTGCATCTCCATGTCCACCACAGAGAGCATCGTGTGCCATGGATGATGGGATATGCAATGAATTCAGATTTCTGCAGTGAATTTAACTATTTAATGTAGAGTAGCCTGTGTGAATAGGGTAATATATGTTAGAGGGACAGTGTTTTGAAAAAAATTTTCTGGACCCCAGGGGTTTTTTTGTTTGTTTGTTTTTCATTTTTTAGGATAAATAATTGTATTTATTCAAATATAGTTTTTTTAAAAATTTTTATTGGGGTATAGTTGATTTACAGTGTTGTGTTAGTTTCAGGTGTACAGCAAAGTGAATCAGTTATACATATACATATATCCACTCTTTTTAGATTCTTTTACCATATAGGCCATTGCAGAGAATTGAGTAGAGTTCCCTGTGCTATACAGTAGGTCCTTATTAGTTATCTATTTTATATATAGTAGTGTGTATATGTCAGTCCCAAACTCCCAATTTAGTCCCCCCCACCCCGCCTGCCTTGGACCTCAGGTTTTGGAAATAACTTTATAAGAGCATACACTCAATAGCTTCCATTTCATGGACTTTTCAAAGCAACAATATTTTTTTTAAATGGGGACAACAACAGGTTTTTGTTTGTTTTTAATAATTTGCCTTATTTATTTTATTTATTTATGTTTGGCTACATTGGGTGTTCGTTGCTGAGCATGGGTTTTCTCTAGTTGCATCAAGCGGGGGCTACTCTTTGTTGTGGTGCGCGGGCCTCTCATTGCGGTGGCTTCTCCTGTTGGGAGCACGGGCTCTAGGCACGCGGGCTTCAGCAGTTGTGGCTCGCAGGCTCAGCAGTTGTGGCACATGGGCCTAGCTGGTCCGCGGCACGTGGGATCTTCCCAGACCAGGGTGCGAACCCATGTCCCCTGCATCAGCAGGCGGATTCTTAACCACTGCGCCACCAGGGAAGCCCAAAGCAACAATATTTTATTAGAAAATACATTTAGTGGGTGGCCCAAATTATGTAATCTGGGATATTCCTTGATTTACAACTCCAGTTCCTTTATAAGCAAATCTTCAATGTTAAAAATCGTTATGGAACTTCCCTGGTGGTGCAGTGGTTGAGAATCTGCCTGCCAATGCAGGGGACGTGGGTTTGTGCCCTGGTCTGGGAAGATCCCACGTGCTGCGGAGCAACTAAGCCCATGCACCACAACTGTTGAGCCTGCGAGCCACAACTACTGAAGCCCGCGCGCCTAGAGCCCATGCTCTGCAGCAAGAGAAGCCACCACAATGAGAAGGCTGTGCACCGCAACGAAGAGTGGCCCCTGGTCGCCGCAACTAGAGAAAACCCACGTGCAGCAACGAAGACCCAACGCAGCCAAAAATAAATAAATAAAATAAATAAATTAAAAAAAATCGTTATAATCAAGCAAAGAAACTTTGCCTCTTGTCATAGACAATTCAATAATATGAAAGGCAAAACTAATCCATATTAACATTCCTGTCATTAGTTGAAAGTAAATAAGGCTTGTTCTGTCTAAAACTGTAATGTCAAAATGTGTTTTCATTGATTCTAGCCTCTTTCTTTTTTCATCCTCTTTCCCTCTCCCTGCCTTGGTGGCAATTTGTTTAATAATTTAGGCCTCTGGTTCTCTCTCACTCTTTATTTCCATTTGAGATTTAATGTACCATAGCCCTCCTGGACTTCTTGCTACCCCTTTGAGGTTAATTTCAGTATATCATTGCTCCCTCTAAAAAAAATTAACTCCAACTCCAAAAGTATAAATAATGTTGATTTAAGAAAATCTAGTAAGATGGAGTAGGGATAACTTTATACATAACGTTCTGCAGTGTCTTAAATACACCTTTTAATGTTTCCCCCCTAATGTGTCCTCCTGTTTCTTTCCTTCCTCCTGCAAAAATCCTCTTTACCTCCTTTTTTTTTTTTTTTATTTGTGGTACACGGGCCTCTCACTGCTGTGGCCTCTCCCGTTGCGGAGCACAGGCTCCGGACACGCAGGCTCAGCGGCCATGGCTCATGGGCCCAGCCGCTCTGCGGCATGTGGGATCTTCCCAGACCAGGGCATGAACCCCTGTCCTCTGCATCAGCAGGCAGACTCTCAACCACTGCGCCACCAGGGAAGCCCTCCTCTTTATCTTCTTTAGGCATACTTAGCCTCCCTTACCCAGATTAGTTACTAATTAGTTCAGTAAAACAAAACAAAAACAAATCCAGAGACATGAACCTAATATATCTCAAGTATGCCTTCAGGGCTCCTCAATTCATCCTGTCACACTGCCAACATAGGAAAAGCTCTAACACAATCTTTAATCTGATCAAACATAGCAGAAAGAAACCATTAGTACTGAAGCTAATTTTTGTATTGAATTATTATTAGTTTCAGTCTTAGCTTCCATAACAAAGAAACCCCCCTAAATCCCATAGTGTAAAAAGGACTGAAGTTTATTTCTTTTACCTAATAGCCCAAAGATGGATGGTATAGGACTGGTGGGACAGCTTTGCCATTGTGACACTTGGCTTCCATCTCTGGTCTAAGAGCTTCAATTTGGTCTAAGGTCTTCTATCTTTAGTCTGAGAGCTTGAGCTCTCACCATCACATCTGTGTTCAGCCAGTGGGAAGTAAGAAAGGCACGCGGAGTGCACACACATTCCTTTAAAGGACATGACCCAGAAGTGGTCGACATCATTTGTTCTTACCTGCCATTGGCAGAACTCACACATGGGGCCATACCTAGCTTCATGTAACTCTAGCTAGGTGGCCATGTGCCCAGCTAAAAATTAGGAATTCCATAATGTAATGAAAGGGAGAATAGATATTGGCACACAATTAACTGTCCCTGCCGCTGCATACCTTTCTGCCACTCAAATATGCATGAGCTCTTCTTTTCACTTAGAACATATTTGCCTTCTCCCAAAGAGAGACCTTGCAAATACCCCAAACAGTTACAGCATCCAGCCTAAAGTCTGTGACATCCGGGTGATATGAAGTCCTCTCAATCAAGATTGGATGGGGATCCTTACTATTTGCCAAGTTTTCTGCCCTCTTCCACACCCAAAATTAGTGGTGGAAGAGGAATAAGATAGCCTCAATAAAAACCCACATTCACAAAAGGGAAGCAGGCAAAACACACAGTGGTTATTGGTCCATAGTGATTACCAAATCCTGCCAGGCAGTAATTGTGAAGACTTCCTGAGCTGGAAGTGGAGAAAGTGATTTGCTTGGCCTCTGGTTCAGTATTATGGGAGGAATCTCCTTGTCCATTGTTATCTGGGTTGTTTCTGCTATTATCCTTCGTGTGTCCATCTAAAGTAGATGTTGGAGAAAGTGCCTTTCTTGGGGCTTCACCACTTGTACAGCTTATTTCCTGTTGATGTGGGTTTGAGAGATTGGAGTTTGCTTTAGAGGCCAAAAAGCCATAGACAAAAAGGGATTGTCATTTCTTTGGCAATGTATCTTCCTTAAAAACTTAGTAGGATTTCACTCTGTCCATTTAGAGTCAGTTCTACATGAAATTTCCCATAATATTCCTTCACTGTCCTTTTATTGCATGAAGGATGCATTCTCTCTTTCCTGTTATTTGTAATTTCTGTTTTTTTTCCTTGATCACTGTTCTTTGAGATTTATTAATTTAATTGTTCTTTCCAAAGGACCCAGGTTTTGTTTTAATTTTCTATTTTTTTTGTTTTCTGTTTCATTGACTTCCATTTTTTATCTTTATTATGTCTTCCTTCTACTCTCTTTGGATTAAATTTCCTCCTCTTTGCCTAGCTTGTACTACATTTTCTTCTATTGCCTTTATAGTTTTATTTCCAAATAAAATATTTATTTCACTTGAACTTTATATTTTCTCTGAGGTAGGGTGTCTAACTTAATTTTACCTATGAAAGTGATCTAATTTTCCAAACAACATGGACTAAATAATGTCCTCTTTCTCTAGTGCCACTCTCCATTTTACTAGATTCCTTCTACATGTGTGAATCTGTTTCTGGGCCTTTATTCTGCTTTTTATATTGGCCCACTTGCTTGTTGTATACCAGTATATTAATTACTATATACAAATTACTGTGGCTTTTTAATATATCTTAATAGCCATGTAATTTTTCCTTTGTATTACAGATTAATTTTTTTTCTTAGTACCACCTTGATCTTTCACTTAGGCTTAACATTTTATGTTAACATCTTACTTTACCAACTTTTTAGACACGTTATAGAGGTGAATGTATTTTTCCCCTCAGTAACGCGACAAATTTCTATTTTATAGTTTTCACACATCCAGTAATCCATACTGATGAATAATATACAGTTGATTCTCATAATTTGTGGGTTCCATATTTGAGAATTTGCTTACTTGCTAAGATTTATTTGTAATCCCAGAATCAGTACTCATGGCACGTTTGTGGTCATTTGTGGATATGTGCAAAGCAACAAAAATTTTGTGTCACCCAATGTGCACATTCCCAGCTGAGGTCAAACAAGGCGACACTCTGCTTTCTTGTTTCAGCTCATACTGTAAACAAGTGAACTTTTGTGGTCTACTTAGTGCCACAATTCGCACATTTTTATGCTACCTCTTGATGACCTTGCTGTTTAAAATGACCCCCAAGTGTAGTGCTGAAGTGCTGTCTAGTGTTCCTAAGTGCAAGAAGGCTGTGATGTGCCTTACAGAGAAAATGTGTGTATTAGATAAGCTGAGTTCAGACATGAGTTACAGTGCTGTTGGCCATGAGTTTAGTGTTATTAAATCAACAATATATACTAAATAAGGTGTCTTTAAACCCAAACACACATAAAACAAGTTTACATAATGATTGATTGATTGATGAAAATATTGTGACCTGAAGCTTGGTAGAACCTAACCCTGCATTTGTCCTAGGGGCAGTGGTTCGGTTTTCACTAAATCAGTGTTCTGGCAATTTTATAAAATATAACTACTTGCATAAAGAGACTGCTTATGGTCCTCCAGAATCAGAGATGGAGTCTTATAACACATGGGGAGAAAAGGGTAGGCTTTTCTTCCCACAACAGAAAACTGAGGATTGTCCCCCTGACACTTTTCTCACAAAAGTATATCCCTTTTCTGATTTTCCCTTTAGTTAGGTGGCTATCTTGACTCTTGTATACATTTTTTATTCTATAAACAGTGTTTTTAATTGAAAAGTAATACAAATACTCATAGAAGAAATCGAAATAATAAATAATGCTATTTTAAAATATGTACCTTCCCAAGGCTTAGCACCATATACAGTTCCCTAAGATATTAAGAGTTCCTTCTGATTACTTCCAAAATGTTAATGCATGGTTAAGTATTTAGCTATCTACTTATGTACCTCTGTCTGTCTACAGATAGATCTAATGATCAATCTATCTATCTAATCATTCTTCTTTAAAAATAAATGGAGTATCCCCTCCATACTTGTTCTTTTTCACTCTTCTATTTTAGAGATTTGTCCAAAGTAGCACATAATATTTTGTAGTTTTCTTTTTTCCAGTTTTATTGGGATAAAATTTGACATATAACATTGTATTAGTTTAAGGCATGCAACATACTGATTTGATATATATATATATATATATATATATATATATATATATATATATATATATTGCAAAACGATTACCACGCTGTTTAGTTAACATCCATCACCTCACATAGTTAGTTTTTTTTTCTTTGTGATGAGAACTTTTAAGATCTACTTTCAACAACTTTCAAATATGCAATACAGAATTGTTAACTATAGTTGCCGTGTTGTACATTACATCCCTAGAACTTATTTATCTTATAACTAGAAGATTGCACCTTTTTAGCATTTCCCCCATCCCTCACTCTCTGTCTCTGTCAATCACCCATCTGTTTTCTGTTTCTATGAGTTCTGTTTTTTTGGATTCCACATATAAGTGAGATCACACAGTGTCTATCTTTCTCTGTCTGACTTACTTTATTTAGCATAATGCCTTCAAGGTCTATCCTTGTTGCAGTTGGCAGGACTTCCTTCTTTTTTATGGCTTAATCATATTCCACTGTGTATTTATATCATCTATTTATCTGCCAGTAGATACTTAGATTGTTTCCATGTCTTGGCTATCAGAAATAATGCTTCAGTGCACATGAGGATGTGGATATCTTTTCGAGATAGTGATTTCATTTCCTTCAGATATATACCCTGAAGTGGAATTGCTGGATCATACGGCAGTTTAAAAAAAAAAATGTTTGAAGAACCTTCATACTGTTTTCCATATGGCTGCACCAATTTACATTCTCACCAGTAGTGCACAAGCGTTCTCTTTTCTCACCAACACTTAACCTCTTGTCTTTTTGATGATAGCCATTCTAACAGGTGTGAGGTGATATTTCATGTGGTTTGATTTGCATTTTCTTGATGATTAGTGATATTGAGCATCTTTTCATATACCTGTTGGCCATTTGTGTGTCTTCTTTGGAAAGATGTCTATTCAGTTCCTCTGCCCATTTTTTAATTGGATTGTTTTTTTTTTGCTATTGAGTTGTATGTGTTCTTTATATATTTTGGATATTAACCCCTTATCAGATAAATGATTTGCAAATATTTTTTCCCATTCTGTAGGTTGCCTTTTCCTTTTGTTGATGGTTTCCTTTGCTGTGCAAACTTTTGGTTTGATGTAGTCCCAACTTGCTTGTTTTTGCTTTCTTTGCCTTTGCTTTTGGTGTCAAATCCAAAAAACCATTGCCAAGACTGATGTCAAGGAGCTTACCCCTTGTTTTCTTCTAGGAGTTTTATGATTTCAGGTCTTATGTTCAAGTCTTTAGTCCATTTTGAGTTGATTTTTGTGTATGGTGCAAGATAGGCATCCAGTTTCATTCTTTTACATGTGGCTGTCCAGTTTTCCCAGCACCATTTATTGAAGAGACTATCCTGTCCCCATTGTCTGTTCTTGGCTCCTTTGTTGTAAATTAATTGACCCTATATGTATGGATTTATTTCTTGGTTCTCTGTTTTGTTCTGTTGATCTATGTGTCTGTTTTTATGCCAATACCATACTGCTTTGATAACTACAGCTTTGTAATATAGTTTGAAATCAGGACACACCATGCCTTCAGCTTTATTCATCTTTCTCAAGATTGCTTTGGCTAGTTGAGATTTTTTGTGGTTCCATACAAATTTTAGGATTGTTTGTTCTTTTTCTGCAAAAAATGCCATTGAAATTTTGATAGGGATTGTATTGAATCTATAGATTGCTTTGGGTCGTATGGACATTTAAAAAATGTTAATTATTCTAATCCATGAACACAAAATTTCTTTCCATTTGTTTGTGTCTTCTTCAGTTTCTTTCATCAATGTCTTATAGTTTTCAGTGTATAGATCTTTCACTTCCTTGGTTAAGTTTATTCTTAAGTATCTTCTTCTTTTTGAAGTTATCATAAATGGGATTGTTTTCCTAATTTCTCTGATAGTTTATTAGTGTATAGAAATGCAAGTAATTTTTGTGTATTAATTTTGTATCCTGCAACTTTACTGACTTTATTTGTTCTAACAGTTTCTTTTTTTTTGGTGGAGTTTTAACGTTTTCTATATATAATGTCACCTGCAAATAGGACAGTTTTACTTCTTCCTTTCTGATTTGGATGTCTTTTATTTATTTTTCTTGCCTAATTGCTCTGGCTAGGACTTCCAATACTATGTTGAATAAAAGTGGTGAGAATGGGCATCCTTGTCTTGTTCCTGATCTTTTATACCTGGAATAAATCCCACTTGATGCTTTTAATGTATTGTTGAATTTGGTTTGTTAATATTTTGTTGAGGATTCTTGCATCTATGTTCACATGTGATACTGGCCTGTAATTTTCTGTTCTTGTGGTATCCTTGTTTGGTTTTGGTAGTAGTGTAACACTGGGCTTGTAAACTGTGTTTGGAAATGTTCCCTCTTATTTTTTGGATGGAATTGAGAAGAATTGATATTAATTACTCTTTAAATGTTTGGTAGAATTCCCTAATGAAGGCATCTGGTTGTGGATCTTTATTTTTTTTGTTGGAAGGTTTTTGATTAGTTGTTCAATCTTCTTACTAGTAATTCTTCTGTTCAGATTTTCTATTTCTTCATGATTCAGTCTTAGTAGGTTGTATGTTTTTAGGGATCTAAATCTATCCATTTTTTCTAAGTTATCCAATTTGTTGGCATAAAATTGTTCAGAGTAGTCTCTTATGATACTTTGTATTTGTGTGGTATCATTTGTAATGTCTCTTTTTCTTTTCTGATTTTATTTATTTGAGTCCTCTCTCTTTGTTCTTGGTCAGTCTAGCTAAAGGTTTGCTTATTTTGTTTATCTTTTAAAAAACCAGCTTAGTTTATTTTCTATTGTATTTTTACTCTCTATTTCATTTATTCCTGTTCTGATCTTTGTTTTTTTATTTCCTTCTATTAAATTTAGGCTCAGTTTGTTTTTCATTTTATAGTTCCTTGAGGTGTAAATTTAGGTTTTTTATTTGCAATCTTTCATTTTTCTTATGGAGGTGTTAATTGCTAAAAACTTGACTCTTAGAACTGTCTTCGCTGCATCCCATAAGTTTTGGTGCATCGTTTTCATTTGTCTCAAAATATTTTAATTTTCAATTAAATTACTTGCCTCAAGTTATATTCTGACTTCTCTTTTGATTTCTTCTTTGACCCATTGGTTGTTCAGTGGCATGTTTTTTAATCTCCATGTATTTGTGAATTTTCCAATTTTCTTCTTGTAATTGATTTCCAGTTTCATACCACTTTGGTTGGAAAAGATGCTTGATATGATTTCCATATCCTTAAATTTATTAAGACTTGTTTTGTGGCTTAACATATGATCTATCCTGGGGAGTGTCCCATGTGTGCTTGAGAAGAATGTGTATTCTTTTGCTTTTGTATGGAATGTTCTGTAAATGTCTGTTAAGTCAATCTGATCTAATGTATAATTTAAGTCCAGTGTTTCTTATAATTTTCTGTGTGAATGATCTATTTTTCAAAGTGGGGTATTAAAGTCCCATACTCTAATTGTATTGCTGTTGATTTCTCCCTTCAGGTCTGTTAATATTTGCTTTATATATTTAGGTGCTCCTATGTTGGATGCATAAACCTTTGTTACTTTCAATTGTTTTATAGTATTCTATTGTATGAGTGAATCATAATTTGTATAACCAATCCCTTATTGATGGACATCTAATTTTCCCTGTCCTTTGCTAGTATAATGATCAATACTGTCAAAAAAAATCCATTTACATGTGCTTTAAAAAAAAATTGAATGCATCAATATGCTGTCTTCACAGTTCACATTGGTTTCTTTAAATGTCTTGTTCTTTCTTTCTCATTGGAATTGCTTGCAATTGTTTAATCCAGATTTTTGATGTTAGATTTTTTCTCTTCCTTAAACCATATTCCCCCATTTCGAAGGTTTTACTCGCCAGTTACATATGGTTGTGGATATTCATATATATCTTATGTTTTCCTGAATTCCTGGTTGTGACAATGTGTCTTTAGTTGCTAATGGGAACTCCAAGATGACATGATTATTTTCTTCCATGATTCCTCTCACTTTTTTCTTTTTTGATCTCAGTTCAATCCAGAGTGATTTAAGCAACATTCCTTGTTGCTTCCTTAACTGTCAGTACTTCTGAGAAAATATAATTATATCAAGTTAATAATTCATTAAATAGTATATGGAAATTATATATAAATAACTATATTTAAATTATGATTATATTTTTCAAAGTCAACTTTATGTACAAAAAGGAGTCCATACTAGACAATGCACCACAATGTTAAAGAGTGGTTGTATTTGGTGATAGGATGAAAAGTGATTAATTTTCTTTGTTTTTCTGTGTTTACCAGATTTTTAAAAAAATGTGTAACTTTTAAACTTAAAGCAAACGTTTAAAAATATGTTAGATATTCTGCTTTTAGAAAAGTTATATTTTCAGCAAATGTTTGGATGATTGAAATTGTGCTAATTTGGGAAACTATGTTAGGAAAATAATGTCCATATCCTCAGGCTGGCCCATGATCTATTGCCTCTTTTCAAGATGATATAATGTCTGTTTTTCTTTTGTTTTGTCCTTGTCCAAGAGTGCTCCACAATCTCAGAATAAACCAAAAGCCATCATGCACTAAGACGTGTGCACCTACATACACATGCATGCATCTCCCTCACACTCACACACTTTCTCTGTCACATACACAAACACACACACAACTACTCATCAGAAGTTCTCTATTATGCCTGAAAGCAGGCAGCACTAAGGCCAACTACATATATTATTCATCAACTCTGGACACATTTCTTCAGGCTTTTTATGGTAACCATAGATAGAACCTGATTGTAGAGGAGAATATGTTTAGCCATTAGATACAGACTGAAGATATTTTCAAAAAGTTATATTCATGAATGCTGCATTGAAATCGTGATATGCAGAGAGAAGTTCTTAAATAGTGCCAAAACTATAACATATTAATAGGAGACTGGATTATGTCTACAGGGCGCTTGTCTTGTGTAAGTTATAAAACTTAAAGTCAAGAGGATTTCTCATTTGTGAGACCCTTGTGTAAGGACATGTAAACATTCCTTTGCATTTATAAAGAGAAAGCTGGGTTTTATGCAAAAGATCCTTTGAATTTAAAAAGACAAAGTCTGATTTCTATGGTTATTTTCCTAGTAAATTTGCCATATTAAACATACAGCATTTGGGAATTCCCTGGTGGTCCAGTGGTTAGGACTCTGTGCTTCTACTGCAGGGGGCACAGGTTCAGTCCCTCACTGGGGAACTAAGATCATGCATGCTGTGCAGCACAGCCAAAAAAAAAAAAAAAAAAAAGCAAACATACAACTTTTATCTGGATTCAGACCTGAGAATTTTGTGTTATTACTTCTAGAGATGCTGTATATCATCCTGATAGCTTTGCTGTCTATTTAGGGACCTTTGTGGGTTATACAGAAGTAGAGTGGCTAGACCAGTTTTGAAAATGAAAAGATTTTCTCATCCAAGCCAAGTTTTAGAGTGTGGTGATTAAGAACCTGGGCTCTGATGATAGATCTCATTTCAAATCACAGATCTACAACATATTAGCAGTGTGACTTTGGGTAAGTCATTTAACCTTTTTAAAGATCCATTTCCTTCCCATCTAATTTTGAGAGCCAAACAGGATAATATATGTAAAGCATTGAGCAGTACCTATCATACTCAATAAATGTGAACTACATAATAATTGTTATTACTATGAGTACCAATAATACTATAAAGGGCTACCTAGATGTACCTTCTCATCCCCAGTGCTCTCAACTCTGGATAACATTTATTCTGTAGAGCCATGGGAACTTGCCTCAGGCCATGCCTCCCTGATGATTACCTTCTTCTACTTGATCAATTCTGCTTTGTCCAGGCAGGGGAATTACACAAACAGCAAAGTGGTCATTTACTAGGAATGCTGTAAGCTTCAGCACGGCTTTAAAGTTGATGGACAGAAGCATCCCTGAAGCACATTAGTAATTTGGTTTAAAATAAAAAGCTAAATATTAAAAAGTGGGCATAGCCCAAAGTTACTGTAGGCATTTTCAAAGCATTTGAGAATGTTTTAGAAGTTATCTATAGTCCAGGTACAGCATAAACCTCTTTCTCTTTAACATACAGCCCATGGGACATAAAGAGACTCTCTCTGCACTTATGAAAGCAGTTCTTATGGGTCAGTTCCATTTCTCATTTGAAAGGAAAACTCCTGCACCTGGGCAAGCCTTTCCTGGTAACAGAAGCCAAAGGCAATGTTTGGATCTACCATTAAATTAGAGACTGTTGGAAGTTCTAGAAACAAAAACCCCATTTGTTCCAGAAATAGCACTATTTAAAGAGTGCCTGGCACACAGTAGGTCCTCAAATTATATTTGGTGAGTGAATGAATGAATGAACAAAAGGATGGATGAGGAGGTAACTTGGTGTTGTCTCTCTTTGTATTTTGATTTCAGAGGCACCAGAAACAGTTCAACCAGGTGCCACAGCCCTGCCTGCCAGCTCACATTCTTTGCCACACATTAAGCAGCAGCTGCGGAATGAAGACTGCTACCACGGCAAGCTGAGCAGGAAAGCAGCAGAGAGCCTCTTGGTAAAGGATGGGGACTTTTTGGTTCGAGAGAGTGCAACATCTCCTGGCCAGTATGTGCTGAGTGGGCTACAGGGAGGCCAGGCAAAACATCTTCTCCTGGTGGATCCCGAAGGCAAGGTATTATTGACCCCCACTAGAGTTTCACAGGATCTTGTGATTCAGGTTACTCTGAATGATAGGTCTAAAGCCTGATACTGCAGAGTGTTTAAGGTTAAGGGTTTACTTTTTCTTGAACCCTCCAGCTAGAGCAGGAAGTGGTAAATAGAGGCTAGTGGAGGGGTTTGAGTGGGAGCCACACTAGAGGATCACTTAGAGGACAGCCTCTTTCTGCCCTTCTCAGAGCAATTCAGTGAGTTAAATAAATACCTCCTACATGGAAGTACAGGGATTCATAGTTAACTATTGATCAGTATCACATACAGAGTCCTTGCTCTCAGGGGGCTTATAATTTCATAAGACAGATGCTTAAATAATTATGGATGAATAACATAAGAATGGCTCAACCAAAGCATTATGGTGTTTCTCAGGATAGAAGGGGGTGCTCCGAATGAGGCAAACTGAAAAGGCTTCTTGCAGGGTCTGACATGTAAGAGGAACCTTGAAAGAGGGCAAAAGTTTTAAAGGGAGACATTTGGAGCATAGGGAAGGAATCACAGGAGCAAACAGAGCAGTAGAATGGTATTAAATCAAATAAAAGAGGTATGGCTAGAGCAGAGGATACCTGTAGACAAAAATGATCCTGGACAAAAAACTATTATTAAAATAGTAATAGTAAGTTCTTCTCTATAAATAATTACTTTAAATGTAAATGGATTAAACTTCCCAAACAAAAGACACAGAATAACTGGATGGAGAGCTAAATGGACAAGATCCAACTATATGTATGCTATTTATAGGATGCTCACTTTAGATTTAAGGACACACATAGGCTGAAAGTGAAAGGATGAAAAAAGATATTACATGCAAATAATAACCAAAAGAGAGCAGAGGTGGTCATACTTTTATGAGGCAAAATATTTATAGGAATATATATGATAGAATGTATCAAAAAGTAACATGGCAAAAAGGTTGCTTGCAAATTTGGATTGGGTGACATTGTTTACCATTTTCCTAACTGGGAATGACAGTTGCTTTAAAAAGATAATGGTGAGGGGGACCTTAAAGATGGCAGAGAAGTAAGACGTGGACCTCACCTTCCTTCCCACAAATACATCAAAAATACATCTGCATGTGGAACAACTCCTACAGAACACCTACTGAATGCTGGCAGAAGACCTCAGACTTCCCCAAAACAAGAAACTCCCCATGTACCTTGGTAGGGCAAAAGAAAAAAGAAAAATCAGAGACAAAAGAATAGGGATGGGACCTACACCTTGGGAGGGAGCTGTGAAGGAGGAGAAGTTTCCACACACTAGGAAGCCCCTTCACTGGAGGAGACGGGGAGTGGGTTGGGGGGAAGCTTTGGAGCCATGGAGGAGAGCGCACCAACAGGGGTGTAGAGGGCAAAGCGGAAAGATTCCTGCACAGAGGATCCGTGCTGACCAGCACTCACCAGCCTGAGAGGCTTGTCTGCTCACCCGCCAGGGCGGGTGGGGGCTGGGAGCTGAGGCTTGGGCTTCGGAGGTCATCCCAGGGAGAGGACTGGGGTTGGCTGAGTGAACACAACCTGAAGGGGGCTAGTGCGCCACAGCTAGCCAGGAGGGAGTCCAGGAAAAAGTCTGGAATGCCTAAGAGGCAAGAGACCATTATTTTGGGGTGCACGAGGAGAGGGGATTCAGAGCACCACCTAAATGAGCTCTGGAGACAGGCAGGAGACACGGCTATCAGCATGGACAACAGAGATGCCCATGAAATGCTAAGGCTGCTGCTGCCGCCACCAAGAAGCCTGTGTGCAAGCACAGGCTACTATCCACACCTCCCCTCCCGCGAGCCTCTGCAGCCCGCCACTACCAGGGTCCCATGATCCACGGACAACTTCCCCAGGAGAACACATGGTGCACCTCAGGCTGTTGCAACGTCATGCTGGCCTCTGCCACCGCAGGCTCGCCCCACATTCCATACCCCTCCCTCCACCTGGCCTGAGTGAGCCAGAGGCCCCTAATTAGCCACTTCTTTAACTGCCTCCTGTCTGGGTGAAGAGCAGAAACCAGAGGGCGACCTACATGAAGATGCGAGGCCAAATCCACAGCTGAACCCAGGAGCTGTGCAAACAAAGAAGAGAAAGGAAAATCTCTCCCAGCAGCCTCAGGAGCAGGGGATTAAGTCTCCACAATCAGCTTCATGTACCCTGCATCTGTGGAATACCTGAATAGACAATGAACCATCCCAAAATTGAGGCAGTGGACTTTGGGAGCAACTGTAGACTTGGGGTTTGCTTTCTGCACCGGATTTGTTTCTGGTTTTATGTTTATTTTAGTTTAGTATTTAGAGCTTATTATCACTGGTAGATTTGTTTACTGATTAGGTAGCTCTCTTCCTTTTTTTAAAAAAAAATATTTTTTCCTTATTCTCTTTTTGTAAGTGTGAATGTTTATTCTTCTTTGTGTGATTTTGTCCGTATAGGTTTGCTTTTACCATTTCTCCTAGGGTCTGTCTGTCCATTTTTTTTTTTTTTTAGTATAGTTTTTAACACTTGTTATCATTGGTGGATTTGTTTATTAGTTTGGTTGCTCTCTTCTTTCTTTTTTTTAAATTTATTTTTATTTTTTAAATTACTTTTTAGTGTTTTTATTTTAATAATATTTATTTTTTATTTAAAAAATTTTATTTTATTTATTTATTTATTTTTTCTCTCTTTTCTTCTGAGCCTTGTGGCTGACAGGGTCTTGGTGCTCTGGCCAGGTATCAGGCCTGAGCCTCTGAGGTGGGGGAGCCAAGTTCAAGACACTGGTCCACCAGAGACCTCCTGGCCCCATGTAATATCAACTGGCGAGAGCTCTCCCAGAGCTCTCCGTCTCAAAGCTAAGACCCACCTCCACTGAACGACCAGCAAGCTCCAGTGCTGGACACCACATGCCAAACAATTAGCAAGACAGGAACATAACTCCACCCATTAGCAGAGAGACTGCCTAAAATCATATGTTCACAGACACCCCAAAACACACCACCGGATGTGGTCCTGCCCACCAGAAAGACAAGGTCCAGCCTCATCCACCAGAACACAGGCAGCAGTCTCCTCCACCAGGAAGCCTACACAACCCACTGAACCAGCCTTACCCACTGGGGACAGATACCAAAAATGGGAACTATGAACCTACAGCCTGTGAAAAGGAGACCCCAAACACAATAAGTTAAGCAAAATGAGAAGACAGGGAAACACACAACAGATGAAGGAGCAAGGTAAAAACCCACCAGACCTAACAAATGAAGAGGAAATAAGCAGTCTACCTGAAAAAGAAATCAGAGTAATGATAGTAAAAGTAAAGATCCAAAATCTTGGAAACAGAATGGAGAAACTATAAGAATGGTTAAACAAGGACTTAGAAGAACTAAAGAGCAAACAAACAATGATGAACAACACAATAAATGAAATTAACGATTCTCTAGAAGGAATCAATAGCAGAATAACTGAGGCAGATGAATGGATAAATGACCTGGAAGATACAATAATGCAAATAACTACCACAGAGCAGCATAAAGAAAAAAGAATGAAACGAATTGAGGACAGTCTCAGAGACCTCTGGGACAACATTAAATGCACCAACATTTGAACTATAGGGGTCCCAGAAGAAGAGAAAAAGAAAGGGACTAAGAAAATATTTGAAGAGATTATAGTTGAAAACTTCCCTAATATGGGAAAGGAAATAGTCAATCAAGTCCAGGAAGCACAGAGAGTCCAATACAGGAAAAATCCAAGGACTAGCATGCCAAGACACATATTAATCAAACTATCAAAAATTAAATACAAAGAAAAAATATTGAAAGAAAGGGAAAAGCAACAAATAACATACAAGGGAATCCCCATAAGGTTAACAGCTGATCTTTCAGCAGAAACTCTGCAAGCCAGAAGGGAGTGGCAGGACATGTTTAAAGTGATGAAAGGGAAAAACCTACAACCAAGATTACTCTACCCAGCAAGGATCTCATTCAGATTCAACGGAGAAATTAAAACTTTTACGGACAAGCAAAAGCTAGGAGAGTTCAGCACCACCAAACCAGCTTTACTACAGATGCTAAAGGAATTTCTCTAGGCAGGAGACACAAGAGAAGGAAAAGACCTACAATAACAAACCCAAAACAATTAAGAAAATGGTAATAGGAGCATACATATTGATAATTACCTTAAATGTAAATGGATTAAATGTTCCAACCAAATGACATAGACTGGCTGAATGGATACAAAAACAACACTTCTATATTTGCTGTCTACACGAGACCCACTTCAGACCTAGGGACACATACAGATTGAAAGTGAGGGGAAGGAAAAAGATATTCCATGCAAATTGTAAATCATAAGAAAGCTGGAGTAGCATTTTTCCTATCAAACAAAATAGACTTTAAAATAAAGACTATTACAAGAGACAAAGAAGGACACTACATAATGATCAAGGGATCAATCCAAGATGAAGATATAACAATTATAAATACTTATGCCCCCAACATAGGAGCACCTCAATACATAAGGCAAATGCTAACACCATAAAATGGGAAATTGACAGCAACACAGTCATAGTAGGGGACTTTAACACCCCACTTTCACCAATGGGCAGTTCATCCAAAATGAAAATAAATAAGGAAACACAAGTTTTAAATGATATATTAAACAAGATGGACTTAATTGATATTTATAGGTCATTCCATCCAAAAACAACAGAATACACTTTCTTCTCAAGTACTCATGGAACATTTTCCAGGATAGATCATATCGTGGGTCACAAATCAAGCCACAGTAAATTTAAGAAAATTGAAACCGTATTAGGTATCTTCTGCGACCACAACGCTATGAGACTAGATATCAATTACAGGAAAAAAATCTGTAAAGAATGCAAACACATGGAGGCTAAACAATACACTACTAAATAACCAAGAGAACACTGAAGAAGTCAAAGAGGAAATCAAAAAATACCTAGAAACAAATGACAGTGAAAACGCAATGACCCAAAACCTATGGGATGCAGCAAAAGCAGTTCTAAGAGGGAATTTTATAGCAATACAACCTACCTCAAGGAAAATGAAACGTCTCAAATAAACAACCTAATCTTACACCTAAAGTAATTAGAGAAAGAAGAACAAAAAAACCCCAAAGTTAGCAGAAGGAAAGAAATCATAAAGATCAGACCAGAAATAAATGAAAAAGAAATGAAGGAAACGATAGCAAAGGTCAATAACACTAAAAGGTGGTTCTTTGAGAAGATAAACAAAATTGATAAACCATTAGCCAGACTCGTCAAGAAAAAAAGGAAGAACACTCAAATCAATAGAATTAGAAATGAAAAAGGAGAAGTAACAGCTGACACTGGAGAAATACAAAGGATCGCGAGAGATTACTACAAGCAACTCTATGCCAATAAAATGGACTACCTGGAAGTAATGCACAAATTCTTAGAAAAGCACAGCCTTCTGAGACTGAACCAGGAAGACATAGAAAATATAAACAGACCAATCACAAGCACTGAAATTGAGACTGTGATTAAAAATCTTCCAACAAACAAAAGCCCAGGACCAGTTGGCTTCACAGGTGAATTCTATCAAACATTTAGAGAAGAGCTAACACCTATCCTTCTCAAACTCTTCCAAAAAATTGCAGAGGGAGGAACACTCCCAAACTCATTCTATGAGGCCACCATCACCCTGATACCAAAACCAGACAAAGATGTCACAGAAAAAGAAAACTACAGACCAATATCACTGATGAACATAGATGCAAAAATCCTCAACAAAATACTAGCACACAGAATCCAACAGCACATTAAAAGGATCATACACCATGATCAAGTGGGATTTATTCCAGAGATGCAAGCATTCTTCAATATACACAAATCAATCAATGTTATAAACCATATTAACAAATTGAAGGAGAAAAACCATATGATCATCTCAATAGATGCAGAAAAAGATTTTGAACAAAATTCAACACCCATTTATGATAAAAACCTTCCAGAGAGTAGGCATAGGGGGAACTTACCTCAACATAATAAAGGCCATATATGACAAACCCACAGCCAGCATCATTCTCAATGGTGAAAAACTGAAACCATTTCCTCTAAGATCAGGAACAAGACAAGGTTGTCCACTCTCACCACTATTATTCAACATAGTTTTGGAAGTTTTAGCCACAGCAATCAAAGAAAAAGAAATAAAAGGAATCCAAATCCGAAAAGAATTAAAACTGTCACTGTTTGCCGATGACATGACACTATCCATAGAGAATCCTAAAGATGCTACCAGAAAACCACTAGACCTAATCAATGAATTCAGTAGAGTAGCAGGATACAAAATTAATGCACAGACATCTCTTGCATCCCTATACACTAATGATGAAAAATCAGGAAGAGAAATTAAGGAAACACTTTCATTTACCATTGCAGCAAAACGAGTAAAATACCTAGGAATAAACCTACCAAAGGAGACAAAAGACCTGTGTGCAGAAAACTATAAGACACTGATGAAAGAAATTAAAGATGATACAAACAGATGGAGAGGTATACCATGTTCTTGGATTGGAAGAATCAACATTGTGAAAATGACTCTACTACTGAAAGCAATCTACGGATTCACGTCAATCTCTCTCAAACTACCAATGGCATTTTTCACAGAACTAGAACAAAAAATTTCACAATTTGTATGGAAACACAAAAGACCCCACATAGCCAAAGCAATCTTGAGAAAGAAAAATGGAGCTGGAGGAATCGGGCTCCCTGACTTCAGACTATACTACAAAGTTACAGTAATCAAGACAGTATGGTACTGGCACAAAAACAGAAATATAGATCAATGGAGGAGGATAGAAAGCCCAGAGATAAAACCATGCACATATGGTCACCTTATCTTTGATAAAGGAGGTAAGAATATACAAAGGAGAAAAGACAACCTCTTCAATAAGTGGTGCTGGGAAAACTGGACCGCTACATGTAAAATAATGAAATTACAACACTCACTAACAGCATACACAAAAATAAACTCAAAATGGATTAAAGACCTAAATGTAAGGCCAGACACTATAAAACTCTTAGAGGAACACATAGGCAGAACACTCTGTGATATAAAACACAGCAAGATTGTTTCTGACCCACATCCTAGATAAATGGAAATAAAAACAAAAATAAATGGGACCTAATGAAAGTTAAAAGCTTTTGCACAGCAAAGGAAACCATAAACAAGACGAAAAGACAACCCTCAGAATGGGAGAAAATATTTGCAAATGAAGCAATTGACAAAGGATAATCTCCAAAATATACAAGCAGCTCATGCAGCTCAATATGAAAAAAAAAAAACCAATCCAAAAATGGGCAGAAGACCTAAATAGACATTTCTCCAAAGAAGATATACAGATTGCCAACAAACACATGTAAGGATGTTCAACATCACTAATCATTAGAGAAATGCAAATCAAAACTACAATGAGGTATCACCTCACACTGGTCAGAATGGCCATCATCAAAAAATCTACAAACAATAAATGCTGGAGAGGGTGTGGAGAAAAGGGAATCCTGTTGCCCTATTGGTGGGAATGTAAATTGATACAGCCACTATGCAGAACAGTATGGAGGCCTTAAAAAACTAAAAATAGAACTACCATATGACTCAGCAATTCCACTACTGGGCATATACCCTGAGAAAACCATAATTTAAAAAGAGTCATGTACCACAATGTTCGTTGGAGCTCTATTTATAATAGCCAGGACATGGAAGCAATCTAAGTGTCCATCGACAGATGAATGGATAAGATAAAGAAGATGTGGCAGATATATACAATGGAATATTCTTTTTTTTTTTTTTGCGGTATGCGGGCCTCTCACTGTTGTGGCCTCTCCCGTTGCGGAGCACAGGCTCCGGACACACAGGCTCAGCAGCCATGGCTCACGGGCCCAGCCGCTCCGCGGCATGCGGGATCCTCCTGGACTGGGACACAAACCCGTGTCCCCAGCATCAGCAGGCGGACTCTCAACCACTGCGCCACCAGGGAAGCCCTATATACAATGGAATATTACTGAGCCATAAAAAGAAACGAAACTGAGTTATTCGTAGTGAGGTAGATGGACCTAGAGACTGTCATACAGAGTGAAGTAAGTCAGAAAGAGAAAAACAAATACCATAGGATAGCACATATATATGGAATCTTAAAAAAAAATGGTTCTGAAGAACCTTGGACAGGAATAAAGATGCAGACGTAGAGAATGGACTTGAGGACATGGCGGGGGGAAGGGTAAGCTGGGACGAAGTGAGAGAGTGGCATGGATATATATACACTACCAAATGTAAAATAGATAGCTAGTGGAAAGTAGCCACACAGCACAGGGAGATCAGCTCGGTGCTCTGTGACCACCTAGAGGGGTGGGATAGGGAGGGTGAGAGGGAGACACAAGAGGGAGGAGATATGGGGATATATGTATATGTATAACTGATTCACTTTGTTATACAGCATAAACTAACACACCATTGTAAAGCAATTATACTCCAATAAAAGGTAATTGAGGGTACTTTCCTGGTGGTCCAGTGGTTAAGACTTTGCCTTCCAATGCAGGCAGGTGTGGGTTCGATCCCTGGTCAGAGAGCTAAGATTCCACATGCCTCAGGGCCAAAAAAAAAAACAAACAAACAAAAAAAAAGGAAATATAAAACAGAAGCAATATTGTAACAAATTCAATAAAGACTTTAAAAATGGTCCACATCAAACAAAAAAAAATCTTTAAAAAAGTAAATTAAAAAAGTAATTGGGAATGAGAAAATTGTTTACTAAGGGATGCAGAATTGAAAAGTACCTTTACTTTTCTTTATTCAGCAGTTACCTCATTCCAAGGATATGTCTGTTTTTAACCCTATGATTGTTTATGCCTTTCAGGAGAACCATTATCATTTACCCTAAATACATTTGTATTTCCTTTTCAAGGTGAGGACCAAGGATCATGTATTTGATAATGTTGGCCACCTTATCAGATACCACATGGATAATAGTTTGCCAATCATCTCTTCTGGAAGCGAAGTAAGCCTTAAACAACCAGTGAGAAAAGATAATAATCCAGTACTTTTGCATTCCAACAAATGACAGTATGGAAGTACATCACACTGATACTTCAGGAAAGTCCATTTTGTATTAGGACACAAAGATAATTCACACTTGGTTTCTAGATAAATTGGAGCACAAACTGCGAAGTGTATCTTTCTGAGACCATCATGGACTAGGTCCTTTATAAAACAAAGAACTAACAAAAATTGATCTTCAGAAAGTGAAAATCAGAAAAGGGGAAGAGGATGGGTCCCTTTGAAAAGATAGTATACATATGCACGGATGTCACTTTTTAAGGCCATATTGCATTGATAACAAGCTAAAAAAAAGCACAATTAAAATTTCATGTGCTGAAGACAACTTGAATGAACTGGGGCAGTGGTATGTGCCTTTCAACTTGATAATTTGGGGACATTTTCATATTGGGGAGATTAGTTCTAAATGTCTTCATATTCTATAACTATAGAACCATTTGCCAAAAAAGTTTTTCCTTGTTATAAAAATAAGAAGCCATTTGCTTAATAGTTATTGACTATTACATTTTCCGTTTGGTAACACTTTCACCTCAGTGTTAAAATAAATTTGACATTGAATTTGGACTGTGTCTATACCAGTGGAATCAAATCAAGGGCCACTGAAAGCATTGGTCAGTTTCATCGGCCTGTCCCATTTGCTGTTTAAAGGGTTGGAGCCCAAATTTTTTGGCCTAGTATTTCTCAATCTTTGCTATTTGGACTGTTTGTATGCAACATATGACAAACTAAAGAAGCCAAATCTATGTCATCTCTGATTTCATCGTATTTCTCCCTCCTTCCCTCTCCCCCTCACCCTTTCCCCCAAAAAAGAGCACATGAGTGCATGGATTTAAAAGATAGCAGACAAACCAGTGTTCTTCATATTCAATCTCCAAATTGGTTCCATTCTTATTTAAAGCACCAAATTTATTTTAAAGTATGGAGAAATATCCCCTTGACTGGTGGTGACTGAATCATAGGCCCTCATCTACATGTATCCTTAGCACCTTTTCTAGATATCACCAGACAAAATGTACCAGGGAGAAAACACTGAATGAAACAATTGGAAAGGTTTGACACATGCAGGCACACTTGGTAAACCGATGATGTAGTGAAGCGTTGTGTAAGCAAAAGCACTGGACTGGGCCTCATTGTGACCTTGAGCAACTTGGTGAACCTGTCTGTACTCCAGTTTCCTTATCTATAAAATGAGGGAGCTGGGCTAGGTGAATTCATAGGTCCATTTCAGCCCTAACATAATATGAATTTATAAAAGGCAAATTTTTCATTTATTAGGGGTCAGTGTTGATAACCAGTCTGTATAATTAAGCTTGAAACTGCAGCTTTTTCCTTTAGTCTGTGTCTGTACTCATTGAGATCATCATTCAGATAGCAGAGATCTGGAGCCTTTCAGTCAAAAACATTGAAACTTTGGAAAAATATAAGTGATGGTAGTAGAAGTAGATTTGGTTATTTGAGTGGCAGAAAACGGCTTCAGTCTCAGCCCTCTACCTGCCTTTGCATATAGAGATATGGCCATTATTTTTGTGTTTTTTTTTTATCTTGAGTTATCTGGACAATTGCCTTAATTCCACTTCACTTTGGATGTGTAGATACAACTTAATCTTTGTAATTGTGAAATGTTTGCTAAGTTTTAAGTAAAATATGAGAAATTTCTTTCACATAGAAATCATCAGAAACCAAGCACACGGAACTCTAATATTTTTATGTGAAGGTTTATGCTTTTATTTTACTTTTACTGCCATTGGCTTCTTAGATAGGTTTGTTTCCTTTTATACAACTAGGAAATAATGTATTTTTCCTCTATTTTGCATACACTGTAGTTCTTGATTATTTGTCCTCATAAAGGGGATGAGCATGGGTGTAAATCAGCGAAGTTTATGGGTGATCTAATTATCTTAACAGAGACAGAACAGGGCTGTGGTCTCATTCTGGTTGAGCAGAGTGATAACTGGGTGGCCAGAAGAAGTTCTTGATAGAAGATGATGCAAAGAGTATAGCTGGCGTGAGCAGGACACATAGATGGTCCGTGTTTGACTGTAACGGTGTGGTAGTTGGATGAGCAAACACCACACTTGCAACAACGGGCACAGTTAAAGGGAAACAACAAAAGAAGTGTTTGCCTGCATGCTCTTTTAATGTCACATCCTTATCTTCATCTGTCTTAAGGTGGAAATCCATTTGCGTATAAATACCTGTAAACAACTTAAAAAAAATAAATGATTATTGCTTTGTGATGACTGCCAGTATATGTCTGATGTTTGGGATTTGGAAAATTTATCGTTTGTAGGATGCATCAGGGTCCTGACAGGAAACAGATGGCTCACTTAAATTGGGTGACTAGAGGAGAGTTTGATAAAGGGACTATTGACAAAGGTGTGGGTGAAGTATGGGGAAGCCACAAGGGAGGATGCAGTGCTCTTCAGCCAGTGAAGGAGTAGGGGAGGGAGCAGTAACAGAATCTGGAGGGAGAGCTGTGTGAAAGGGCTGCCTTTTAGGAGCTGTGGCCTACAGAGGAGGCACTTAACCAGCCCTGGGGACTCCACTGGGAGGAGGCTGAGGGGCATTATACTCAGTGGACGAAGGATAGCCTTTCAGCAAATGATGCTGGAGCAACGGTACATCTGTAGACAAAAGAATGAACCTCACACTTTATGTAAACATTAGCTCAAATGGATTATGGACTTAAATGTGAAATGTAAAACTGTGATAACTTTTAGGAAAGAACAACATAGAGGAAAGTCTTCAGGATATAAGGCAAGGCAAAGAGTCCTTAGACATGATCTGTTAAAGGAAAAACTGGTATGTTGTACTTCATCCAAAGTACACATTTTTTGGGAATTCCTAGTGGTCCAGTGGTTAGGACTTGGCACTCTCACAGCCGAGGGCCTGGGTTCAATCCCTGGTCGGGGAACAAGCCAAAAAAAAAAAAAAAAAAAAAGAGAGAGAAAAATATACAAATTTTTGATCTGTGAAAGCTCTGATAAGAGGATGAAGGACAAGCTGTGGACTCGGAGGAAATATTTGCAAACCAAATGTCTAGAATAAATAAAAAGCTCTTAAAACTCAACATAAAAATTCTACTTAGAAAATGGGCAAAAAACATGCATAGACATTTCACTGAAGGTATACAGATGGCAAAAAGCAGGTGAAAATATATTCAGCATCATTAGCCAGTAGGGAAATGCAAATTAAAACCACAGTGAGCTATTACTACACACACAACAGAACGAGTAAATGAAAAATAACGACAACAATAAACGTTGGCTAGGATGAGAAGAAAGTAGATCACACGTACATTCCTGGGGAGAATGTAAAGTAGTGCAACCCATCTGAAAAGCAGTTTGGTAGTTTATTAAAAAAGTAAACATGCAACTTACATTCAACCCAACAATTGTATTCCCGTGCATTGATCACAGAGAAATAAAAACTTACGTTCACACAAAAACTTGTACAGGAGTGTTTATAGTAGTGCTGTTTGTAATGACCTAAAACTGGAAAAGTCTCCAATGTTCCTTCGGCGTGTGAATGTTATACCAACTGTGGTACATACATACCATGGAATACTACTCAGCAGTAAAAAAGAATGAATGATGAGATGCTGACACAACTACTTAGATGATCTTCAGAGAATTGTGCAGAGCAAAAACAAGCTAATCGCAAAAGGTTATATACCATAAAACTACACTTATATAACATTCTTGAAATGTTGTTTCTATAAAATTATTAAAATGGAGGACAGATTAAGGAAGGAGTCAGTAGGAGAGAGGGAAGTGAGTACAGTTGTAAAAGAGCAACATGAGGGATACTTGTGTGAATTGTTTTGAATCTTGACTGCATCAATGTGGATATCTTGGTCGTGTTACTGTACTACAGTTTTGTGAGGTGTTATCATTGGTGGAAGCTGGGTAAAGCTTACAGGAGATGTCCCTGTATTATTTTTTGCAATCACAGGTGAATCTACAATTTTCTCAAAATAAAAAGTTTAATTTAAACAAGTTGGGGGGTAAAAGTTAGATATGGCAAGAGATTTTAAGAAGATTGCCACTTTAACCCTTGGCAGATTCACTGAATATACTAAATCCACCGAACATGGTGGTTGGCTCATCTTCATAGTCCCAGGTCCCATCCTTCTAGCACTAGGAGGGGCCATGTGGCTGAGCTGCATGAGAACACCTCCATTACCTACTCAAATGTAAATGTTTGATGGCATCTCCAAAGATACATTGATAAGATCAAAGGGCGGCAAACATAGACGGTCAGCTCTGTCCAGACCCCCTCAGATCCACTGAGCCATTTCTGTGTGTTTTGCTCCTAACTGCCTGCACAGGTGACTGTTGATTCTAAGGACAACCTCAGGCTAGGGGAGCTGCTTTGGGTTACCAAGAGCCAGAAGTGCCCATGGACTTCCTCTTCCCCTTCCCTGGTGCAGGAACAGGAAGGCTCAGCCAATTGCCCCATCCTGATTACGCTCCAGAGATCCCTGTAGGGTCAGGTTGGGGCCAGCACTTCTCCTGAAAACGTATCCCTGCCTGGCTTCTTCCCCTTCCCTGTCCAGCTTCCTCACTCCCTAACAGCTTGCTCAGGGAAGCCCTTCCTTAGTAAATCATTTGCACTCAAATTTTCATCCCAAAGTTCACTTCTGGGAACTTGACCAAAGATAGAAGAATATCAAATAACTTAAAACATGTATCCCATTACTGGACAATAATATCTAAGTGTTCAAATACATTAACATTTTATTACTCTTTTTTTTTTTTTTTTTTTTCTGTTGTTCTGGGTCTTAGTTGCCGCAGGCAGGCTCCTGAGATGCGGCTCACCCACTCCTTAGTTGTGGCATGTGGGCTCCTTAGTTGTGGCATGCAAACTCTTAGTTGCGGCATGCATATGGGATCTAGTTCCCTGACCAGGGATCGAACCTGGGCCCCCCGCATTGGGAGCACAGAGTCTTACCCATGGCGCCACCAGGGAAGCCCCTACATTAACATTTTAAATCTATAATTTCTTCTAAATGATATCATTATGTTGTATTTTGTTAATATCCATTGAACATGTTATGTAAGCATATAAAGTACACACCAGTTTTATAATCTTGTCTTGGTACTTCTTTCCTTTTTAATCTACCGTTTCAAGAAGCAGAAGCAGAGTGTGGCACCTGGGAGGGTCTGCATTCCACGTTCAAATATAATTTTTGCAGCTTTGGATCTTTATCAAATGGTCATCATAACTTTTCTAATAGCTTTTACTGGTTTTCTGATTAAAAACCTTGATGCTATGGAAACTTGTAAGCATTAAATCCAGGCAATTGGCTGTCACACTTTTGGCCGGAGAGCATTGAAGAGGCAAAAGACTATTGTCCCACATACCTTTCATCCCCCAACCCCTTCTTTTTCTTGTCGTGAAAAATATGACCCAGTGACAATAAAGAACTAGAGAGGAACAACAGGAATTGTTGACTCACTTTAAGGGGAGGAATATGATACTGTTCCTATGATTTTATATTCCAAAATACTGCCCTATACATTTTTCAAAAAATGAGTAATTTTATCACTTGCCTTGATAATACATTGTTAGTTACTTAAATAGAATAAATTAATAGCCAACACATTTCAATAAAGCATAAGCAAATTTCAGAGGAATTATAAATTGACTTTAGTAATAGATTACTGGTGACAAAAATTGAACCTCAACTTGGATATTAAAGTCGTTATAGGAAAAGTGTAAATTAATATATTAAAGCAGTTAACACTACGTGCAGTTAGGTTAACTAAACTCACAACAAACTTAATTGGTATCGATGGTGCCAAGCAAAGCTGGTTTATAATTAGGAAGCAGGAATAACAGCTCTTAAAAACCATGACTTACTGGGAATGGTGCTATTAACATCCCTCTCCAAAAGTGGGAATTTCAATTATCTTCAAGTGTGCATGAGCAGGAACTTTACAATGTTGCACATAGAAATGATGAATAATCCTTCTTGGTAAACTTAAATAACGTGCTGATTTTAATTTACAAATTCTAAACATTAGTAGCCCCTAACATCTTACTTGGTAGATTCCTATTAGGTAAACCTTAGCTGTATGTAAAAATAAAAACCTATAAAATTGCAAGTTATTTTCCCATAATAACTGGAGAAACGACTTGTGTGTTTGTGTCATGTAATGACCCATCAGGAATATCCTTAAGGTCCATCAGTGGGCCATGGATCATGTTTGGAGAATCACTGGTCTAGACTTTTCAAATATAATCTGTCACAAATGTGTCTTAGTCATAAACATTTGGTTGCGAAGAACGGAAACCCACCTGTATTAATTTCCTAGGGCTGCCTCAACAAAGTACCACAAACTAGCTTAAAACAGCAGAATTTTATTCTCACAGTTCTGGAGACTAGAAGTCTGAAAATAAAGAGTTGATAGGACCATGCTTCCTCAGAATGCTCTAGGGAAGAATCCCTGCCAGTTTCTGGTGGCCCTGGATGTTCCTTGGCTTGTAGCAATGTAACTCCAGTTTGTTCCTCTGTCTCCACGTGGCTGTCTTCTCCTTGCGTGTCTTTCTGTGTCCTTTCCTCTTCTTTTAAGGACACCAGTCGTTAGATTTAGAGCCCATCCTCATCCAATATGACCTCATATTAACTAATTACATTTACAAAGACTCTATTTCCAAATAAAGTCACATTCTGAGTTGTGGGTGGACGTGAAATTTGGGGGAACGCTATTCAACCCCTTACAAGCTTATTCAAGTAAAAAGATGTTTTCAAGTTCAGATTATCACAGAACCAAGGAAAAGATGAACTGTCAGGCTTCATAAAGCACAGGAACCAGGCAGATCCATGGCTCTCAGTGGCAGAAGTTCATGATCGTCAGTCTGTGTTCCACCATATACATGACACAGCTATGGAAGAAGCATATTTCCCATAAAATACAGAAAATGTAATAAAAATCTGCTTCTGTAGGGTTACCACTTGACCCAGTTTCATGGAGTCATTTCTGTTATCTGGGAAGGGAATATGATCAGCGCAGCTTGGGTCTGGTGCTCACCTTTGACCCAGTCAGGTATGGCCAGGTCTTGGAGTGGTGGGGAGGTGATGGTGATGAGGTCATAGTGGCTGAGGGCAGGTGTAGATTCTGTGATAAGTAGCTTAATCAGGGAAGGCATTTTGACCCACATGTCAATATTAAGCCCCTAGAACAGTGCTTGGTACAAAGTAGATGCTCAAAAAATACTATTGAATATACAACAAATAATGGTTTGATATTCCTCAAATAACACTGTTAAATAGTGTTTCTACATTTTTAAAGCTCTTTCACAAAATCTTATTCCATCCTTTTTACAATCCTGCAAAGCAGTTATTATCACTCCTATTTTCAAATAAGACTTTGCTCCACAGAAGGATTAAATAAATTGTGGGCAAAAGCTAGTAGGTAGGGCCTCCCTGGTGGTGCAGTGGTTGAGAGTCCACCTGCCGATGCAGGGGATGCGGGTTCGTGCCCCGGTCTGGGAGGATCCCATATGCCGCGGAGCGGCTGGGCCCGTGAGCCATGGCCGCTGGGCCTGCGCATCCGGAGCCTGTGCTCCGCAACGGGAGAGGCCACAACAGTGAGAGGCCCGCATACCGCAAAAAGAAAAAAAAAAAAAAAAAAAAAAAAAAAAAAAAGCTAGTAGGTAGGAGAGCTGGAACTTGAACTCATATCTTCTTTAAGTTCAGTGCTTTTTTGAGGATAGCACTCCTTGTTACAGGATGGCATTGCTTTGACCTGATAGCTCTGACAGCAAAGAGAAGGTAGGAAAAGGAAGGAATGAGGGCTTAGCTCCACCTTTATAAATGATCTGAATGGGAGGGACCACATCTCAACAACAGGCATTTCCCCTTGAAATGTAAATGAGTCTGGTAGAGATAGCCCCTCCCAGCTCACAGATGTGTCAAAAATGCAGGATAAACATTGACCCAACATTCTACAAATAATCTTTCCAGCATTCAACGTCTTTGGCAGTTTTTCTCTCTTTTTCCGCATTTGTCTTTATTACCCCAGGATGCCTCTGTGTGCTTGTGTTTCTCTGGATGTAAGTTCATTCCTTGTGCGTTACCATACCTTACCTGTGTAGCATGCCTTTCCCATCCCTCCAGGCTTCAAGCTCTTCTATTGGCTATCTTGTCCCAGCCTACTTCTCCAGTCTTATCTCTGAATACAAGAATCCTTTACTTTTGCTGATCTGCCCTTCATATTGCAATCACTCTTGCTAATCAACCTGCCTGTTGACTCTTCCTCTTCTTCCAGGAACTTTCCCTGAGAGATCCTTCCTTACTTGTTCACTTTTCCCCAGAATTATTACTATTGACTTATATTGTATGTAGTAAACTACTTTTTTGTGTGTTATCATTTCTCTTTTTATGTAAGCATCTTGCACCTCAGAGTGTGGGTGCCTCGCTGGCAGGAGTCCTGCCTCTCACTTTATATATCAAGCACCTAGACCAGGAATTAAACACGATAGGCAGTCAAGAAAATTTCATTGATTATAATATGTCCATAACTCCACTGAAATCCATTTTTTAAAAAGGCAAGTGTCTCTGATTTATTTTTTATTTTGATTTATTCTATTTTTTTGTGTGACTTTGGTGCTTAAGTCTCACTTATATTTTATATATAGTGGTGAGCTCTGGATTTCGAGATAAAGGAGCTGGGTTCAAAATTCTGTCTCTGTCTCACATTACCTGTGTAACCTTGGACACTTTATTATTATTATTATTATTTTCATCAGTGTCTTACACTGTAAAATGGGATCCTAATACCTGTACTAGCCCCTCACAGGGTTGTTGTGAGGAAAAGTGAGCTAGTGTCTATGAAAAAACTTACCAACGTCTAAAGCACTATGTAAGGGATTATAAACACTGTCTCCTCATGTGCTTTCCTGCCTTAACATCTTTTTTTTTTTGTCTTTCATCTCTCTAATAAACAGTCGTTTGTGGGCAGGGATCATTTAGCATTCTTGCTGTAGCATTTCATCTTAACCCTTAGCACAGGACACTACATGCAGCTTGCTGATGGGCTGCAGTGAGACGTGGAAAGCCCATAAGCCTAGTTCTCACTAACAGACACCTTGGCTCAAAGATTTCAACAACTGCCATTTACTTGAATGCCTTTTATTAGCTTTTTCTGGCACAAAGAGCTTTCATTTTATTTGTTCGTTCATTCATTTACCCATTTATCAAGTTTGTTTTGAGTGCCTACCAGGGGCCACAGAGCAAAGTAAGTGCCTTAAGATATTGACGTTGGACTGAGTGAAACATTCACACAGCAACTAGTTATATAGTAGATAACAAGGATTATAATAAGATATGTGCACTGTGTCCAAAGGGGGGAAAGATCAATTCTACCAAGGGAGGGAGGTGTGTGTCATGAAAGGCTTCAGAGGCGGTGCTCATCTATCTTGAAGACTGAGTAGCTGGGGAAGTTAAGTGGGGCAATCAATACAGGTGAAAGGAATAACTTGAGCAAAACAAAAGCACTCTGGGAACCACGGGCAGCTGGGTCAGAGATTTCACTCATCTGTTGCTATGGATTGATTACCTAATGTGTGCCAGACCCTTATGCTTAGTGGATGGGGTTATAGGGGTCAGTGTAGGGGTGGGATGGTGAGGTAGCAAATGAAAGCTAGCCAGATTGTGAACAACCTTTAACAACCCTTTTACTCCATACTAGTATATATGGGAAAGGGTTAAAAGGATGTACTACCAACTCCTTGATAGTCACTGGAACCCTTTTACCCCAGGAAGGTAGATACAATAATTGACTTTACCGCAGACTGGGCAGCTCTGTCCTAAAGGACAGGTTAACATATACCAGAGTGACAGGAACATTCGCACTCGAGGAAATTCAAGTAGTGAATAAACATGTAGAGAATGTGTCATCTCATCAGTAATTAAAGAAACACATTCAAACAAGGCGGGACCTAGTAAGCAAGAAGACAAAGTGAAACGACCTCTAAGGCTGTTAAGGTGATGGGGAAGCAGGCACCTTAGAGAATCAGAAGGGCAAATACAAAAACCTCCAAGGTGGGTTCGTTGGGGAAAGTGAGGGATTCTGTGTGCTAAAGCTGAGAACTGGGATTTAGGAGTGGAGAGCGCAGGGGGAAACGAGTCACTGCACTAGGTGGTGAGGGGAGGGGCAAGGAGTCCGGGCAAAACCGGTTCATCCTAGGAAAGGGCAGGCGGCCAGGTGCTTGGGCGTCTCTACGCAACCGATAGGCCCGCCCCCTCTAGAGTTAACCCTTCCGTAATTGGCTCACGGATCCACCAATGGGCACACAGGAGGAACTTCCCGCCACCTCTGGCGCCCGCTTTTAAACAGCCGTATAGTATTTGCAGCTGCAGGCGGACTTCTCAATCTAGCTTGAGAAAGGCGGAGACTTCCGCCTCTACGCCCTGCCCCAAGCCGGCATGGCCCCGCCCACCAGGCCCGCTTCTAACCAGCGATTGGAGGAGTCGGCTGCTCCTCAATGGCCTCGGGGTTCCGTGGGTTCGGTTGTGACTAGGACGGAGCTAGCCGGTTAGAGCGCCAGTGAGGAGTTTGCTAGAAGTTGGCTTTCGACGGGAGCTAGGGTGTCTCCGCGGTGACAGCATCCGTGGCCTCCGGTGAGTTTCGCTTCTTGGCTGGGCTTGGGGCTGGGATAGGAGAAGGTGCGGGGTCCTTGGGATTCTGGCTGAGGCTTCCCGGAGGACTGACCCGTCCCCTCCCCAAATCCCGCGGTGGTGGGCTGCTTGCGGGTGGCGGGGCTCCGCCTTTGACTTTGAAGTGTCATCCAGACCCCAAGATCCTACTTAGAAGTGACGTCTGGGAAGCCCTCCTCGCCTCCTCCAGGCTGCTAGGGTAGCGCTGAGTCCCGACCCTGGGGACCCCCGCCGTGGTCACCCTGGCGCCGTGCCAGGCCCACAGTGGGTGCTCTGTACACGTGTGTTGACCGAGTGCATGTGACGCTGGCAGCCGAAGCCAGCAGCCCCAGGCCTCCTGGGCTCCGTGCAGCTTGGGTCTCGCGGTACCCGTTTGCTGTGCCATAGTTGACGCCAAACGGAGTTTCTTGGTAGGGCCCTGGGTTTATCTTCGTTCAACCTGTGGTTGCCTGCTTGCTGCATCCTCTGGGCACCCTGAATGTATTTGTCCAAGCTGCTGTCATTAGCACTGATCACAGATTATTGTCATCCTTTGTTTTTATGTGTGTTTCTTTCCCTTCACCAAATCCTGGTGAACTTTGTAATCTTGAACGGTGCTTGGCAAGTAATTGTTGAATGAATAAATAGGCCTCCTAAGCCTGGTGTTGCAAGTCTGAAACAGGCTAGTGTGCTCTGGCTATTTCCATTCTAGAAAGGAAGCTAGCATGTAAGCAAGTAAGTAGAATTTCCTAACTCTCAGGGCACTTAAAGACCCTTTTGTGGCACTTAACCTTTTCTATCTTACAGTCATGAACTTGAGTGTGATTTAAGCTGAATTTCGCCATATCCTTCACAATGCATGACAATTTATATGCACTTCATAGATGTGAATGCACTCAACTAAATGAGAGGCTGAAATTGAAGCTATAAGAAAAGTGTAAGAAATATAGACTGAAAGTGCCAAAGAATGACTAATTTCATGGGGGGAGGGCATCTTGAAGAAAGTGGCATTTTCATCCTAGAAAAGATTGCAGTATTTGAAGGAAAGTTTCCCACACACTGCATATTCACCTTTTCTCAGATATACTGAATGCTGTTTATTCCTTTAACCTCTTTTGTAGCTGGCAGACTTCTATTCATGAGTAACATGTCATGATAAGAACAAAACTAAGATGTATTGATTGGTACACAGTGCTAAGCGCTTCATGTACATTAATCTTGTGAATCCTTGTAACCAATCTTTGAAGTAGGTACTGTTTTTTACCCCCATTTTGTTAATGAGGAAATGGAAACAGTTGTGCAAGTTTGCACAACTGTTAAGCAGGAGAGCCAGAACTGAGCCCAGGTTGTCTGAATGAGTGCCCTCATTCTTAACCACTTAACAGCCATATTGTGTCCTTTAAGATCTATTTCTAAAGTCTTTCTATGAAACTTCTTTCAGCCTTATTTTCTTCTTAGCATACTTAATTTGTACTTTGTACTTTCCTCTATTACAGAATGTATTACAATGTATCACTTAACTATTAATTCATATCATTGTTTCCCTAAGGGACTGTAAGCTTCCCATGGCTGGTAGCATGTCTTAGATACATCTAGGGTATAACCTGGCCCACAGTAGGTGCTCAGTCAAATTTTTATTGAAATAATAAATCTGTAGAGAACAACATGAATGTATTATATTCATTCAACAAATATTGGTTGTGTGCAAAGGGCGGGGGAGATACATTTTAATTCTGCCCCCAGAGTGCTTATAGGCTATTATATGAGGCAAAAACAATGCTACTTTTGCTTTCTAATACTTTGTCCAATTAAACACACATTGGTCTTTCTCATTGCAAGGAGGGCAAAGAAAACATAACCAGCGACAACAAAATGAGTAATGAGTGGGACATATGACAGAACATAGCCTTGTAAATAGGTTCAGAAAAAGTTATCTCTCTAGGAAGAAAGTATTAACCATCTTGCTATTAAAAAAATGCATACTGTACACTTATTCTGCATCTTGATTTTTTAAATAGTCAATATATAGAGAGATATTTCATTATTTTTATTAGTGACACAGTATTGCCAAATTTACTCAGAAGTACTTTTACTAGGGCAAATGTTCTTTTTCAATATATTAATATTGATAGTTCTCAAGATGGTTTTCCCAATTCATACTTTCATCAGCAATTCATGAGGATGCCTATTTCCTATAAAATAGCCACTAGGGCTTCCCTGGTGGCCCAGTGGTTAAGAATCCAGCTGCCAATGCAGGAGACACGGGTTCGAGCCCTGGTCCGGGAAGATCCCACATGCCGTGGAGCAACTAAGCCCCTGTGTCACAACTACTGAGCCTGCGCTCTAGAGCCTACGAGCCACAACTACTGAGCCTGCGTGCCACAACTACTGAAGCCCGTGTGCCTAGAGCCCATGCTCCACAACAAGAGAAGCCACAGCAGTAAGCCCGCGCACCACAATGAAGAGTAGCCCCTGCTCACCATAACTAGAGAAAAGCCCGCGTGCAGCAACAAGGACCCAATGCAGCCAGAAATAAATAAAATAAATTAATTAAAAAAAATAGCCACCACTAGCTGTTATCATGTGTTTTTTTTTAATTTACTGGTTGAAAATCATATTTCATTGTTTAAATGGCACTTTGAATTCTTTGTGAGATTAAGCATCTTTTCAAGTTCGTTGAGCATTTGCATTTCTTTTTTTTAATGAAATGTATCAGTTGCCCATTTTAAATTGAGTTGTCTTTTTCTCATTTCTTTGTGAGAATTGTATATTGGGACTTTCTCTTGTGTTTTGCAAGTCTCTTTCTCATTATTATTTTACCCTTTGATGATATATATTTTTTATACATAATATTTGACTTGCTAGTGATGGTTTTGGCCATATACAGTTTCTTTTTGTATGTGTGTATGTTTAAGTTTCCGTCAAGTTTTTCCTTTATGGCTTCTGGGTTTATTATCTTGCTAGTTTTTTCTTTCTAATTTAAGCAGCCTCTTTTATTGTTCTTAATATTATAGTAAAGTCTCTGATAGCCGTAATCAGTAGTGATTAATAAGCACAAGAAAAGCATTAGCTTTTATTTTTAATTTTAGTTAAATACTAATTACCTTTTTAGTCTCCCTCTTTGTTTTTTAAGCCACAGTAAGTTTATCAAATTTCCCTTAATGCCTAAAATAATTTCTATGGTCTCTGGTAGTTTGCACTTTTTAGAAGGAAAGCTAATTTGTACCTTTTCCTCCCAGTGGAGAGAGATTTTGTTCTTTCAGATATTTTCAGATTTCTTCTTTAATGACATGGTTTGGATTTAAAATGCCATTCAAAAAAAAGATATAGTTTTGTCTTTTACATTTTCTTCACATAAAAAAGAAAATAGGGAATTCCCTGGCGGTCCGGTGGTTAAGACTCCGCACTTTCACTGCTAAGGGCCTGGCTTCAATCCCTGGTTTGGGAACTAAGATCCTGCATGCTGTGCAGCCAAAAAAAGAAAAAAAGAGAAAACTAGACTTTATTTTAAAAAAATGAAAATACCTTGTAGAATTCATTATTCTCTATCTGAGAAAAAGTAGTTTTTTATTTAAAATAACTGTATTTAGCAATAAGCTCTTGTAAATCTTAATGTTCTTTTTCAGTATTCAACAGGAATTGATGGCAGATTGGTGAAGTGTTGGAAAAAAAAAACCCTCCCTCCTTTTACCTAATACAAGGGAAATTAACCCAAATTCCCTATTCTGGCTTTAACTATAAAATTCAGGGAAAGGTGGAAAATACCATAAGAATTAGAAGCAGGAAAGATTATTTCTGCCTGGAGAATTCAGGGATGTCTTTAAGGTCCAGCTTAATTGCATTTCTTTTAAGGAGCAAGCATTTACATGGGCTTGTATTTTCATAATCTATAGATTCTATAGACTTGATGTTCACTTGAAGTAGTGAAAAAACCCTAGAGACATGAGCTTGTGTTACTGTTTTTCCCTCACCATTTCAGCTACATTGTAGGCTCTTTACCATATTCAGGTATCCATCTTATGCTTGTATACAAGAGGTTTCTTGTAGCTGCTGGGTGGAGACAAGGTTTAGAGTCCCCAAGCCTCTCTATTTTACCTCTCAGTGAAGGAGTACGTGTGTCCCTTCCTCCATGTAGCCCTGGCACAAGAACAGAAAGGAGCAGGTCTGGTCTAAGAAGCAGAGGCTGGAAGGGTTTCGTTGATGTGAGGAGTCTGAATTCATAGAATTAAAAGGGATGGGTTGGGTGTAGGGAGGGACCAGAGAGGGGAGGGATAAAGAAGGTGGACTGCACATTAGAGTTTGGCCGAGAAACAGTCCTTGTAAAACGAACTAAAACTTATGGGGATTTTCAGCATCGAAATTCATATTTGTGTTAATCTGTAATACCATATTTCATCTATTATAACGTGCACATTTTCTTTTCCCTTTTGTTTTGTTTTTTTGCCGCTCCGTGTGGCTTGCAGGATCTTAATTCCCCGACCAGGGATTGAACCCAGGTCACGGCAGTGAAAGCGCCAAGTTCTAACCACTGGACCGCCCGGGAGCTCCCTTCTTTTCACATTTTAACATCTACAAAGAGGCTGCATTTTAAAGTTAATGATATGTCATGATTTAATTGGCCATATCTTTTTCTTAGTGGTACAGACAGAACTGTGTCATACCATCAAGGGCACCTTAGAGCTGATGAAGTGGAATATCTTTTGCTATAGAGCTACTGGCTTACATAAAAGTTTGTGATCTTAGTCCTCTACTGTCTACACGGGGGAGCTAAGTTCTTTATGGTAAAATACGTTTGGATTGCCAAGTCTATGCTTCTCATTCCACTTCCAGTTTAATGACATTTTAGAGCCTGAAGAGTGATGTATGATCTGTGGCCCAGCCTCACATCAAAGTGCATTTCATTGGCATGCACAAGAGTGGACTGAATAGAGGGCAGCATTAGGCTGTGTAATTGATGATGCTTGCCTACTTTTTTGTCAGGATTGTTCAGAGTTTTGAAATTCTGGGTACTTTCTGTGTAGTGTCAGGATCCCTAAGTATAATTCAAATCATCAGCAGTCTTTTGACTGTAAGTACTTGAAAACCCATTTCCCGCTGCTGCTTCTGCCACAGCAGTGACCATTCTCCAGGGAAGTCTTGCTGCTGCTTTGGGACAGTGTCATAGCTTCACATCCTTCACTTCTGTTTTTCCTGAGTATTTTTTGCTAGAACTTGATTTTATCAAGCTTAAGAGCAGGACATTTAACACATATACATATTTTTTTAAATTTATTTTTGGCTGTGTTGGGTCTTCGTTACTGTGTGCGGGCTCTCTCTGGTTGCAGCGAGCGGGAGCTACTCTTCGTTGTGGTGCGCGGGCTTCTCATTGTGATGGCTTCTCTTGTTGCGGAGCACGGGCTCTAGGCGCACGGGCTTCAGTAGTTGTGGCACGCGGGCTCAGTAGTTGTGGCTTGTGGGCTCTAGAGCACAGGCTCAGTAGCTGTGGCGCATGGGCTTAGTTGTTTAGCAGCGTGCGGGACCTTCCTGGACCAGGGCTTGAACTTGTGTCCCTTGCATTGGCAGGCGGATTCTTAACCACTGCACCACCAGGAACGTCCCAACACATATTTTTGTTGTGTGCTCTGTGGAGTTTACTGGATTGTAAATGTTTTTGGGGGAGCAATCATTAACTCAGGATTTAGTGGCTCTCTTTCTGAAAAACATGACATTTGGATTTGTGATATTCAGAAGATGAGGCAAGTTGTGGAGGATGCTACCTGTGCCATCTTTAATACATCAAATTAGAAACTTGGAGCGTATTCTTAAAATTTGTATGTTTTGGCATATTTCTGGTTCATTATTATTATCTTATTTTTGTGTGTGGACAAAAATCTTACTGTTTGAGTTATTCTTTCCAGACCACTAGAAAGGTCTACTAGTAGGTTTATTAGCTTTGGGCATTTTCTCATTTTCATGAATTTCTGTCATAACAGCTATTTTCTGTGAATCATGATTAATTTGTAAGAACTCTCTTTATAGTTGGAATACTAACCATTTGTCATACATTAGTTACATATATCTTCTCCCCAGCTGCTCCTGTCTTTTTGTGTATGGCATCTCTTATGTAGTTTGGTCTGGGGAGATTTTCTGGGCTATTTAGAAACCAAACATCTTTCTGTTCCTGCAGGAGGACCATGTCGCTAGACTTCGGCAGTGTGGCACTGCAGACGCAAAATGAAGACGAAGAATATGACAAAGAAGACTATGAAAGGGAGAAAGAGGTAAGTTATTGAGAAAAAGAGTTCTAAACCCGATCTTAAACAATTTTATATCCTGACCAAAATTACATCATTTTGTGTCATTTTGAAGGATTTATGGTTCTTTTTTTTTTTTTTTTCCAAAGCCCCAAAACTTGATCAGCATCTGGACTTTTGAAAGGTAGATGAGTGGAATGCTTCCTTCTTTTGGACAAGAATGAAACATAACTGTATACGATGCCCTAGATAGATGGTTAGATTGCTGAAGCACTTTTCATTTAGGAGGTAGTGGTCGGTCTTGGGGCAGAGGCCTACTTGCGTGGGCCAGCCCAACAGGTTCCCTTGCTTCGGGTAGCCTGTATCCACGTGGGGGCCACCGGTGAACAAGCAAACAGGCGAGTAAAGCAATCTGTGTGAGGGCTGATTTAGCACTGACAAATAACAGGGAGACAGGGTAAGGTGATATTAAGGCAACCAGCCAGGAACTGGTGAGGGAAGGCCTCTCGGAGGAGGAAATGTTTGAGCTGAGCCTTGACTCATGAGAGGGAGCAGCCGCACAGAAGCCCGGGACGGATGCCCTAGGCTCAGACACACCCAGTGTAAAGCCTGGAAGTAGGCAGCAGACCCTGCATATCTGTGAAGCAGCCAGAAGGCTGTGGAATTGGGACTGTGTGAGCAAGGGGTGAGTGGTGGAGGCGGGGAAGAGGTGGTCTGGGGCCAGTCACAGCATGTCAAGGGAGGGTGTTTGTATTTTATCCTAGGGGCAGTGGGAAGCCAGTGGAAGATTTTAAGCAGGGAAGTGATATCTGACCGTATATTTGAAAGATCTTCCTGAATGCTGTGTTGTGCGACGAGATTACAGGAGAAAAGGAGTAAGAGGAGGAGATATTATTTGTGTGTGTGTGTGTGTGTAAAACGAAATCCTTGGCCCAGTAGTAATAGTAACAGCTGGTGGGAATCAACTTGCTTGTTATGATTGTTTTTAGTTTGAGTCAGATTTCTTGATTGACTGCGATAACAGGCTGCTTTTGTACTGAATGTTGCTATGACCCATTTGTTTTTTCAGGTGTTTTTTAAATTTTTTATTGAAATATAGTTGACTTACAATGTTGTGTTTATTTCAATTGTGCAGCAAAGTGATTCAGTGATATATATATATATATATATATATATATATATATATATATATATTCTTTTTTAGATTCTTTTCCATTACAGGTTATTACAAGATACTGAGTATAGTTCCATGTGTTACACAGTAGGTCCTTGTTGGTTATCGATTTTATATATAGTGTATATGTGTTAATCCCAAACTCCTAATTTATCCCTCCCCCCTTTCCCCTTTGGTAACCATAAGTTTGTTCTCTTTCTTTCTTTCTTTCTTTTTAGGCCAATTCTGGGTGACTTTTTTTTTTTTTCACACACACACACTGTATTTTATTTTTACAAGAGATAAATAGACTGACACCAAGCATTGTAAATGGATGACCACAACAAAAGCAACAATGATTGCAATTACAAAACACGAAACACACTCAAACTATGTCATAATATTGACATTCAGTCCAGTAATCCTCCACTGTAACAGCTCCTTTACTTTGCAGTGACAATTGATTTGTATATTTTTTGCCTCTGAGTCCATGTGGGATTTTTTTTTATTCAAACAGAAAGTCACAAAAATTATAATCATCCTCATCAGTTCACTCAGTCCCATGTAATTAAATTTTTTTTTCATCTTGATCTTTTGTTAGCACTTTTATGAATTCATCAGTTTTCCATTAGAGTTCTGAAAATGCTAATTCATTCAGTTCAGCAGTATAGTCAGTTACCAGAAACCTGTACTTGTCAGTCTTTTCCATGAATTCCTTGAAGATGAAACCCTTTTATAGGAACATATTTGCAAAAGCATCAGAGTACACCCAGAACTGTCTGTCAATGACAAACGACTAAAAAATGACCACGGTTAAAGATTTGATGAAAGTTCATAATAATGCAATTGACAAAGAAATCTAGTTATTTCTGAGATATACATTTTAAAGTGATAACTAGAATTATGACTTACAACATTATACCAGAACATTTAAGATTTTTAGAAGTTTCATGTAATGTCTGAAACATTTATATTAACATATTTCCATACAAATAACCCAAAGAAAGTTTAGTATTAGTTGTTTTTTTGGTTTGTTTGTTTTTTTATACTGCAGGTTCTTATTAGTCATCAATTTTATACACATCAGTCAATCCCAATCGCCCAGTTCATCACACCACCATCCCCACCCCACTGAGGTTTTCACCCCTTGGTGTGCATACATTTGTTCTCTACATCTGGGTCTCAACTCCTGCCCTGCAAACCAGTTCATCTGTACCACTTTTCTAGGTTCCACATACATGCATTAATATACGATATTTGCTTTTCTCTTTCTGACTAACTTCACTCTGTATGACAGTCTCTAGATCCGTCCACGTCTCAACAAATGACTCAATTTCATTCCTTTTCATAGTTGAGTAATATTCCATTGTATATATGTACCTCAACTTCTTTATCCATTCCTCTGTCGCTGGGCATTTAGGTTGCTTCCATGACCTGGCTATTGTAAATAGTGCTGCACTGAACATTGGGGTGCATGTGTCTTTTTGAACTATGTTTTTCTCTGTGTATATGCCCAGTAGTGGGATTGCTGGATGATATGGTAATTCTATTTTTAGTTTTTTAAGGAACGTCCATACTGATCACCATAGTGGCTGTATCAATTTACATGCTCACCAACAGTGCAAGAGGGTTCCCTTTTCTCCACACCCTCTCCAGCATTTGTTGTTTGTAGATTTTCTGATGATGCCCATTCTAACTGGTGTGAGGTGATATTTCATTGTAGTTTTGATTTGCATTTCTCTAATAATTAGTGATGTTGAGCAGCTTTTCATGTGCTTCTTGGCCATCTGTATGTCTTCTTTGGAGAAATGTCTATTTAGGTCTTCTGCCCATTGTTGGATTGGGTTGTTTGTTTCTTTAATATTGAGCTGCATGAGCTGTTTACATATTTTGGAGATTAATCCTTTGTCCGTTGATTCGTTTGCAAATATTTTCTCCCATTCTGAGGGTTGTCTCTTCGCCTTGTTTATGGTTTCCTTAGCTGTGTAAAAGCTTCTAAGTTTCATTAGGTCCCATTTGTTTATTTTTGTTTTTATTTCCATTACTCTAGGAGGTGGGTCAAAAAGGATCTTGCTGTGATTTATGTCAAAGAGTTTTATAGTGTCCGGTCTTACATTTAGGTCTTTAATCCATTTTGAGTTTATTTTTGTGTATGGTTTTAGGGAGTGTTCTATTTTCATTCTTTTACATGTAGCTGTCCAGTTTTCCCAGCACCACTTATTGAAGAGACTGTCTTTTCTCCATTGTATATCTTTGCCTCCTTTGTCATAGATTAGTTGACCATAGGTGCATGGGTTTATCTCTGGGCTTTCTCTCTTGTTCTATTGATCTATGTTTCTGTTTTTGTGCCAGTACCATATTGTCTTGATTACTGTAGCTTTGTAGTATAGTGTGAAGTCAGGGAGTCTAACTCCTCCAACTCTTGTTTTTTTTTTCCCTCAAAACGGCTTTTGCTATTCGGGGTCTTTGTGTCTCCATACAAATTTTAAGATGATTTGTTCTAGTTCCATAAAAAATGCCAATGGTAATTTGATAGGGATTGCATTGAATCTGTAGATTGCTTAGGGTAGTATAGTCATTTTCACAATATTGATTCTTCCAATCCAAGAACATGGTATATCTCTCCATCTGTTGGTATAATCTTTAATTTCTTTCCAGTGTCTTATAGTTTTCTGCATACAGGTCTTTTGTCTCCCTAGGTAGGTTTATTCCCAGGTATTTTATTCTTTTTGTTCCAATGGTAAATGGGAGTGTTTCCATAATTTCCCTTTCAGATTTTTCATCATTACTGTATAGGAATACAAGAGATTTCTGTGCATTAATTTTGTATCCTATAACTTTACCAAATTCACTGATTAGCTCTAGTAGTTTTCTGGTGGCATTTTTAGGATTCTCTATGTATAGTATCATGTCATCTGCAAATAGTGAGAGTTTTACTTCTTCTTTTCCAATTTGTATTCTTTTTATTTCTTTTTCTTCTCTGGTTGCCATGGCTAGGACTTCCAAAACTATGTTTAATAATAGTGGTGAGAGTGGACATCCTCGTCTTGTTCCTGATCTTAGAGGAAATGCTTTCAGTGTTTCACCATTGAGAATGATGTTTGCTGTGGGTTTGTTATATATGGCCTTTATTATGTTGAGGTAGGTTCCCTCTATGCCCACTTTCTGGAGAGTTTTTATCATAAATGGGTGTTGAATTTTGTCAAAAGCTTTTTCTGCATCTATTGAGATGATCATATGGTTTTTATTCTTCAATTTGTTAATATGGTGTATCACATTGATTGATTTGCGTATACTGAAGAATCCTTGCATCCCTGGGAAGAATCCCACTTGTTCATGGTGTATGATCCTTGTAATGTGCTGTTGGATTCTGTTTCCTAGTATTTTGTTGAGGATTTTTGCATCTATATTCATCAGTTATATTGGTCTGTAATTTTTTTTTTTATAGTATCTTTGTCTGTTTTTGGTATCAGGGTGATGGTGACCTCATAGAATGAGTTTGGGAGTTTTCCTTCCTCTGCAATTTTTTGGAAGAGTTTGAGAAGGATGGGTGTTAGCTCTTCTCTAAATGTTTGATAGAATTCACCTGTGAAGCCATCTAGTCCTGGACTTTTGTTTGTTGGAAGATTTTTAATCACAGTTTCAATTTCATTACTTGTGATTGGTCTGTTCATATTTTCTGTTTCTTCCTGGTTCAGTCTTGGAAGGTTATACCTTTCTAAGAATTTGTCCATTTCTTCCAGATTGTCCATTTTATTGGCATAGAGTTGCTTGTAGTAGTCTCTTGGGATGCTTTGTATTTCTGCAGTGTCTGTTGTAACTTCTTCTCTTTCATTTCTAATTTTATTGATTTGAGTCTTCTCCCTCTTTTTCTTGATGAGTCTGGCTAATGGTTTATCTATTTCGTTTATCTTCTCAGAGAACCAGCTTTTAGTTTTATTGATCTTTGCTATTGTTTTCTTTGTTTGTATTTCATTTATTTCTGCTCTGATCTTTATGATTTCTTTCTTTCTTCTAACTTTGGGTTTTGTTTGTTCTTCTTTCTCTAGTTCCTTTAGGTGTAAGGTTAGATTGTTTACTTGAGATTTTTCTTGTTTCTTGAGGTAGGCCTGTATAGCCATAAACTTCTCTCTTAGAACTGCTTTTGCTGCGTCCCATAGGTTTTGGGTTGTAGTGTTTTCATTGTCATTTGTTTCTCGGTATTTTTTGATTACCTCTTTGATTTCCTCAGTGATCTCTTGGTTATTTAGTAACGTATTGTTTAGCCTCCATGCGTTTGTGTTCTTTACGTTTTTTTCCCTGTAATTGATTTCTAATCTCATAGTGTTGTGGTCAGAAAAGGTGTTTGATATGATTTAAATTTTCTTAAATTTACTGAGGCTTGATTTGTTACCCAAGATGTGATCTATCCTGGAGAATGTTCTGTGCACACTTGAGAAGAAAGTGTAATCTGCTGTTTTTGGATGGAATGTCCTATAAATATCAATTAAATCTATCTGGTCTATTGTGTCATTTAAAGCTTCTGTTTTCTTATGTATTTTCATTTTGGATGATCTGTCCATTGCTGTGAGGTGTTAAAGTCTCCCCCTATTATTGTTTTACTGCTGATTTCCTCTTTTATAGCTGTTAGCAGTTGCCTTATGTATTGAGGTGCATATATATTTATAATTGTTATATCTTCTTCTTGTATTGATCCCTTGATCATTATGTACTGTCCTTCCTTGTCTCTTGTAACGTTCTTTATTTTAAAGTCTATTTTATCTGACATATATGAATATAAGCTACTCCAGCTTTCTTTTGATTTCCATTTGGATGGGATATCTTTTTCCATCCCCTCACTTTCAGTCTGTATGTGTCCCTAGGTCTGAAGTGGGTCTCTTGTAGACAGCATATGTATGGGTCTTGTTTTTGTATCCATTCAGCAAGCCTGTGTCTTTCGGTTGGAGCATTTAATCCATTCACCTTTAAGGTAATTATCAATATGTTTGTTCCTGTGACCATTTTCTTAATTGTTTTGGGTTTGTTTTTGTAGGTCCTTTTCTTTTTTGTTTCCCACTTAGAGAAATTCCTTTAGCATTTGTTGTAGGGCTGGTTTGGTGGTGCTGAATTCTCTTAGCTTTTGCTTGTCTGTAAAGCTTTTGATTTCTCCATCGAATCTGAATGAGATCCTTGCTGGGTAGAGTAATCTTGGTTGTATGTTCTTCCCTTTCATCACTTTAGGTATACCATGCCACTCCCATCTGGCTTGGAGAGTTTCTGCTGAGAAATCAGCTGTTAACCTTATGGGAGTTCCCTTGTATGTTATTTGTCATTTTTCCCTTGCTGCTTTCAATAACTTTTCTTTGTCTTTCATTTTTGCCAATTTGATTACTAAGTGTCTCAGCATGTTTCTCCTCGGTTTTATCCTGTATGGGACTCTCTGTGCTTCCTGGACTTGGGTGGCTATTTCCTTTCCCATCTTAGGGAAGTTTTTGACTATAATCTCTTCAGATATTTTCTGTTACTTTCTCTCTCTTCTGCTTCTGGGACCCCTATAATGCGAATGTTGTTGTATTTAATGTTGTCCCAGAGGTCTCTTAGGCTGTCTTGATTTCTTTTCATTCTTTTTTCTTTATTCTGTTCCACAGCAGTGATTTCCCCCATTCTGTCTTCCAGGTCACTTATCCGTTCTTCTGCCTCAGTTATTCTGCTAGTGATTCCTTCTAGTGTAGTTTTCATTTCAGTTATTGTATTGTTCATCTCTGTTTGTTTGTTCTTTAATTCTTCTAGGTCTTTGTTAAACATTTCTTGCATCTTCTTGATCTTTGCCTCCATTCTTTTTCCGAGGTCCTGGATCATCTTCACTATCATTATTCTGAATTCTTTTTCTGGAAGGTTGCCTATCTCCACTTCATTTAGTTGTTTTTCTGGGGTTTTATCTTGTTCCTTCATCTTGTATGTAGCCTTCTACCTTTTTATCTTATCTATCTTTCTGTGAATGTGGTTTTTGTTCCACAGGCTGCAGGATTGTAGTTCTTCTTGCTTCTGCTGTCTGCCCTCTGGTGGATGAGGCTATCTAAGAGGCTTGATGGGAGGGACTGGTGGTGGGTAGAGCTGTTTCTCTGGTGGGCAGAGCTCAGTAAGACGTTAATCCACTTGACTTTTGTTGGGTGGGGCTGGGTTCCCTCCCTGTTGGTTGTTTGGCCTGAGGCAACCCAACACCCGGAGCCTACCTGGGTTCTTTGGTGGGGCTAATGACAGACTCTGGGAGGGCTCACGCCAAGGAGTACTTCCCAGAACTTCTGCTGCCAGGGTCCTTGTCCCCATGGTGAAACAGAGCCACCACCACCACCACCCCCCCACCTCTGCAGGAGACCCTCCAACATTAGCAAGTAGGTCTGGTTCAGTCTCCCCCGGGGTCACTGCTCCTTCCCCTAGGTCCCGATACACACACTACTTTGTGTGTTCCCCCCAAGAGTGGGGTCTCTGTTTCCCCGAGTCCTGTTGAAGTCCTGCAGTCAATTCCCACTAGCCTTCAAAGTCTGATTCTCTAGGAATTCCTCCTCCTGTTGCCGGACCCCCAGGTTGGGAAGCCTGACGTGGGGCTCAGAACCTTCACTCCAGTGGATGGACTTCTGTGGTATAAGTGTTCGCCAGTCTGTGAGTCACCCACCCACCAGTTATGGGATTTGATTTTACTGTGATTGCGCCCCTCCTATCGTCTCATTGTGGCTTCTCCTTTGTCTTTGGATGTGGGGGTATCTTTTTTTTGGTGAGTTCCAGTGTCTTCCTGTCGATGATTGTCCAGCAGCTAGTTGTGATTCTGGTGTTCTCGCAAGAGGGAGTGAGAGCATGTCCTTCTACTCCGCCATCTTGGTTCCTCCTCCCATAAGTTTGTTTTCTATGTCTGTGAGTCTATTTCTGTTTTGTAAATAAGTTCCTTTGTATCATTTTTCTAGATTCCACATATAAGTGATTTCATATGATATTTATCTTTCTCTGTCTGACTTACTTCACTTAGTATGATAATCTCTAGGTTCATCCATGTTGTTGCAAATGGCATCATTTCATTCTTTTTTATGGCTTAGGAGTATTCCATTGTATACATACATCACATCTTTATCCATTCATCTGTCGATGCACACTTAGTTTGCTTCCATCATATGAGCCATTTTCTAATATGTAAAGTAATTCTTTTTAAGAGTCACTGTGGACCATTTGTATTAATAGGAAGCAAAGAATAGGGTCAGTTGCCCACGTGGCTGGCAGTAGAGTTAGGGTAGAGACAGAAAGCTGGCATATGTCTCTGAGTGGATTTTGTCCATAGACATGTATTGTTTGGTTGCACAGTGTTTTTAAAAAATTGAATCTATATTTAAAGATTAGAAAATTTCATGTAGTAATCCAGAATTTCTGACCTGTCTTGAAACATCCTAAGCCTGGGCCACATGTGGCATGTGTCTGCACATGGCAGCAAGTAGGCTGGAGCTGGGCAGTGGCTCTCCCGTCCGAGCTGGCCACAGTCCCTCCCGCTGCCCCCCCCCGCCCCCGACATGGGCTTGTGCACTTGGACCTGCCAGCTTCACTCTTGTAAATTCTCTGCCAAGTCACTGAGGGCACTGGAGTTTGTGACCCTTTCCAGGGTTTCTGGATTTTGACAGGGGCCTTCACCAACAATTGTTGGTGGCAAGGGTAGGGGGTGAGGATTTTCTGTTACTTTGTGAACTCACAGCATGAGGTTTACACGACCTTGATGGCTTTTGGGTAGTTCTCTGGCATTAAGCTACTGGGATTTTTGAGAGGATCAGTTTAAGTAGTTACTATAGTAGATTTTAAAGAAGGAGAAAAAATAATCTGACAGGTGATCTTTTTCATTGGAAAAGATGGGTAGGGTATTAGAGAGAACGTACTGCCAGGTGTGTTGTGTGGTGAAAGTTTTAAAGGGGGTATTAGTTAAGGAGGCAGTAAATTCTAGATGATATAGAACAGGGGTCCCCAATCCCCAGGCTGTGGACTGGTACTGGTCCACGGCCTGTTAGGAACCAGGCCGCACAGCAGGAGGTGAGCAGCGGGCCAGCAGGCGAAGCTTCATCTGCCGCTCCCCACCGTCCCCCATCGCCCACATTACCGCCTGAACCACTCCCCGCCACCACCCACTCCATGGAAAAATTGTCTTCCACAAAACCGGTCCCTGGTGCCAAAGTGGGCTGGGGCCCGCTGCTGTGGGAAATAGCCAGTGGGATCACTTCTTGGTAGATTATGTGCTGGGGTAGGGTAGGGAATTTCCAGAGTAAAAGGTGCTCTTAAGAGGTGAAGTATCTAAGAATGAGTGTTTCTAGCAGAGTGGAAGAAAAGAATATTTAGCTAACTTGACTCTAATGTGATGATTATGGGTCATATTAATAAAAATTGTTTCATGTTAGTAAAAAGTATTTTTACCTTTTTAAAAAAAATTGCTACGAGGGAAGAAGTGAGATCAGAGGTTAGAGAGTTTCAGCAGTAAAATTCAGAACTACTCATACTCAGCTGTATGTATATTTTGTAAAAGGAAGTTAAAATAATTGGCTGATCACACCTAAGTTCATTTTCTTATCCAGAAGCCTTTTCCACTTTCTCAATCTCCCTGACCCTATGATAACAGAATAGTTTATAGCCTTAAGTGGTTAAAGAAAAGAATGGTCTTTTCATGCCTGCCTGGTTGGTAGCTTTGGGATTGCCAGGTGGATTAGAGTGTTAGTAGTAGGCTAATACACATTGCTTTCTCTACTTAATGAATCGCTTTGTATTTAATTCATTTATGTAGGTGGAATGCTTGCATCACAAGGATGTGCTGTAGAGCTGGCCAAGCAGGCCGTATCTGACTCATAGGCTACCCTGCTAAGGATTTGTGAGATCCCCTCTCTGTAAATGGCAGAATAATCCTGATTTTGACCGTCTAGTGTGAATGGCCAGTTGCTAATACAATAGGCTTTACCAAACTGTTCTATTTGGATGCTTTGGGATCAGCTGGAGTGTTGTCCACACTTGCCCATAAGTCAGTGAATAAGCCACAGTCAAATTCCAACCTCCATCCCATCCTAACTGGCAGCTCTGCAGTGATGATCTGGACTTTTCCATTTCTATTCCCTCCATTGTTTGCATTGAAGAGTAAATGGAGAATGCATTTAATCTTCGGAAAGGGAAAGGATTTAATAAAGTGATTCAATATTCAGCGGACATTTAGACCAGTGGAATCTCAAGCCACAGACCACTACAGATAGACCCATATTTTGAAACAACCTCCAAGAATTTTGCAGAAAAGTAAGGCACTATAATCATTTCTAAATTGCTACAGTTCTAAGTGGTCTATTGGTAAAAATTTGACCACTGTGTTCCAAGGCATAGCAAAGAAATGCATAACCCACAGCCTCACCCAGTGTTTCACCGGAAACTCCATCTCCTCCACAGTAAACAGAGCAAATTAGGGTGCAGGTGAGGAAGGCTGAGAATACCATGGAGATATAGTATCATAGTAATTAATATTCATATCACTCATTTTCCTCACAACTTCTTGGAGCAGGTTACTTTGAGAACTGCTGATGTAGCAAGAAGGACAACTACTAAGTAGACCTCATCCAAAGTACTCTAGGCAAACTTTTACTTGTAAAGCTGGCCCAGAGAAGAGGACTTCAAAAGTTTTTTCATTAAGTCATTCATAATGTAACAATATGATTTTGCAAAATATTTTTCACCTAAAGTTACTATACTTTGCAGTTTCATCATTGAATATTACAGACATATAGTTGTTGTTGCCATTGCAGTTGCTGTAAGCTCCAAAGTTACTGGTACAGCCACAGTTTAAGGTTGAGTATCACTTGGGATCTCATAGTTTGCTGGCGCGTACCTGTACTTTCTGCAGTGTCACCAGAAGTAGCTTTGGGATTATTGCTTGGTTCTAGATAGTAAAATTATGTATGTAAGTATGTATTTTGGAGCTGGTGGTTTGGGGCAGAAGTACTTAGTAATCTGTGCTTATCAAGATAATACTTGCTGATGATCCTTCGTTGAGTGACGATATTATTTGAAGCCTGGAAAATGATCTTGAATAGAAAGGTAAGCGGTTTGAGTAGCATATGGCAGACAGACACTTGCACCTGGGAATACTGATTTGAGTCTCTCTTAGTTTTTATATCAATACTTCTCTAGTAGAATAATAAGCTCAATTGAGGTTGGAATCGTTTATTTTAGAGGTTAGGCTTTCCATTGCATAGCCTTTCTTCCACTTTTAACTGCCTTGTTTGATGTTACTTCTGGAAACATTTTTGATATTTTGTCCCCACTAGGGGGAGTTGTAAGGCTAACATTTGTTTACATTTTATACAATATTATTTGACTTACTTAGTGGAATTTTCTCATAGTCACCTAAGAAAAGCAAATTAACAAATGGTTGAGTGTTCATATTGTATATTTTTGTTCCTATCATATTCTGTTTTCTTTTAGCGATTTCTTATTCTTTATCTCGATTGTGCCTTTGAACTGTTTCCCATAATATATAGGTATTTTTCAGGGACTGTCACAGTGGGGACAAAAACACTGAACTCTCTGGCAGACTGACGCTTGCTCATATACAGGCAGGTAGAAACTTGTCTTCCAGTGACTGACTGGATGTCATGTGGAAGAAGATAGGAGTGGGAATGGAGAGATTCAGGTTCCGGTGCTGGCCGTGGGACTGTAACTCTCACTTTCATGGGCAAGCCCCTGACCTTCTCTGGGCCTTGGTGTGCTCACATTTAGAAGGAGAGGTTTGGCTTGGAGGAGCTCCAGTGTTCATTCCAGGTCTAAAGTTCTATTATGTGTCACCTGCAGCGTAGCAGGTATTTGTCTAGTAAATGTTGCCATGTTTCTTTTTCAGATGTGTGGCAATCTAGGCAAAGTCTTCCCCACTAACATTGTAAAATTTGTTTTAACTAATGGAATGGGTTAAAAAAAATTCCGTGCATAGTATAATTCATAGACTAAAGCTGTAGCTACCAAGGTTTTTGACCCTTTGTCAGTCCCATGTTGGGCCTTTTCAAGGATGTTTTTAACTTGTCTGTGAGGCTAAAATGAAGGTTCTACTTGGTGTGTATCCATGAAGGCATTATTTAACAACTCATATTTTAAAATATCAGGATCTTTTCATCAGTGTACTTATTGGGTAACCTGTTCAAAACGCAGATGAATGTTGGCCACTCCATTTACTGCTCTTCTCTGGGGAGAAGATGTATTGTATGGTTTGTAATCTTAGAACTCTTGCTTTCATGAATATCAAGGATTATAGACTCTGAAGACAGTCTGTTTAGTTAATTAAAGCCGAAAAATCCCAACAAAAGGTTTACATGTTCTCCGTTTTACATTCCCCTTAAACTAGGCTTTTTGGATGTTCTATGTGGGTTATTGTAAAGTGTTTTGTTGCTGAAGTTCTTTGAGTAAGATGCCCTTATTTTTTTTCTTTATTTTTCAGGAACAAACACATGAAGTAGTAAAGGGAAAGGAGTTTATAGAATAGTTTAGAATGCATTTCAATAGGCACCTTAGCAATGGTAAATTATCTTTTTTCTAGGGAAGGTATCTCTTTAATTATTAAACTCAGCTGATATTCAATAATATCCCACCAAGAAGATTGCATTTGCAACCAAAAAGCAGTACTTCTTCCAAATGTGATGAGTGGAATTAAATCTTGCCATTTATAAGGATTGTTATCTTTGTCTTTGAATCCGTATTTGGTAGTCTGGTGGATCTTTAATGAGGAAAATTTAGTTTCTAAAATTCTCTGTTTTGTAACATGTATAAGTTGATATTGTAATTTTGTGTTTCATGGCACAAGTTTCAATGACCCACAGAAAAATCTGTTTGACAGTGTATATGAGGAAGATACACTTTGATTCCAGGAATGGAAACCTGGCGGGGGGGCTGGGATTTTGTTCCTGAATGGCCTCTCTCTGCCCTCAAAGTTACAGAAACCAAGGAATATGGCCCAGCTATGCCAAAGAACTTGATGGAGAAATTTTTTGAAAGTGAATGAAATGATTTAAAAATGTTAGTACAGGTGTAAAATATTCTATAAAACACTAAATACAATAGGGATTATTTTGCTACTTGATAAGTTTACCTGTGGATCCAGAAGCATTTTGATGAAGTTATTGCTTATGCTCAAATTAATCTTCCTCCATTGATGCCAGTTTGATTAATTTTGTGGTGTCACAAAGAAAGCTACAAGAACTGCTTAATTATTGTGTAGCTTTTTCTGTCTCTGTGAGGGGGGAAAAATGTACCGTTTAGATGTGCCTGTCAAGGTTCCTCTAAATTATAAGGCTATGTACTTAAACCTCACTGAAGGTTTAGAAGAAAATATTCTTTCTGTACAGGAGTGTTTACTTGATGTAAGTACAAAACATTTATTTTGGTTTTCTTCCCTGTGTTATATGTGGGTATACTCTTTTTTTTCCATAAAGATCTCATAGATTGTTTTTTTCTTAGTGAATTTTGTGTCTTTGTGAAATCATTTTGTTACCTTTCTCTTTAGTCACATGTGGTATACTGATATGTTGATGTGTTCTGTTTTGTTTTCAGTGTTTCTTATTCTTTATATATCTTTGGATCAACTGTAATACAGCTAATTCTCAAAATGATTTTTCAGTTACCTTTGTGAGCAGGTGATCAATAAGTCAAGGTCTTGGTTGTTAATATCAGTATCATGATAACTTTTCATTGGACTAGAATATTTTCCTCTTGTTGCATCTTTAAAGAACCAAATGGACTGAGAATACCTGTAAACAAACAATCCAGTGAATGTTAGAAATATGCTATGTGGGTGAGGAAGTGTCCCCCTTCCCCACCTCATGGACCCCACTTCCATTCCCAAATGTGACTTCACCAAAACTCAATTAACAGTTGAGGCATTCCTTTCAGACCTTTCTTAGAATATTTTTATTTAACTTTCACCATATGCATTTTGTTTAAGAATGTTTTTTGATTATAAATGTAACACCCAGATATGTTTTATAGCAACATTTCATTTATGTTATTCTAATGGCAGATAAATTGGGGAGGGGACCTTCCATAGACTAAGAAGCAGCTCATTTTTTTTTCCTCCAGGGCTTTATAGAGTATTTAATATCTTTAAACTCAGTCATTTCATAATTTTACGGGATTGATTTACACACTGTGGAGGGACTCAGTTAGCTTACTAATCGAACTGGTGCTTAACTTTTAAAGAGAAGTCATTATAAGCAGTCTGTTGACTCTTTAGTAACATAATATATGAATCTTATTATTACAAATTTTAAGCCATTATATTGGGATTTGAACAAAGACATTTATAGATATTGAAGTTCAACAAATTAGACAATTCATTTGTCTCTTTATCACGGTTTATCTTGAAACTTGAGTGAATTTATCTAGTTGTTATAAGACATAATACTAAAGATGTAATTTTTCTAGGAAAATGGAGAGCAAAGTCATGTGCTTTTACGTCAGTTTTAGAGTTATGCTTTTGACAGTGCTTTATCTGTAAAACCCTCAGTCTTACAGCTTCTTTTTACTCAACTGTTTATAAGAGCCAACCATTGTATATCTTTTCATCATTGGAACTGGATGGCTGTCTACTAATTAGTCACTCCCCAAGAGGTTTCTATCACATTATTGGAGCTTTTAAGGGCTTCTAGGCCACCTGCTGCTGCTGCTACCCTTATCACCTGGGCAAAGCGCATCTGGCTACTCAGATTCCCTCGGGGGGGGGGGTGTCTGATTGTCAAGTTCTCCAGGTCTGATTACTGGTAGAATCCGTAACATGATACAACATGATACCATGATCGTACCATTATTATGACTTGCTGTGTTTGCCTAAAGAAATTTTAAAATCCTGTTTTATGTGTACTTGAATCTAAGACCTTTGTAGGAGAAGGTAAAGCCTTCTAATATAAATCCTGATGTTTATGTGTTTCCCTTTCCCCAAGTGAAACAATGAACGTAATTCCTGTGGAATTTAAGACATTGACTACATAGAGAAATTAGGAACTTCTTTGACTTCTACAGTCAAAATCACTCGTTCCAAGGCAGCTTTGGTTTGGCATCTTGTGTTTAAGCCAATGTGATATCAACGCTGACCTTCCTGTCTCAGTTGCAGCAGTTACTCACAGACCTTCCTCACGATATGCTGGATGATGATGACCTGTCCTCCCCCGAACTCCACTATTCGGACTGCAGTGAGGATGGCAGAGAGGAAGAGTAAGGACCCAAAATCCCTTTCACTTGTATATCACAATTCTATGTCTTTTTCTTTAGATTCTCTTGCAGGCAATAATACTGGATATGATTATAAAATTGTAGACTAATCCTTAAACTTTTAGATGAAGTTTGGAGGGAAAACACGTTAAAATCTTGGGCTTCTTTGGGCTTCCCTGGTGGCGCGGTGGTTGGGAGTCCGCCTGCCGATGCAGGGGACGCGGGTTCGTGCCCCGGTCCGGGAAGATCCCGCATGCCACGGAGCGGCTGGGCCCGTGAGCCATGGCCGCTGAGCCTGCGCGTCCGGAGCCTGTGCTCCGCAACAGGAGAGGCCACAGCAGTGAGAGGCCCACGTACCGCAAAAACAAAAACAAATCTTGGGCTTCTTTGTGATGTCTATGTCCAAATAAATGATAGGCTCTAATCTAAAGTATTGATTTTTCTCAAGACCACATCATTCTGAGCAATTGGCGATGAACTGGAATGAGCATCAAGTGCTGCCTAAATCTCCAAGTGTAAATGTAAGTATCTGGTGTGATAATGACTTTGATGAGGGTGGGAACAGTGCTTTTCTTTTACTCTTGTTATCTAATAGGACTATAATGAGATTCGGGATGTGTATATTGGAGAGAAAAGTGGCAATGGCTGGGAAGAGAATCAAAGTAGAACTGAAGACCAGCATCCTGGGTATCATCCTGAAGGAGGTGGAGATGAAGGTGGTAGTGGTTATAGTCCTCCGAGTACATATGAACAGACTGATTTATATCACCTTCCTGAAAACTTCAGGCCATACACCAACGGTCAGAAGCAGGAATTTAACAGCCAACCAACCAATGTAATCACATTTTCTGATCCTCAGAGGAATCATTTTCAGGTATTCTAAGAACTTGACTTTACTTTCAAGAATTTGTGTATGTGTGTACACGCATTTGCTGTGTGTGTGTGATTAAGAAATATTCGTAAGTGCAACAGTAAGATTTAAGTACAAATATTGCTGAGAGTGCATTTATTCAGGCTCATGCTGAATTAGTCATGCTGTTTTCTGTTTACAGTTGAATTAAGTAACCTTAAATGAGAATTTTAAAATAGAGACTTTGTGGAAACAATTAAACATTAAAAGTTGAGTCTGTCAAAGAATAGCCATCTCCATTTATTGCTGCTTCTGGCTTCTACCATTTACTATGCTCCAGTGAAAAGCTACATTCAGGTATCCTGATATAGTTTGAAAGCGGTTAATCCTAGATGACACCAGTCAGTTACCTTGATTGTCTCCCTCATCACCCTTATCACAGATTTTGGGTCAAATACTTCAAAGCTGATATCTGTTTTGTGATGATATAGCAGTAGACAGGATGAATGTTGAGGAAAGGAACAGTTTCTTTTCCTCCCTGGGAGAGTTTGATGAAGCAAGGCCTTAGGGTACAGTTAGCTGCTTCTTAGACTTTCTCAATGATAGTGAACGCCTCATTTTGCCAATAGATATTCTGTGTCACCTGATGACAGGATAAGTTTTTGGTCCTTTTAAGGTGGTTATTTTCTCTTACTTCCATCTTTATAAAATGTTATTCATTCCACAAAAGTTATTGAGTATTTATTACATATGAAGCATTGTTATCAGGTTCTTGTTATTGCATATGTGCATTTCCACGATGTTGGCATCATCTAAATCATTATTAAATATTTATATACAATCTTACTGGAATTCTTGAGTGTTATTTATGGAATTGGCCCCATTATATGCTCAAAAGTACAATTGCAGGCTTTCAACGAACAGTGTTAAATAACAATAGTGCTATTTTTAAGCAAAGATGTATGTATAAGATTTGTAATTGTACCACAATTAAGTTCTATAACAAAACTAACATGTCTAATTCAGATAATTTTTGAAGCAAAGACCAAATCCTAATTGTCAATTTCATTTATCATCTTGTAATAGCAATTTGGTATGTCACAAGGTCCCAGTTGTCAAGCTTTGGAATCATATAAAGTGACATATAAACCTTATCAGTCTTCTGCCCAGAATAATGGCTCACCAGCCCAGGACACTGCAGGAAGTGACACATTTGAAGGCCTGCAACAGCAATTTTTAGGAGCTAATGAAAGTAGGTATCAAGTTTATATTTATTTCTTAATCACATAATTGGAGAACTTTGAGCACTTTGAGCATGTTCAAGAATTATTATTTTTTTAAGTATGATAATGGAATTTTTTAAAGAGTTGTATTTTAAGAGATATATTCTGAAGTATTTATGAATAAACTGATAATGAAGTCTAGAACTGACTTCAAATATCATGTTGTTGGGGGTAAGTTTGGGTGGGGATATAGATAAAGCAAGACTGCACAGTCGTTGAATCTAGGAGACAGATTCATGGGATTCATTGTATTCTTCCCTCTACCTTCTTATATATTTGAAATTTTCCTTAATGAAAAATTAAAATAAATTTTCTCAGCTGTATTATATTTTAGTCATTCTAGTTGGTTAAGACTTCGTTAACTTCATATATTTTTTTAACTGAAATCTAATTTGGAAAGTGAAATGTAGTTTTCCTTTCAATCTTAGATTTTTCGTTATATAGAAATGTAATTTAGTAAGTCAACCACTATCTTAGTTTTTTCTTTTGGTTTTTAGAGTTTTACTGTAATAGGCAACTGTGATATAAATTACTTTATACTCAAAATTAAAACTAGACTTACATCTCAGGTTTAGTCATGTGACACTTGCCAAAATAATTTCTTTTACATAGTGTATGTATCAATATGAATGAGAAAAGTGCTACTAGAGAATTTCAAGGAGATCTAAACATTCAAAACCAAACTTGTACCTGACTAACCTGAATCAGTGTTTTCATATGTCCAACTTTTGTTATCATACTCTCTGGCATGTGAAATGACTTCCAGTTGTTGTGCATGTTGAAGAGCCACTGTGATTCTAGAGTGTGACAGCAAGTTTTTTCTTTGTTTGTTTTACATTTAAGAAGCGGGCAAAAGGTATATTGGATGTTCTGGGTTTCTGGCACTGTGCCAACGAGAAAACTGGACTTAGTGGCCCTAACTTCATGGTGCTGCTTCCATCTCGTGCTTAGACTGTAGGATAGTTACTGGGGAGGCGGCCAGAATGCCCTTTCCCCTGGGGAGTCATCAGCAAATGTGGGGGGATAGCCTCTCTTTTTCCTGAGTTTTTGTGGAAGTGGATAGTGTGTTTGGCATAACTGTTTTGGGGTTGAGTAAATAAGTATCCCAACAGTGGCCTGATACCTTGGTGTTACTCTTTCAGTTCTGCTGTGTTCAGTTACATTTATAGCTCCTGGTTGTTTGCATATATCACCTTTCATCACTTCCTTAGCAGTCTGCATTTTATCATGTTGATTTATTTTTTGTTTAAGTCAGTTACACATTTGCCTAAATTTGACATTTGGAAGTTAATTAAATAACTTAATGGTAGTGCCTAATTTAGTGATTATAGCTTCTTAGTAACAGTAGTTTAAAAAATTGAGTTTGAAGAGAGGAGTGGCTTGTAGACTGTGTTTATTCCTGGGCTAGCCCTGTTCTAAGGCCCAAGAGGAGTTTGACTTGTAACAGTTTTCAGTCTTCAATTTTTGGGGGTTTAACCATGTCTTTTTTAAAACAGAAGACTGTTTTATTTGTTAGCATGTAGAAGCATTGTTCTTGTAGGAAATGAAAAATATTTGTCATTGTGTAGTTGAAGGATTATCCTTCTCCTACGAATCACGTTTTTCTTTTTTCCCCCAATGATTTTTAAGTGGTCCTTAAAATGACTTTGTTTCTGAAAGAAGACCTCAAAATTCTTTATTAATCTATTCTTTAATTTATTAATTCAGCAGTTCTGTGCCAGTATAAATATGCATTCATTCCTGTTTAAAATAAAATAGTTTAAGAAGGATGTCTAGAGGGCTTCCCTGGTGGTGCAGTGGTTGAGAGTCCGCCTGCCGATGCAGGGGACACGGGTTCGTGCCCCAGTCTGGGAAGATCCCACATGCCGCGGAGCGGCTGGGCCCGTGAGCCATGGCCGCTGGGCCTGCGCGTCCGGAGCCTGTGCTCTGCGATGGGAGAGGCCACAACAGTGAGAGGCCTGCGTACCGCAAAAAAAAAAAAAAAAGAAGGATGTCTAGAAATTTTCTTTGAAAATGGTTTTATAGAAGTTGATGTACTTTTATTTTTTCAATTTTATGAGAGCATGGAACTCTATTCCTTTGCAATTGATATATACTTCCTTTTCTTTTTCATTTTTTTTTTTTTTTCTGGCCATGCCGCACAGCTTGCGGGATCTTAGTTGCCCAACCAGGGATTGAACCCATGCCCTCGGAGGTGGAGGCACGGGGTCATAACCACTGGCCCACCAGAGAATTCCCTATACTTATTTTTCATTAGCCAAAATGGTAGCGATTCAGAGTTATACACCAAACTAGTGACTTTTCAAACTTTTCTGGAAGTGACCATAGTAAGAAGAACAATTTTTACATTGTGATGTGGTCTATAATATTTATCTATATAAATATTATGTAAATGAAACAGAAGTTTCACATAATAATACCTATTTCTACTACATGATACACTCTGATATATTTTATTTAATCTTGTTACCAAACCAAAACTTGGGTCTGCTCGCCCAAGTGTAGTAAAGCCAATCTACTGACACCAGGTTGTGGTGAGGGAAAGTGCAGCATTATTGTAAGGTGCCATACAAGGAGTTTGGGCTTTCTGAGCGTCAGCTGTCCCGGACTTCTTGTATGGCACCTTACAGTAAATGCTGCACTTTCCTTCACCAGAACCTGGTGTCAGTAGATTGGCTTTACTGTGTGTGGGTGAGCAGACCCAAGTTTTGGTTTGGTAACATTTTTTATTAAAAATGCTAGTCACAATCTGCTGAATTGATTTCATGATACTCTGATGAGTTGTATTTGCAGTTTGAAAAACATTGTCCTAAACGTTGTCCTAAATGACCACAAATTTATATTTTGATATGCTTTTATCTAATAAATTGTCTTTAATTCCAAAGCAGACTCTGTAGAAAATATGCAGATTATTCAACTACAGGTTCTTAACAAAGCAAAGGAGAGACAACTAGACAATTTAGCTGAAAAGTTAAATGCAAGTGAACGTCAAATTAGATATTTGAATCACCAGCTTCTGATAATCAAAGGTAAGATAACAACTGTTGGGTGCTGTCATGTATGAGGTCAGTTGGGCTAGATAGCTTGTTTTCAATAACCTCATTTTAAATAAGAAGCTTAGAGAGGTTGATGTACTTGGTCAGGGGCTCAGAGTGAATTAGTCAGCACGAAACAAAAATCCAGGACTTTTGACCCATTGCCTTGGATTTCTCTCCAGAATGTACATTTTGAGGTCCTCATTATTTCCCTTCTTTCTATTCTGTTAGGATCAGTGAACATTATTTAAATATGCTGATAGCATTCCATCCTAAAAAGTTGTTGTGTCCTTATATGGTTTACCTCCATTTCCCAAAGAGACTTGTGTTTAGTTTGCAGTACATTTTCTGAGCCTACAAATTAGCATAATGTTTTAATCCAAGTAAGAGTCTGTGATCCTGAACTGCTTTGGGAGTGCCAAGGAGAAAATGCAGTCATCTCTGGGAGAAGCACATAGTGTAAACACAGATTTCAAATTATAATTGCTTGCTCTTTGTGCTTTCTGTAGTCTTGGTCAGTGTTGAACTTTGCTTTGTAGAATAATTTTGTGACTGAACTCCAGCTCATTTCAGACTTGATAATGAAAAGATCTCTTTCTGTAATTCTCATGAAATTTATTTTGTGAGAACTTATGAACTGTTACAATAAAGTATGTGGTAAGAATATAAGATTAGGTGAATTTAAGCGTTCATTGCAAGTATGTATAGAAAGTAATTTGTCCTCAGATTCCTTCTTCGATTAGCAGGTGTTTGTCATATCTATGTAGCTTCTCAAGTAACAAATGCTGAAATGATTGTTAGGGGACCTTTTGGTCCTCAAAGGGATACATTAAGACTTTTGAAGAGAGTGGTTCCTGTTCTGTAAAATTAAAAAAAAAATTTTTTTTGGTGTCACTCACATTTGTTTTTGAAACCTTTCTAGTTTTCTCGAAATCAAGTGAAGTTCATTATCTGAATTGAATTAAATACTACAACATTTATGTGATATAGATCTGATATTTGATAGAGATTGTGACAATTAGGGTCCCTCTACAGTAACATATTATTTATATAAAATTTTTAAATACTCTAGATGAAAAGGATGGTTTGGCCCTCAGCCTTCGAGAATCACAGAAACTCTTTCAGAATGGAAAAGAAAGAGAAATTCAGCTTGAAGCACAAATAAAAGCACTAGAGACCCAAATACAAGCATTAAAAGTCAATGAAGAACAGGTAAATATTTGATCTTCATTACTTAGGGTAAACAGTTGTTTCTTACAATGAAATGTTAGTTACTTAACGTTTGGTATTGTGGGACTAAATTTAGAACTTGGACGTTTACACCTTCTTCTACCATAAGCCTGCATTCCTTTCCCTTTCCTTGGAGGAGTGGGTCTCCCATCCACGTAGTCATCTATACACCAGAAATCGGGGGGTGGCGAGACCTCAGCTCCTCTGCTCCCCTTCGTCCAACCAGCCACTATGTTCTGTTGGGTCTCCTCATTTCTGTCTACGTGTCCCTAATTCAGGATTTTACCATTTTTGCAAAAGTCTCTTAACTAGTCTGTAATGTTTTAGCCCTTCTCCTAACTCTTTCCTCTGGCCATCTGAGTAATCTTTCTAAAGTACAGTTGTAGTTATATCTTTCCCTTGCTTAAAGCCTTTCAATGACCCTGCTTTACTTGTGCGGTGAAGTATCGTGTCGAGATGACTGTCTTATCCTTCCCTTTCTCTTCTCTTACTCTTCTCAAACTCTCCTCAAACTCAACAGTCTGTCTGTTGTTTTTATGTACTCGTATGTACTGTCTCCTGTCTCTGGAATGCCCTTTCCTCAACACACTGCTATTTCATGAACAAGCCCATGCTCAAGCGTTTTCTTTTCCTAAGTCTTTCCTGTTTTCTTCCCCAAGCCACATGATCACATCTGTTATAACAGATCTAGAACATCTTGAAGGCAAGAATGGGTGGCCCTCATCTTAGTTACCCCACCATAAGCCCACTGCCTGGCACATAATAGGTGGTCAGTACAGTGTTCAAAACTGACCTAACCTGTGTATTTCTTTTTCCTTATGTTTCTCTGTTCTTGCTCTGGTACTATCATGAGTATAGCTTTATGTTGTGTTTTGGAATTTGGTAAACAAGGGCTACCCTGACTATTAAAATATTTAGTAGCTCTTTTTCACATTTTTTCTTCTAGATCTTGCAAATCAACTTCTCATGCTTTATAAAAAATCTTGTTGGGATTTTGATTAGTGAGGCATTGTATTTACCATTTTATGGATGGTGAACCAAGTCTTGGAGAGGTCAAATTACTTTTCCAGGATTACAAAGCCAGTTACTGACAAAGCATCAGAACCTAAATTTTCTAACCCCAACAGACTTGCCTTTAAAGTGGTGGCACATTCTTTGATTAATGAGATGGGTGGCCATTTGACTGTGGGAAATAGTCACAGTCATTGGTAACCAAGCCTGGTGGTGGTTGATTCATGAGAGTAATACCATTTTGGTGGTTAAAAATGAAAGTGACTTGGTTTTAGATGAGATTTGTGGCTAGTTCTGAGGATGGTTAAATGGAAAATGTTAAAGAATGTTGTCTCATGTCTGGTTGCTTCTCGTCCTTAAGCTCTCAGCTAAAAACAAGAGAGGACTTCCCATCCACCTTACATCTCAAGTAGCCTGTTGCTTCACATTCTTACTCCCCTTCACTGTGTCATATTTTATCACTCTATTTTAAAAATATCTGAAATTATCTCTTTTGTTTACTTGTTATTGTCTGTCTTTTCTCACCAGAAAGTAGTAGGACTTTAGACCTTGGCTGTTTTGTCATCATGTCCTTAAGTGCTTGGAACCCTGCCTGGCACAAAGTGTCCACCTTATTTACTGAACAAATGAATGAATGTCTTAAGCAGTTAAAGTGGTATTTGGGTAAATAGGCAATCTCTGGAACAGAATGAAGAAGAGGCCTCAATTGAAATTTTAATTTTGTGTGTAATATAGATTATCATCATTTTAAACTTTTTGAAAAATGGTAATTATTAAAGAGTTGAATTGCTTTTATGTCGTAACCTACATGATCTTTTGGTAATCTTTTTATACGTTAGAAATTACATTTATAAAAAATAAAGTAGCATAAATTTAAAAAGCAACAGAATCACCAAGTGTATTAGTTTTCTATTGCTGCTGTAACAGATCACCACAAACTTAGTGGCTTAAAACAGCACAAATTTATTACCTTACAGGCAGAAGGTCAGAAGTCTGATGTGGATCTCATTGGGCTAAAATCAAGGTGTCAGTAGTGCTGTGTTGCTATCTAGAGACTCTAGGGGAGAATACTTTTTTTTTTTTGCCTTCTCCAGCTTCTAGAGGCCACCTGCATTCCTTGGTGTACGGCCCATTTCCATCTTCAGAGCCAGAAGTTACTGGTTCTGACTTTTCTGCCTCAGTTTTCCTCATTTAAGGACCCTTCTGTGTACATTGGGTCCACCCTAGTAATCCAGGACAATCTCCTTATTTTAAGGTTATCTGATTAGCAACTTTAATTCAGTCACAACCTTAATTTCCCCTTGCTATGTAACATAACATATTCACAGGTTTCAGGGGTTAGGACATGGGCATCTTTTGGGAGCCATTATTTAACCTGCTACACAATTATTTCATAACAACTATACAGTTACAGTTTTCAAAACTTTCTTTTTAGTAAGTGACCATTGACAGGTTTCATCAGTCTCTCAAACAGTTGTCATTCTTCTATGACCTAACGATTGGATTTCCCCCTACACTTGGAGCAAAGAGGGATGCAAACAGCACTGGGTCCGGTATAGAAGCAGCAGATTCCTTGCCTGGTACCTATGTTGCCATCATTTGCGCATAATCCTCTGTCACTCTCCTCAAACAACTACAGGTTTTTTTTTCTCCGTGAATAATGTTTCCAGCAACCATGGGCCTGGTGGGTCCCAGCTAGTGAAGTCTTAAGGAACTAGAGCCACCATGGGGAGACCCTTTCTTCTCTACTTTCATTTAATTAAGCGTGGTTGATTTTTAGAGTTAAAATTCATAAAGAGAGCACAGTCAAAATACCGTAAGCATAGGTGTCCTGTGTGTATTTACTAGATGATTAAGAAGTCCAGAACAACTGAAATGGCTCTGGACAGCCTGAAGCAGCAGCTGCTGGACCTGCGTCATTCGGAATCACTTCAGCATGCGAGGGAGCAGCATGAGAGCATCGTTATGGGCCTCACAAGGAAGTATGAAGAGCAAGTGCTGTCCTTGCAAAGGAAATTGGATGCTACAGTTACTGCACTTAAAGAACAGGTTGGGATGATTTCAAATGAGCAACTGTTATAAACACGTAAAGCTGGTTATTTTTTATAACTGACATTTTGCAATTCATCATATAGAAATGCTGGATGTTTGCAGTAGGTGTATGAGTATAATTTAAAAGTCCAAAGAGTTTTATCTATGAATATGCCTTCAAGACATACTATTGGAATTCCTTCCTCTTATAGGATTGGTTAGTACTTTCTCAGTTCTCACATTACTAGTTCTTCGTTTGTCGAGTATTTGTGCATATTGTTCATATGACCTCAAAAAATCCGGACTGAAAGGAAGGAGTGTCTGGGAGCTAGCCTGGACTTGAGAGGTTGTCCTGGGAGCTAACCAGGAGGAGAAGGCTTTTCTTGGGTCTCCCAGTGTTTTAGTTATTAACCTGTCAATAAAGATTGTCTAGATCTTGGGAGAAGAGTTAATTTGGAGAATAGTGTAATCAATAGGGAAGAGATTCTGATCTAAAAATCATTTAGATATGAAACTCGAGCATATTTCACAGTTTTAATTTTACCTTTGCCCCAAAGAGAATAAAATGTTGTAAGCTGAGGGTGAGTCAGATAGTGGGTTTGCTTGTGCTCCAAAACCCCAGGGAATCAGTTGAATGAATAACATTTCAGAGATCATTTTTCTCAATGTAATTTCAGAATTAATTTAACCCAAGGAAAGAAGAGAAGAATAATAAGATGTGAGGGTCTGGAAAATCCCACCACACTTAAAATTCACACTGATTTGGGTTGTTCTTTCTTATTTATACAGCTGACTCTGAATTTTTCCATGATTTAGGTAGAGCTATATAAGATTGTGTTATTGGCAATAATAATTGTATACCATTTCATTTTATTTTACTTTCATATGTGTTTATGTTTTTATTAGACTTATTTTCCTACATAAGGTTTTTTATTCTTTTTATGTAGAAAAATATTGTGAATTTGATCAGTGTGAAGGATATATACGGGTGGGGAAAGACAAAGCCTGTGACAAATTATTAAGTCTACTTTATATAATATTTTAAACAAATGGAATTTGAGATATGGTTTTACTAAGCTTGTCTGTGTTTGGGTAGCAGCATGAAAGTTGGACGGGGAGAGTGGTGCCTCCTTGCATGACGAGAGGAGTGGAGTCTGGTGGCTTTTCCATGCTGGGTTGAGGATCTCTCCATTCTCTGCTGACGTGGGCACAATTACACAGGGACAGGCTGGGAGCAATTCCTAGTGTGTTCAAGCCCTGTGCCTGCTCCATTCTCTTTTCTCACCTCCCCCAACCCCTCAATAGAAGAACCCTAGACTAGAACCCTAGACAGAACAAAGTTTTAATTCTGTGCTGACTAGGCTTCAGACCCCTGAACCATACGTTGAAGTTATTGATTAAGGTCTTTTCCACTGTTGCATTCTGTGAGTGATTTTGATTTTTTCTTTTCTTTTCTTTTTTTGTTTTAAATGGAGCAGAGCATAGCACTGATGTTAGCTTCTGCTTACAGTTGTATAACTGCTTTGCAAAGTGGTGATTCCAAAGTGCCTAGGGTTTTCCTTTCTGGGAATGTTTCTTCTCGTATCCCTTTTGTGCTGTCAATTTGCTATCAGTTGGCTCAGCAATATATATATATATATGTATTTTTGTTTTGTTTTGTTTTTGCGGTATGCAGGCCTCTCACTGTCGTGGCCTCTCCCGTTGTGGAGCACAGGCTCTGGACGCACAGGCTCAGCGGCCATGGCTCACGGGCCCAGCCACTCTGCGGCATGTGGGATCTTCCCGGACCGGGGCATGAACCCGTGTCCCCTGCATCGGCAGGCGGACTCTCAACCACTGTGCCACCAGGGAAGCCCAAAACAACTCTTGAAAAAGAGTAGCAAGGAAATAACTGGGTGATTTAGCAGATGAACTTGAATAAGTTTGCTAATGTTCTGAGTGGCTCTCATGTAGTCACACACAAGTGTGTACCTATGTGTATGACAGTGTAGCAGAGTAGATGTTCACACATTGTTAAGTTTTGCTAGTGACAAGAGATTCTTAACCTGGCATCTCCTAAGGCAGTCCATGACTAGGCTCCAGGGAGCTGATGAATCCTCTGAAATTGTGGGTATGATTTTCTCTTGGGTGTCAGTATATGCAGTTTTTTTGAGAAGACCCATGAGCTTATTCAGATTTTCCAAGAAGTTCATACCGCCCCTTGCAAAAAGTTGAAAATCTCTGCTTTGGGAAAAACTTGTTCTTGGAGGGAAAGGACAAAAATTGTAAACTAGTCATATTATTTCGTTTGTTCAGTAAACTTTTACTGAAAACAGCTAAACATCAGGATGTAAACAAGTTTTATGTAGATTTAATTATATTTCGAAAGACAAAACTCAACACAGGGACTACCTTATTCCATGTGATGGGAGAACTAGCAATCCATCGTATAATTGTGTTTTTTTGAATTTCTGTGCAACTAGTATATTTTGAGAAAAACATGGTTTGTAAAATTATATTATTAATTTAATGTTTTCCTTAAGTCATCAGCTTTTCTGGTAGAGAGGATTGTACACACCCTCAACATATAGCAGTTCTTTTTATTTTGGCTGAGTTCCTCTTGGGTTTTTTAGTGTGACAGAGAAGATGAGAAGAAATGAGCTTCTTGCAGCTCATAGTGTTTCTGCACTGACAGAACTCTAATAGCAAACTATCTCCTAGGCTCTCTCCTCCATACTGTCTCTCCCATTCATAGAAGTGTCATATTCTAAGATCTCTGGTCATCTGTCCAAACTGCCTTCTGTAGTACTTCCTCCTGATACAGGTTAAGATCTCTGATTATCTCCTCGATGGTATAAAACCTTTATTCACTCTGGTCTTCTTGAAATCTTCAGCTTTTGGTGAAGTCATGGACTTTGGTTTCTATGTTATGACCTTTACCTGATCTATTTTCTAACCTTTTAAAAAACGTTCTATGTACTTAAACACTTCCTATTGGCTAAGAGACTCCCACAGACCTCTGTGAGTGTAGACTAATCCTCATTTTTTTTTTTTTTTTGTGCACTGCATATCTGTTCAATTCTATTTGCTCTAGTGGATTCAGCTGTTATCTCTTTATCACTACAATTGTCTCATTCAGTCTTAAAAGACGTCTGCCTCTCTATCAGTCTTGAACTGAGTGTTCTCACTCAGGCTAATCATGGAAAAGATGGAACCATTTGGTTTTTTTTGTTTCTTAGTATTTAAATTGCATAGTTTTATGAGTATAATCTGTTTCCCTGAACTTGTCAACAGGAAACAGAGTAGCTTAATTGATTGTTGCCTAAGACACTTTCTTTCCCCATCCCTGTCCATGTAGCGTGTGGGGATCTTAGTTCCTTGACCAGGGATTGAACCCGGGCCGTGGCAGTGAAAGCCCAGAATCCTAACCACTAGGCCACCAGGGAACTCTTAATTGATTGTTGCATATAGCCAAATTATTGCCATGGTCTGCCTCTTCTTTGTAATGGTTTTCATAACTACCTTTTCTTGAACTTTTTTTGGCCAGTTCTCAGTCTCTTGTAAAAGCTATTGTGGCCTCCCTGGCACATAAATGTTAGTTGTCCCCCACCTCTTGCACACACATTCACACTGTCATGAATATTAGCTCATTCGCTGTGTTTGCCATGTTACTTTGGTGCTTTAGAACCAAGCTTTTCAAGCTGGCCTCGGAGTCAGCAGCAGTGTGCCAAGAGGTTTGCACGGTTGAATAAACATGGACCAGTTTCCAGAAGCTTCATTTTGCTCAGAAATTTGGTAGAAAAACTTTAAAGCCAACATGACTACATTATGAAATAGAATACAAAATTCACATGAATTTTTAAGCTAAAAGAGGAGACTTCAGAGTCCCTTTCCTCTGCTTAAGGAGACTGTTAGTAGTACCCTTATGAGGTGTATTTTCTATCTGTATCCTTAAGGCATTACTGGGCTTTAGATTATGCTATAAATCAGGCCCCACATGCCTTTTCTCTGCTTCAAAGTCCTTTCTTGATATTCCTCTTACTACTTATTTTCCTCAGGCTTTTTCAGGTAACATCAGCCAATTACCTTAATTTACTTCTCTGCCTCTCACATGTGCTGCTATTTGCTTGGAATTCAGCCTGTGTAGCCCTTTTTGAATGAGGGGTGATGATTTCTTCTACCTGGGAATGGGATTCCCATGGCTCATTACTTCCAAACACAGTTTCTTTTTGTAGACATTTGAATATATTATATACATGCTCTAGATTTTCTATATATTTCCATGTATTTCCATACACTCACACATTTATCCTGTCTGTTTTTCTTTGACATTTTTCAAGTGTTTTTTTGTAGCACTCCCTATGTATAAAACACTGCACAGGCACCTTCAAAGAGACTATTAAGAGAAATAAGACATGTAAAAGGTGGAAAGAAAAACATGAGAGAAACAGATCAAGTTTAAAAGAAGTTCAGAAGAGGGAGAGATAATTTTTGGCTGTTCAGAATAGAATGAGCTTTTGGCTGTTCAGAATAGAGTGAGTTTCCATGTGTTTGTATCCTTGCTGACTTGGGATACAAATTCCATGGTTCAAAGTGGTCTGCCTAAATATGTATACATACAGTTATACTGAGACTGTAAAATGCAAATAGGCATGTAATACATTTCCTTTGGCTTGAATAAAATCTAGTTTTAGAACAACAGTGCCTTGTGAATATAGAGCAGAGAGGGACTTTAGAAGCCATCAAATTCAAATTTAACCTTTATTATCGTAATTACAAAAGAAAAAACAGACTGAGAAGTTGATGACTTGATCGTATAAGTGTGTTCTTCTGACTCCCAGTCCTGTGCACTTGACCTTGTAAAAGAGGTGATCCTGCCAGGTGATGATTTTATATTTGACTTAAAATCCAAGTATGTAAGATCATAACTGTTAGTTTAATATTTAATAACTAACTGATCATGAAAATGACTTCTTGGACACTTTTTCTATTTAGGAAGATATTTGCTGTCATTTGAAAGATCAGGTTAAACAACTGGAAAGGAATCAAGAAGCAACCAAATTAGAAAAGACTGAGATCATTAACAGATTGACGAGAAGCCTGGAGGAGAGCCAGAAGCAATGTGCCAACTTGTTGCACTCAGGTTGGTGTCTGCGTGGGTGATGGCTCCCCAGAAGTCTAGTAGAAATATGTGGAGGGCACACAGTAGGATCCGTGAGTTACTATAACAATCCAGGAAAGATCATTGGTGACAAAATTTTTTTTAACATCGTTACTGGTATATATGTATGGAGGTGTGGTGTATTTTCATTAGATAATTTGGAAAACCCAGACAAGTATAAGGTAGAAAATAAAAATAGCCAATAATCCTACTACCCAGAGATAACTGTTGTTAATGTTTAAATGTATTTCCTTCAAGTGAAATGAACACACACATATAGACAGTTCCCTGCTTCTGTACACAGTATATTTTAAAATAAATCAAAGCTGAATGTGAAAAAATTGAACAATAAAATATATGTTAAGATAGGTTCTATACCTGAAAGCTAAAAATGGTCATGAAATCCCACTATATTTTGCTTTTAGACTCTATCTTTGATCATATAGTTCTATCCTTTTATATAACTTCTTTAATTTTTCTTTTCTTCTAAGTGGAGTAGCCGCTTACCTGGTCAGTTGAAGCCCATATGTTACGTTTTTGTCACGCTTAAGATTTCTAGTATGGTCTTCATGGTATTAAGTTTGAGACATATGCTTCCTATCACTTTCAGTAGTACTTTTATTTCTTATTTAAGAAAATGATAGGAGAGTAAAATGCAAAAAAATAATCTAATGTTTATACAAACACTACTGTACAGACAAAACTGCCTGGTTTGCTGGTGAATAGCTCACACTGAAGATAGCTCAATGATTATTCATCAACTGATGAATAATCAGACCTTGGCATATGATGTCAATCAGACTATTGATACAATGTATGTAAGAGTGGGTTATTCAGAAATTGAAAAGACTGTCTAAATGTGTGTGTGTGGGTTTTGGTGGAGGCAAAATTTTCATCATACTCCATTTAGGTCCCACCTCTGTGTTCAGTTTTGTATCCTTTTGTTTCACATGGCATTACTTACTGAGCCTTTTCCCTTGCCATTAAAGACTTTGAAAATATGATTTTCTTTTGTTGCATTATATGCCATCATTACTTTGCTTAACCATTTTCCAGATGCTCATTTTCTTTTGAGGAAATCCAATAAAGTCCTTTTAAAATGGGAACCTTTAAACCATTTAGAATATTAGGTTACTAGAGCTTCAGAAGTACAATACCAATATGCTTCTTGTACATGTGGAGGTGGGGTTGTGGAAATAAAAGAACTCAGAGAGAAGCGAAAGGCAGCAAGATGTAGTCTTCTTATTAGATGGTAGAAATGGTTTCCAAAGAATTTTTGCTCTGGCTTTCTGTGAGCTGGAATGTTCTGCTCCTGTTAAAGGACTTGTGGAGTGTTAAGGTCTGTAGACGTGGCTGATTTGATTCATGGCAAAGTCGCAGTAGCCTGTGTCTTCAACTTCCCAGGGACCTATGGGGAGCCATACTAAATCTTGGAAATGTCTGCACCAGACCTATGCCTTCTGGGTCCTACTAGCTGTACCTCTGTGCTCCTAAAAAGGTAGCTAAAAGGTAAAAAAGCAGAGCTCCACCTTCTGTAGCCTCAGCGGATTCAAGTTCTTTTGTACGTCACAGGCACTTTGTCCCTTTACATCTGGTGTATTCTATGATTCTTTCTCCCACAGGCTCAGTACAGGAGGTGGCTCAGCTACGGCTCCAGATGCAGCAAGCACAAAAGGCACATGCTATGAGTGAAAACATGAACAAGGCTTTGCAAGTGAGTGTTGCCACTGGAAAGAGACTCCATGGGTAACTGAATTAGGCGTTGGTTACATCACCTTTCTGAGCCTTGGCTTTCTCTGTATAAAAGAGGTGGCTGGACCGTCTCCAATCCAGCCCGTGGGAGTCGTTCACAGCCTCACCCACACATCTAGGTAGTCAGGCCCAGGTCTGTCCAACTGCAGAGCCAGGGCCCAGCCCCTTCCTTCGCATGGCATAACCTTTCATCTCTGGAGGTGTCCCAGAGATAAGTTTATCTACAAGTGTGGGAAACCTACAAGTGACCTGCCATTCTCTCACATCCTCCTCCAGCACCACTTAACGTTTTCCACTGGAGGAAGAGTTCCAGTATTACCTCCACTGGAAAGAGGCATTTTTTACCTTTTCACCACTGGCAGACTAAAGTGCAACACTTTCTTGGCAAACCAGTCTCCTCTGTCCTGTACTCTAGTAAGCCGATGTGTGCTTCCACCAGCTTCTCAGCTCAAGGGAGGCTTTTTGTGGGGGACAAAATGTGAGGGAGGAGTGAGAGAAGCTGTTTACATCTGTTTTCTCATTCATTTATTCATTTGTTCATTCAACTTACTTGAAAACCTGACATGTGCTACCTTTCTATTTTTAATGTATGCCAAAAATGCATTTGAAGAAGCGTTTCTGCCTTCTATTAATCATTAAAATGAATTTTGAAGAATGAAATGACTGATTCCTTCTTATAAAAAATAATATAACTTGCAATAATTTTGTGTTTTAGGAAGAAATAAAAGAACTAAAAGATGAAATTTCTCTCTATGAATCTGCTGCAAAACTAGGAATATTTCCAAGTGACTCAGAAGGAGAATTAAATATAGAACTCACTGAATCGTATGTGGATTTGGGTATTAAGAAACTCAACCGGAAAAAATCCAAAGTTAAGAGGTATCTAGAAAATACTTTACTATAGAAGAATTCACATTAATAATATTGATGATGCATAATAAAAGGGGTTCTTGAGTGCAGAACAATATATTTTAGTAATTTCTAATGAAGTTGCAATGTCTGAAATCAAAATTAACAAAAACCTCAAGTATTAATATTGTACTGTCCCAATAGCAGTAGGGCACCTCAGTTTCAATAAGGTAAAAATGATTTAGTTAAAATATGTAAGTTAAATTCTACAACTTGAATTATGTATGTTTTATTATTAAGGTGGGGGCATATTATTTTTATGATGTTAACACTGTGTGTTGGAAGTAGGCATTTATCAATGGTATATGAGAAAATGAGCATTAATTTTCCCTAGGAACCTTACTGTGATCTTAGTTTTAAAATACGGATTCTGTCTTTTACACTTAATGCAGATATTTTAACACTGCTTAACACAGATATTTTTAGCACTCTCATGGAAGAGAGTGCTTCATCGTCCCTTCTAGGGACCAGCGGGTGTGTGTGTGTGGGAGTGGTCGTGGTAGAAGAGGGAGCACATTTAGATACCATTAAACACTTAAAAGATGAACGAAGGAAAGGATGTATATTTTGAAGCACTTGCTATTTGTAAGGGGCTATGCAAGGCTCTGGGAGTAGAGTACAAAAGATGAAATAGACATTCTCCCTTCCCACCAGGAGTTTATATTTTGTCTGAAGGGGAAAACGAGACACAGTTGTAAGCAACTAAGTACTGTGTGCTAAATGTAATGCTTGATGTACAAAGGGGCATTTATCCATTTGTTCTACTGGTCTGGGATAAAGATGAAAGATGAAAGAGATTGTATTCAGGCTAAGGAAAGCCTTTCTTGAATGCATTCTTTTTTAAATTTATTTTTAATTTAATTTTATTTTTTTATCTTTTGGCCACAGTGCGTGGCATGTGGAATCTTAGTTCCCTGACCAGGCATCAAACCCGTGCCCCATGCCAGTGGAAGTGCGGGGTCCCAACCACTGGACCACCAGGGAAGTCCCCCTTGAATGCATTCTTGAATGAAACCACCACCCTCTTGTTTATAGATTAAGACTGACATCACTAACATCGTTAGTGTTTCTTGAAAGTATTTACTACCTGTTGTGTTTCAGGTATCATGCAACTAAATACAAATGTATAAATCTCCTGAAAGGTTTGTTCCACAATAAGTTTTAGAACTTATGCTGTGATTCCATTTTCAAAACAGTAGAATGAAATTCAGTAAATTAAAATCTCAATCAGGTGATGCTGTGGAACATGATGTTACATTAGTTGAGTAAGTTTCCATTTATCTGGAGGTCAGTCTTTAGGGACTCTCATCTCAACAGATCCCAACTACAATCTAGAAAGAAGCCAAGAAGCAAATGGCAGACCAAGATTATGTGATGTATTTATTAGGGGCCACCTTGGGGCTCTTATCCCAGGGCCATATTGACTTAGATTTGTTGGTACCCCATGAGTTACCTGATTTCCTAACTGACCACAGAGTAACTGGGTCATGGAGTTGGGAGAGGTGCTGCCAGGGCTTCAGCCAGACGGCTATGCCTCAGCAAGGAGAGAACTACAGGAACTCACAGTGCAGGAGCTGCCAAGCACCAGGGTAAGCAGCTTTATACATCTAGGCCTGTTCTGATCCACATCAGAATGTCCACAGTCATGATCCTGAGTTGTCGAAGAAAGCCTTCAGCTTTGGTTAGTTAATTAAAGCAAAAAGAGGATGAATGTGCTTTAAACGGATTTACATAAAAATTTAAAGTTAAAATGTAGTCATCTGGAAAATTTACTGCTGTGAATGCCTCATTTCCTGTTAATGCCAGATTAATTCTAAGGGGCTAGTGGAAAGAGCACGGTCTTTAGATCCAGATTTGTTTTGAATCATAGTTTTGCCATTTATTACTAACTTTATGACCTTGGGCACGTTTCTTGACTTTTCTGAGCCTGTTTTCTTATCAGGCTTTTTCTATCAGGTAGATTATAGCATATCCCTTGGGGGATAAAACAAGGATTAAAATAGATAGTGAATATAAAGGGCCTCATGTAATAAGTTCTGGCACATATTAGGCACTTAATCAGTGGTAGCTGTTACTATTTTATTTAAGAGATGCTTGGTTAAAATATACCATTGATCAGATTTTATATTAATCAACTTTTGATTGGATACATATATTTTATAAAAAGTCCTTGATCATCATTTAAATCTTGGGGAAAACATGGGATCCACATTATCGTCTTAGAGTTGGGAAAACCGGAGCTCAAAGAGCTGAACGCCTTAGCCCAAGAAGACAGACCCTTAGCAGCAGAACCAGTACTTAAACCCAAAACTTGATTGTCATGTAAATCTGTTGGTTCTTATTTGCATGACAGTCAAACCGTTTTGCCTTAAACTTCATTTATATATATATATATATATTGTTGTTGTTGTTGTTTTAGAGGATTAAAGATTTAATTCCTGCCAAAAAAGATCTCTCTCCAACTTATTACTTTAATTTGTGCCATAATTAGCCTGGGAATTGGGTAGATAATACATGTATATGTGTATAGATTTGTCTTTCCAAGTAGACTTACTCCATCATGATGTTTACTAAAATGTATTTACTTCTTTGCCCTTTCTATTTAATTAGCACTTATAACCCAAATCCTACAGTAATTTAAAGCACATTCCTATAGATAATAATCTTGAGATATCACATTGCTATGTCCCAAAAGGAATGCCAGCTGCATTCAACCAAGAAAGTGGGGAATAACTAAAGCAAGTGGGTAGTCACTGAGGCTCAGTAAGGAGATGTTCAATGAAGTGCAGGATAAGTGAGAAAGATTAGCTTATAGTCATCCCTCCCACCAGCACTTTAATGGATAAGAATTCAGCTTTGAGGAAAAAGTAAAAATATTTATTCTTAGTTCAAAGTGAGAGGAGATATAGGAGAGATTAGATTTGTACCTTTCCTCTGCTGGATTGTGGTTCTTAGAACAAAAGGAAGCAGCACTTTCCCAGTGTTGAGAATTTTAGCTCTTTGTTGACTTGAGCTGCTTTCAAATCACTGACCCAAATATTAGCGGCTCCAAGCTTTCACTCCCGACTACCACCTCCCTCAAGCTACTGCCTAGTAAACTTTAAGGGTTTAGCCTCAGTGTTCTATTTCACGTTCATGGAATTTGAGTAGCTAAATCTTCATGCAGCCTGCAGACAGCTTCCCCTCTCCCTTATTGTAGTTGGCTGCGAAGCTCAACTAATAAACATTTAACAAGTGGAATGCCTTTTCCCTAGGTCTTCTCAGCAGGCTTCATAAGGGACTACAGTTTATTTGGATTGAGGGGAACCAACCTTCACAGGGCTCACTAGTGAGCCTAATACAGGGCTGGTCACCACTGCTGACTTTTCCCTTTTGGGAAAGAAGAGAAAATTATTTTAGCAAGCACTCTCTCTGCTCTGACTTGGCTCCCTCTAGGAGTACATGATGTGCTATTTCAGTGGTCAACGTTCAGTAAGAAAAGAAGTTAGGGATGCATAATTTGTTAACTGCTGAAAGTTAGTTCATGTCACAGCACAGGAAGATGCATTGCAATATGTTTTATATTTCTTATATAATCATATTTATGTCTTACATTTCTATATAAAGAGAAGTGGTTTAAGTTGGCGATCTACACCTACAGACATATTTACACTATATATATTACACACACAAAAGTTGTGTATATTGATAAATATGTAGTATATCGCCAGGATCTCTTTTTGTAATATTAAAAAAAGCCTAATATTTTGTTCATCCTCTCTTTCTCTCTGTATACATGTATGTATAATACACACAATATACATATATATGTATGTGTGTGTATATATATATATATATATATATATATATTAACATTTCATTGGAAATCATCTGAAACTGAAAAACAGAAAAAAATATGTTAATTCAGGTACTGTTCTTTCTTTTTTTAGAAAGACTTTAGTTTTTTCTTTCTTTCTTTCTTTCTTTCTTTCTTTAGCAAACTCACTTTATTTAATAATGTGCCAGAAGTGTTAAAAATATATATAGCACTTTAGGTCTGTGGTTTCTAGTTCAGATTTTTTTTTTTAAACATCTTTACTGGAGTATAGTTGCTTCACAGTTGTGTCCTAGTTTCTGCTCTATAACAAAGTGAATCAGCTATACATACACATATACCCCCATATCTCCTCCCTCTTGCATCTCCCTCCCACCCTCCTTATCCCACCCCTCTAGGTGGTCACAAAGCACCGAGCTGATCTCCCTGTGCTATGCGGCTACTTCCCACTAGCTATCTGTTTTACATTTGGGAGTGTATATGTGTCCATGCCACTCTCTCACTTTGTCCCAGCTTACCATTCCCCCTCCCCGTGTGCTCAAGTCCATTCTCCACTTCTGCGTCTTTATTCCTGTCCTGCCCCTAGGTTCTTCAGAACCATTTTTTTTTTTAGATTCCCTATATATGTGTTAGCATACGGTATTTGTTTTTCTCTTTCTGACTTACTTCACTCTTTAGGACAGACTCTAGGTCCATCCACCTCACTACAAATAACTCAATTTCGTGGAAAGACTTTAGTTTTTTAGAACATTTTTAGATTTACAGAAAAATTAATATAGTACAAAGAATTCCCCTATGCTGTGCACCCATTTTTCCCTCTTAACATCTTACAAAAGCATGGTATCTTTGCTACAACTAATGAACTAATATTGATGGATTATTATTAACTAACGTCCATAGTTTATTTAGATGTCCTTAGTTTTTACCTCATGTCCTTTTTCTGTTCTGGGATTGCACCAGAATACCTCCTTACATTTTGGAGTCCTTTTTCCTTAGGTTCCTCCTGACTTTCCTTGTTTTTGATGACCATGACAGTTTGAGAAATACTGGTCAAGCATTTTGTGGGAAGAAAGATCCTCTTGGAATTTGATGTTTTTCTCATGGGTGGAACCAGATGAGGTTCCATTTTCATCACATCACTTTAAGGGTACATACTATCAGCTATTTATTTCTTTTCAAAAGTAACTTTCTCCTTTATTATGGAAAAATTAGAAAATACGGTTTAAAAGCACCCATAATCTTACTTCAACCCCCATGAAGAAAACCACTATTAGCATTTTGGTATTAACTTCCACATTATCTGTTTTGTAGGTTTCTAAAGATAAAATACTATTGAATATACTACTTTATAATGTATCTTTTAACTTAGTACGTTCTGAAATCTTTAGATATCAGTAAATGTTGTAAATACTTACTAGTGGATATGTGGATGAATGAACTATATTTTAGTTAGTAATACACGGTTTAAAATTTTTTTAAACTGTAAGTAATGCAGTATTATAAACATACTTGTTGAGTCTTTATTCATGTCTTTGGTTATTTCCTTAAGATGTGGGTGAATATTCTTGTTAAAGAGTATGCGTGTTTGAGGCTTTTGATACAGGTGTTGTCAAGCAACCCTGTAGTTTGCATTATTACCCATATTGTGTGATAGTACCTATTTCTCTGTACCCTATCCATTGCTGAGGGTTATCACTTTTCCTGTTTAAAAACTTTATAAAGTTGGATCCATCACTTTTTTTCCCTTATGATTTCTTGATGGTATTTCTCTAGTACTTTTTAAAGTTTTATTTTACCTTTTAAAACTTTTAAACTTGTGAAATATAACACATAAAGAAGAGTGTATGAAATATGAGTGTATAGCTTAATGCATGATTTTAAAGTGAATTCCCATGGAACTACCACCGAGGCCAAGAAATAAACATTGTCAGCAGCTGCCCATATTCCTCTTTCCAGTCATAACTTTGAGGTTACTACTATCTTAACTGTTACGGTAATTATTTTCTGGCTTTTTGTTCTTTTAAGACCTAATTATCCATGCCTAAACACTATAGATTAGGTTTGCCTTTATTTAGAGAACTCATACATTAGGTGGTTTTTCTTTTTCCTTTTCTCCTACAGCTTTATTGAGATGTACAGTTGACCCTTGAGCAACATGGGTTTGAACTGCAGGGGTCCACTTATACGTGGATTTTTTCAATAAATATGGTACGTGTATTTTTATTTTACAGATGGTGGGGGGGATCGGTGCCCCCAACCCTCCACATTGTTCAAGGGTCAACTGTATTTCAAATACCATAAAATTCACCCATTTGAAGTATACACAGTTCAATGTGCTTAGTATACCCAGAGTTGTCCATCTATCACCACAACCTAATTTTATTTTATTTTATTTATTTATTTATTTATTTATTTATTTTTGCGGTACGCGGGCCTCTCACTGTTGTGGCCTCTCCCATTGCAGAGCACAGGCTCCAGACGCGCAAGCTCAGCGGCCATGGCTCATGGGCCCAGCCGCTCCGCGGCATGTGGGATCTTCCCGGACCGGGGCACGAACCCGTGTCCCCTGCATCAGCAGGCAGACTCTCAACTACTGCGCCACCAGGGAAGCCCACCACAACCTAATTTTAAAACATTTCAATATCCCTCACAAGAAACCCAATACTTTTTACCAGTCATTCCCCATTATCCTGTCCTCACAGCTCAGGCAAACACTAATCTACTTTCTACCTCTATGGATTTGCCTGTTCTCTACATTTCACTTAAATGGATTCATATAATATGTGGTCTTTTGTGATTGGCTTCTTTCACTTAGCTCATAATGCTTTCAAGGTTCATCCATGTTGTAGCATATATCAGTACTTTAACCCATTTTACAGCCAAATAATACTCCATTGTATGAATTTACCACATTTTGCTTATTTATTCATCAGCTGATGGACATTTATTTGGATTGTTTCTGTGTTTCTACTTTTTGGCTATTATGGATAATGCTGCAGATTTTTGAGTGGACATATGTTTTCAAACTCTATGTTTAGCATTTTGAAAAATGGTCAAACAGTTCAAAGTGGCTGCACCATTTTACATTGTCACTGGCAATGAATGAAGGTTTCAGTTTTTTCATATCCTCATCAGCACTTGGTATTTTTCATTTAAAAAATTATAGTTTCTTCGTGGATATTGAATGGTTTCTCATCATGGTGATTTGCTAATGATGTGGTTTTTACTTAATGACTAATTATGTTGAACATCTTTTCATGTGTTTATTGGCCATTGTATATTTTCTTTGGGAAAATGTCTATTCACATCTTTTGCCCATTTTAAAATTGGGTTGTCTTTTTATTTTTTAATTTTAAGAGCTCTTTATATATTCCAAATTTAAGTTCCTTGTCAGATATATGGTTTGGATATATTTTCTCCTGTTCAGTGGGTTGTCTTTTCACTTTCTTGATAGCATCCTTTGAAACACAAAAATCTTTAATTTTATAAAGTCCAACTTATGTATATTTTCTTTGGTTGCTTGTGCTTTTGGTATCTAAGAAACCATTTTCTAATCCAGGGTTCTGAAAATTTATACCTATGTTATCCTATAAGAGTTTTATCTCTTACATTAAGTCTTGAGATCCATTTTGAATTAATTTTTGCATATGATATGAGATAGGGTTCTAACTTCATTCTTTTGTATGTGGATAGCCAGTTGTTTCATACCATTTGTTGAAAAGACTATTCTCCATTAAATTGTTTTGGTACCTTTGTTGAAAATCTATTGACTGTGAATGTGAGGGTTTATTTCTGGGCTCTCAGTTTTATTCCAGTGATCTATATGTCCTTAGGCTAGTACGACACTGCCTATAGATTGCTATATCTTTGTAGTAACTTTTGAAATTGGAAAATGTGGGTCTTCCAACTTTGTTTTTCTTTTTCAAGATTTCTTTGGCTAATCTGGGTCTCTTGCCTTTCCCTATGAATTTTAGGATCAATTTGTCAATCTGCAAAGAAACCAGCTGAGCTTTTGATAGGGGTTGCAGGGAATCTATAGAACAATATTGTGTTCTGATCCCTGAACATGGGATGTTTTTCCATTTATTTAGGTCTTCTTTTATTTCTTTCAGTGTACCAGTCATCTACTTTTATAATTTTGTGGTTTTCAGTGTACTAGTCATATGTCTTTGTTAAATTTACTCCAAAGTATTTTATTCTCTTGCCTATTCTTTTTGCTGGATTGTTTTCTTAATTTTATTTTCAGGAGGTTCACTGCTAGTGTGTAGAAATACAATTGATTTTGTATATTAATCTTGAATCCTGCCACATTGCTGAACTTGTTAATTAGTTCAAATAGTTTTTTAGTGGATTCCTTACGATCTTTTATATTCAAGATCATGTCATCTGAAAATAGAGATAGTTTTACTTCTTTCTTTCCAATCTGGATACGTTTCACTTCTTTTTCTTGACTAATTGCTCTAGCTAGAATCTCTAGTACAGTGTTGAATAGAAGTGGCAAGAGCAGACATCCTTGTCTTGCTCCTGATTTTACAGGGAAGTATTCAATCATTCTCCATTAAGCATGAATTCTGGCTGTTAGTTTTTCATAGATATAGGTTCTTTAGATTTTTTTCACCAAAATTTTGTTTGTGAAACTTATGTTGTAGCATGTAGCTGTAGCTCATTCATTTATATATGTAAATATATGTGTGTGTGTGTAACTTTATTTGTATGAATATTCCACAGTTTATTTTCCATCCTACTGTCCATAGAGTCTTAATGTTATTTCCTGGTACAATGTGCATACATTTCTGTTGGGTATATAATATGAAGTGAAATTGCTTGTAGCACTTGTGTTTCAACTTTAATAGGTAATGCCAAGCTGTTTTCTAAAGTAGTTGTGCCGGGCTTCCCTGGTGGCACAGTGGTTGAGAGTCCGCCTGCTGATGCAGGGGACACGGGTTCGTGCCCCGGTCTGGGAAGATCCCACATGCCGCGGAGTGGCTAGGCCCGTGAGCCATGGCCGCTGAGCCTGCGCGTCTGGAGCCTGTGCTCCACAACGGGAGAGGCCACAACAGTGAGAGGCCCGTGTACCGCAAAAAAAAAATAATAATAAAATAAAGTAGTTGTGCCAGTTTACATCCCCACCAGAAGTGTATGAAAGTTTTAATTGCTCTGTCTTCTTGCTGTTACTTGTTATTGTCAGTCTTTTAGTTTTAGCCACTTAATGTGTAGTGATATTTTATTGTGGTCTTTATTTGCATTCTCCCAGATTATTAATGAGATTGCACTCCATTAAAAAATATGCCTATTGTGTTTATTGGTGGCTTGGGTGTGGTGTGGTGTGTGTGTGTGTGTGTGAGAAGAAGGACTTGTTCATGTCCCTTCTCAGTTTTTCCATGATTTTTTGTGTGTGCATGTGTTCTGTTGATTTATAGGCATTTCTGTTGAAAACTGTTCTAGATAAGAGCTCTTTGATGTTATGTGTGTTGCAAATATCTCCTCTCACTCACTTCTTCTCTTTCTTTCCTCTGGCTTGCCTTTTTAACCTTTTAATGTATCTCTTGACGAATGGAAGTTTTTAAACTTTAGTCAAATTTATCCATCTTCATGGTTAGTGCTTTTATAGTCCCTTTAAGAAACCTTTCCTTACTTCAGGATCATGAAGCTATTCTCTTATGCTGCCTTCTAAAAGCTTTATTGCTTTGCCTTGTACTTTAGTTTTACCATCTATCTGGAATTGCTGTTCTTATTAGGCTTTTTCTGATTATTCTTGCTCATTTACACTTCCAAATGAACTTTATATTTAACTTGTTCTGTTCTAGGAAAAAAATCCTGATAATATTTTTACTAGGATCATCTTAAGTATATAAACCCAGGGAGAATTGATATCTTTATGATGTTGAATTTACTTAAGAATATAACATGTCTTTTCATTTGCTTAAATCTATTTTTGTCTTTCAAGTGTGTTTTGAAGTTTTTCACATTTAGGTTTTGCACAATTCTTGTTAAATTGATGCCTAGGTATTTTATTTTGCAATAGTGAATGGGATGTTCTTTTCCATTATTTTTTCTGAGTATTGTTTGTATATATTATTTCTATATTGTGTGTTATAACCTGTTGCCTTCTAATTCTCTTATTGTTTGTAATAGTTTTTCCACTAGATTAGAAGTTTTTTAGATATAATTATATCATCTGCTAATGGAGATAATTTTACCTCTTCCTTTCCACTTATGCTCTAAATTGCTTTCTTTTTATGGTTACATTAGAGTTCTTCTAATTTATTTTATTTAAATAGCAATAGCAATAGTATAAATGTTCTTTTCCAAAGTGGTCGTACCATTTTGCATTCCCAGAAGCAAAGTCTGAGAGTTTCAGTTGTTCTGTGCCATTGTTAAATCTTGATAGCCAATCTTTTAAAATTTGAGCACTTCTAGTTTGTGTGTAGTGATATCTCATTGTGGTTTTAACTTGTATTTCCCTAAGGGCTAATAAAATTAAACATCTTTTGATATGCCTTGCTTTCCTTTTTTCTTGTTGTGCTTAATTATCATTTGTATATGTTGTTTGGTCTTCATATATTTCAGGATACAAGCCCTTTGTCTGACATGTGTTGTGAATATTTTCCTCCACTCTCTAGTTTATCTTATCATTTTCTTAATGGTATCTTTTGAAGAGCAAATATAAGTTTTTATGAATTCAGATTTATCAATTGTCTCATTTATAGTTCATGGTTTTTGTGTATTGTAACTCAGTGTTACAAAAATTTTCTGTTATGATTTTAGAAATTCGATAGTTTTAGCTCTTATATTTCCATTATGATCCATTATGAGTTAATTTTTTAGTATGGTGTGAGGGAAGGATTGAGGTTTATTTTTTTTCATTCCAGTATCCAATTGATCTAATCCCATTTGTCAGAAAAGCTTTTCTTTCCCAATTGAATTGCCTTGGTATCTTTGTTGATAATCAGTTGACCGTATGTTTGTGGGTCTATTTCTGTATTCTCCATTCTGTTCCAGTGATCTTTTTGGTGATAACAGTCTTGATACTGTAGCTTTATAGTTTTGAAATGGGTTGGACACATCCTTCAACTTTGTTGTTTTCAAAATTGAAACTATTCTAAGTTCTTTGCATTTCAAAATAAATTTTATGGTTAGCTTGTCAACTTCTACAAAAAATGTCCTCTGGAATTTTAATTTGAAATGTGTTGAATCTATAGATCAATTTTGGGAGAATTGACATCTTAAGATATTGCTATTTGTCAATTATATCTCGATAAAGCTGGGGGAATTAAAGAAATTGAGTTTTCCAATTTCTGAACATGCATGCTATACTTCTCTATTTAGGCCTTGTTCAGTTTCTCTCAGTAATGTTTAGTAGTTTTCAGTGTAGAGATCCCTTCGGTAGATATCATTTCCCTTTAGCTGAAGAACCTCCTCTGACATTTCTTCCAGAGCATGTCTGTTGGCAACAAATTCTTAGTTTCCTTATATGAAAATGCCCTTATATTTGCTGATTATAGAATTCCGGGTCAACTGTTCTTTTATTTCAGCGCTTTAAAGATATGCTCTTCCACTGTCTCTGGCCTCATTGGTTTCTGAAGAGAAATCTATTGTTATTTGAGTCATTGTTTCTGTATGGAATATGTAGTTTTTCTCCTGCTGTTTTCAAAAAAGATGTTTTTTCTTTTTTTTTTTTTTCAGTTTTCAGCAGTTTGATTACAATGTGTCTAAGTGTGTTTTTCTTTTAGTTTATTTCATTTGGGGTTCCCTGAGCTTCTTGAAAATGTAAATTTATTATGTCTTTTACCAAGTTTGTGAAAATATTGACCATTATTTCTTCAAATATTTTTTCTGCCTCCTCTTTCTCCTCTCCTTCTCGGTCTCCAATTATACATAATGTTAAATCTTTTTATATTGTCCCACAGTTCCCTGAGACACTGTTCATTTTTTTTTTTTCTGTTTTCATGTTAGATGATTGCTGTTGAACTATTTTCAAGTCCACTCATTCTTTCCCCTGTCATTTCTATTCTATTGAGCCTGTCCAATGAGGTGTTTTTTTGTTTAACTTTTAGGTATTGTATTTTCCAATGATAAAATTTCCATTTGGTTCTTCTAAAGTTTTTACTTCTCTGTTGAGAATTCCTATCTTTTCGTTCATTTCAAATATGTTTCCTTTACTCGTAAAGCATAGATACTTGCTGCTTTAAATTTTTAAAACTCTTTGTGATAGTTCCAGCATTTGGGCTTTCCTTGTTAGTTTTATGTTGAGTAATTTTAGATTGTATAGTAGACATTGTGATTTTTATGTTGTATAAAGACTTGTATGGGTGTTTCAAATCTTAGTTCATTTTTCCAAGCCTTTGCCACATTGGTTTGAATCTGTTCTGTGTATACACTTCTCAAGGGTTAGTCAGTGTGAGACTTGCGTGTGTGGTTCAAATTTCAGTTAAATTTCCAAGTCTTTGCTGGTTTGAGGGTCTGTTCTATGCATGCATAGTTCAGGGCTTACACTGAGGCTGTTTATACACAGAATCCAGTATTCCTTTCTCTGGTCCTCTCCTCCCCAGGAATCTTCCTGCACTCTCTCTTCATCATTGGTTTTAGCAATGTGATGTTGATGTAGTTTATGGTGGTTTTCTTCATGTTTTTTGTGCTTGAGATTTATTGAGCTTCTAGGCTTTATGGGGTTTTAATTTTCAGGTAGTAGAAAAATTTTAATTGTTATTTTTTCAAATATTTTTTCTGTCCCCTCCCTACTTTTCTTCTGGGACTTAACTATAGTTAGGTTAGAAAAATTAATATACTCTATGTACTTCTGGTCTTCTTTCTCTGTGTGTTTAAATTTGCTGTGTCTTTATGTCTGTGGATCTTTACTTCTGCCATATTAAATATGCTGTTAATCTCATTCAGTATGTATATTTTTTCAGATGTTTTAATTTTTTGTCTCTGTAAGTCCAATCTGGGGCATAAAGTCTACTATTTCTCTCCTCATTGTTTTCATGTTTTTTTCTCTACCTTCTTGAACATATGGAGTGTACTTAATTGTACTACCTGTGTCATTCAGGTCAGTTTCTCCTGGTTATGGTTTGTATTTTCTTTCCTGCTTTATTTGTATGCTTGGTAAATTTTGATTGGATGCTGGACATTTTGAATTTTATGCTTTAGATTTCGGACTTTATTGTATTTTAAAGAATATTGTTATCCTTTTTCTGTGACACACTTAAGTTATCTGGAATTCATTTGATCCTTTCAAGACTTCTTTGTAGGCTTTGTTAGATCAGATTTAGAGCAGCCTTTAATCTGGGGCTAATTTGCCCTTATTACTAAGGCACTATTTGATGCTCTGTGAATTAGGAAGTCTTTCCACTATGGTTCATTTTCCTGTGGTTTTTTTCCCTGGCCTTGAGGTAATTTTCTCACATGCATCCACAGATCTCCAGAGCTCTCTTTCTGTGTAGCTACCTCTCCCACAGTATTTCTCTCCTCAGATTCTAGCAATTTTGGTTTCCCCATACTGAATTCTGCAACTCGGTGAGATTGCTGGACTCTGGGTTTCTTCTTTCTGTGCTACAGGCTGGAAATTCTCCAGGCAGAAAGCTGTAGCAATTATAGGGCTTACCTTGTTTGTTTTCCTTTTTTCAGGGATCACTCTCATGTGCTGCCTGTTGTCTAATGATTGAACACCACCATTTCATATATTTTATTTGGTTTTCTAGTTTTTTTAAGACAGGAAGATAAATCCGTTCCTTTTAATCCATTATGGCGAGGAACAGAAATATTCATTCCAATTTTTGAATGTATTGACAAACTAAAGTGGGGATTAAATTAGCATGGCATTTATTTTTGTTATTTTTTCTTTTCAGTTGCTCAGATATCCGCCTAGACTTGTGTTTTAGTAGAAGAGATACAGGAATTGTTGGTTAGGATGACTAGTGTTTTACTCTTCATTTCATCCTTTATTTTCACTTTGTTTCTCTTGGAGTAATGAAGGACATGTATATATAGCATGCAATTTACCAAAAATAAAAATGCATGTCATACTGAAGTTCGTATGGTTGAACTTTCAGTGAGGCAGCAGGACTAAGCTTAAGAAGCGTCTTCCTGTGAATGAACTTATTTCTGTATATGGGGATGTGTCAAAGGCAATATCCTGTGTATGACAAAACTTAAAATTGTTTTTGAAATACCAGTATATACTTGTATGGGTTACAAAACATGGTTACCACTGCAGCTAGTTGCTTTTAAGGAATAGCCGTGCTGGCTTTGTTACTTGATTTAACCTTAGATATGATAATTTTTCCATTAGCATTGTACAGCAGGAAGACCCAGCTGAAGAGCTTTCCAAAGATGAGGTCATTCTGAAGCTGAAAGCAGAGGTGCAGCGTTTGCTGGGTAGCAACTCCGTGAAGCGTCATCTGGTGTCTCAGTTACAAAACGATCTCAAAGACTGTCATAAGAAAATCGAAGGTCTCCAAGTGGAGAAGGATGAAAAAAGCATCGAGGTAGAGTTTATAAAGCTAAAATGCCATTTTTGAAGACTTAATAAAGAAAACGCTTACAGTTTTCACATTTAAATTAAACTTTTGACTTTCAGGGATTCATTTGACTTTTTTTTTTTTAAGGCAGAATGTTTTATTTATTTATTTATTTTACAAATGACTTTTATTTTATTTTTGGTCACACCACGCAGCCTGTGGGATCTGAGTTCCCCGACCAGGGATCGAACCTGCGACCCCTGCAGTGGTAGCTCGGAGTCCTAACCACCGGACTGCCAGGGGATTCCCCATTTGCTTTTTTATAAGTAAAGTTTAAAGAAAGAAATGCCACTTAAAGGAATATACTTTCTGGTTACTCTTGGCACCTAGTAAATGAGATGCCAATTAGGTAAAATTCCTTAACCACAAATCCAAGGAAGCATTCTATGTAACAAGGTGTCTGCATTTCCTCAAGATTGGCTTGTACCAACAGTGCTTTAAAATCTAGTTAAATTCTCCACAGTGAAATCCTCTAGCATTTTGTCTGAGATTTCTCTGGCCCCTGTTCTTAAAATAATAGTCATTCTATATTTTAAAAAAATTAATTCTATGGTGATGGTGTTATAGGTGGGAAAGGTATGGAATCAGGTATGTCAGAGTCCTTGAAATCCACCTTTATATCCTTCAGTTAGCATCCTTGTTTTACAGATGAGGAAAATGAAGCTGGAGGAATTTGTGACCCTTCTGAGGTGAGAGTCAGTCTTTGGGCAAATTGAAACTAAAGTACTGGACTAATGAATAGGTCAAGGTTATTTCTCCAAGATCTTGCTGTCAGAGATCTTTAGGGTTGCCCTCCTTCAACAGCTGCCTTTTTCACCCTTCCTTATTTCTAAATCCTAACTCATTTCTATTCCCAGTAGAAAGTAATACATGAAAGACCTAGAAACAAAGAGGAAAGGGAAGGTGAAAAATGAATGTAGGTAGTGTATTCCTTTTTCTCCTGGATGGAAATGATATTCTACTTCCTACTTTGGTACTGTTTTATCTCCTGATCCTTAAACTAGGAGTTGTATTCATTAAAACAGTCCTATTAAAGCAAAGTGTACAAGATGTTCTCTGGTGTTTATTATTATGGAATTTTAATCGTGCCTAGTTTGCTTTCCAGAAATAATAGTGTGTTTTCACTGTGAAAGCCCTGCCCGGTTTGGTTCTTTCTTCTGAGTAACTACATTTGATGAGCACATTGATTTCATTGTTAATAACCAAATGAGAAATGGGAGAATGTGCTTTCCCCCAGCACATTTAACATCTTTAAATCAAGCTGTTTTAGCTTTTTCCATATGTTTCTTATAAAGGATGGGAATGAAAACTTGCATTAGATTAGAGTTGATCAGTATAATAAGCATTTTGGTGAGAGTGTGCTAAGAGTAGGAACCTGATTTTGAGTCTGAACCTTAGCTTAGGTATCTTGGTGCTTTCTTTGTTCTATATTGAAATCACTAGTGGCATTTGCTGTACAGATACACTTTCACATGTGTGGCAATTGCTGGTGGCTATTCCTTGTGTTGTTTTTAGCCTTTCCCTCCATACTCTATAGGCTGTTTCATCAGTGGATTGAAGGGAACTGTCTCATCTTTGAATACTCTTTTTGCCCAGCTAGCCTTTTGCCATAGTGATTTCTCAGCAGTCTACATTTGGTTTTTCTTAAAGTGTGACTTCAGCGCTTGCTGGTTATGGCTGTTCTGCTTCACCTTACTATATAGGAATCTCTTGGGAGTATTGTCTTGATAATTCTCTACGTGTTTGCTCAGTAGATATTTGCTGAATTACTACACATATTGACCCACTTCCTAGATGGGGAAGAGGGAGAGGAAGTAGTAATTTAATCAACAGGTGGTCTTGAAATAAGCACTCAAGTTCACAGTCATCTAATTAGCAAATGACCACCATCAAACTTGGCCTTTGCCTCCTGTTTCCCACATCTTTTCTAATGGAGCTTTCTGTTTAGTCTGTAAAGTCAGAAAGCAGGGTTGGAGGTGTATGTGGAGGAAAAGCAAATCATTCAGTTTAAGCTTTTTTTTTTTTTTTTTTTTTTTAAGCTACTCTGTGCAAGGTCTTGTGGGATTCAGTGATGAAAGAAACAATGGCCCCCCCAAAAAAGAAGAAACAATGGCCATTCCATGAATGAACTTAGAATCTAGAGCCTCACTATCCAATGGAAATATAATGATGCCACATATGTAACTTAAAATATCTAATAGTCCCATTAAAACAGGTGAAATTGATTTTAATAATATATTTTGTTTAACCTAGTATATACAAAATATTATCTTCTCAATATGTGATCAGTATAAAATTATTAATGAGATGGTTTATATATTTTATGCGTGTGCTAAGTCCTTGAAATCTGGCACATATTTTCTCCTTATCGCACATTTCTATTTGGACAAGTCACATTTCAAGTACCCAACAATCGTGTGTGCTTAATGGCTACCACAGTCAGTACTACTGATCTGTAAGGAGATGGACATGTTATAACTTTGTGTAATAAGAATTATGCTAGGGCTTCCCTGGTGGCGCAGTGGTTGAGAGTCCGCCTGCCGATGCAGGGGACACGGGTTTGTGCCCCAGTCCGGGAAGATCCCACATGCCGCAGAGCAGCTGGGCCCGTGAGCCATAGCCGCTGAGCCTGTGCGCCCGGAGCCTGTGCTCCGCAACGGGAGAGGCCACAGCGGTGGGAGGCCCGCGTACCGCAAAAAAAAAAAAAAAAAAAAAAAAAAAAAAAAAAAAAGAATTATGCTAATTACAAAGTGCTATTGAATAGGAATAACTAACTGGGCTTGGGCGTGGGGATGAGGTGGTAAGGTAGCCCTAGTGAAGTCTGTGAGGAGGGAACATTTGACCTCTGTCCTGAAGGATAAATCCAGGCGGGAAGGTGGAAAGGGATATTTCGGCCTTGAGCAGAAGTATGTAAAAAGATGGAGCAAATAAGCTAGAAGTTTATATTATATAAACTCAGTCTTTCTGAAATCTTTAATGAGGCGAAAATCATTCAGTGTCTCAATATCGATTTTTAGAAAGAAGGATCATAGCTAGCATCAAATCCCGAGCTTAATGAAATGATGTTGAACTTTTGTGCTTGCTACAGGGCTGTTAAGAGAAAGAACACATTACTTTAAACTTCCCTGGATGCCTTTTTAAAGAGAACTAGGCCATCAAAATCCTAAAGCCTTTCTATGTGTTAAGAAGATATTTACTATGTAATCTTATTTGGCATGATTCTTTCATAAATGTTTTAAAGGTATTGATGTATTTATTGCTTTATACATACCTTATAGTACATTTTATATCTGTTTCTATCCATCTTATATAAAACAATTTAAAGTTATTACAGAGAGTCCGTTTTTTTGCTTTCATGTCATGTGACTATTCATAGTACTGCTGTTTTATGACATTTCCAGGATAATATGTGGTGAAAGTGAGGAGTCTGCCCATACATAGCACTATACAGTGATTGGGGGTGGATCAAATACTATGCTGTTCATTCCAGTTGAACAACTGGGCCGTTAAGGCAGAATGTGGCAAAGGCCTTAGGAAAACCAGACTGGCTTACTATCAGTCAGGGACCACATCTACACTGAATTTTTTGTAAGCTTAAGAAATAAAACACAGAGGCTTTTCTGTGTCTGATACTTAATAGAGATCGTTACCTTACCACAATCTGTGGTTAAAGCCATACTCTGATTCCAAGGGACTTGATAGGCAATGTTCAGTACCCAACTCAGAAGGGTCCTAGCTAGAATTTTTTGAGACATAGAAATTAGGAAGATAGTATGAGAGCTGGTATATTACATTTCTTGTTTTCTTGAAGATAATGTCTTCAGTATTCCAGCTTTGGAGAGAGGTTTTATTGAAGCGTTCAAATTGTCCTTCTCTTTTGAAAGATCTTCGTAAGAGTTTTGTGCTAACAAGTACTGCAAGTACCAAGTCCCTGTGTGCCTGCAATGTGAAAATATGTCAAAATTGAGTGTAATAGCTAGCCATGAAGATTGTTTTTTCAGTGTATCAATATGATGTTACTTTCATTCTTAGTAATAGAAACTCACCAGTGGGGAAGGAAGCACAAATGAATACTGTAAACTTTAAAAAGTAGAGGCTAAGTTAAAGAAAAAAAATGAAAGCCATTCTAATGAGTCAGTAAAATCCTTTAAAGTCTCATTAATACCCCCAAGTCTGGAGCAAAGCTAACAGGGTGGGTATTCTTAGCTCCTTTCTCTTCTGACTGGGGCAGGAGCAGTGGCTTCTAGGAAATGATGGCAGGTGAACTGGGGAAAGTGCAACTTCCTTCTCTGAAGGAAGTGAAGACTGAACTGGAAGACTGAGCCAAAGCCTTGGCGTTCTGTCACCCCATGTAGGAATGAGATACACATACCTCCCTTTCCCCCAATGAGTAGAATGAACCTTGGTACAGAATATTTTTTAAACATTGAAGTAGAGAGCTCAGAGTTCAGGTAAATATAAAACCAACAGGTCAAATAGAGTGGATATTAAAAAAAAAATCTTTGACCTCTTCAATGAACAAGGAACTTATAAAAATGGATAAAACACTTAGATGGTAAGAGGAAAATGCAAAGTTATATATATATGGAAAGATGAAAAACAAATGAACAATGAAGGCATGTAAGAGGTTCCACAAATGCAAATGAAAAAATTGTTGGAGACCCTTTTCCCCATCAAACACAATAATCATTCAAAGACAGTCACTGCCATTGGAGGTAAAGAGAGCTGGACAGACTCTTGCACTACCTGACAGGATACATTTGTATGAACTTTCTGGAAACTATTTACCAAAGTCCATCATCATTGTGTACCTATTGAATAAAATGTATGAGTTAACACTGATTAAATACAGAAATATAATAGATGCTAAACCTAGTGGGTGAGAGTATGATGAGAAATAGAATGTTTGCATAGTCTCAAAATGTCTCCCCATAAGATATTAATACTTACTATTAACTGCAAAACAGTAACTTTACAATGGAAATGCCTGCAGACAGAATCTTCGGCCTTTATCAGCTGATCATCACCAGTGATGAGACATATTGATGTCATATGTCTCCTAAAAACACACACACATCACTTCTGTGGCATTCATGCCAAAAATGCATAAAGTGAATTTAATAACGAAGTAACATCAGTAAAACTAAATGATTAGTATAGGTACTCTTCAAAAATGTCATGGGTTCGAAAGACAAAGACTGAAGAACTCTCCTGGATTGGAGGAGACTAATGAGACGTGACAACTGCAGGCAATGTGAAATTGTAGACTGTATCCTGAACCAGGAAAAGGATGTTAGAGGAAAACTGGAACATTTTGTATAAGGTCTATGGATTGGGTAATAGTATTGCATCCTAGTTAATTTCCTGGTTTTGATAATTGTACTGTGGTTATATTGGAGGACAGTAATAAAAGGTATATGGCAATTATTTGTACTCTTTTTGCAATTTCTTTGTAAGTATGAAATTATTACAAAACTAGTACTTAAAATTTTTTATAAACCTGAAAAATTTCGGACTTCTTTTCAACATTTAGACTAAAACAGATACCTCAGAAAAACCAACTAATCAAGTATGGCCTGACTCTTCCGATATGACTGTCAAAGATGATATTCTGCGACTTAAAAGTGAAATTCAAGTTTTACAGCAACGAAATCAGGTGATTAAAAAACTTTCCTCTATTTCGTGAGAATTCTCATGACCTCATTCAAAGGACTTTTCAAAAATACAGAGGCAATATGAGTTAGTGGACAAATACATTAGCAGGTGATTAAGGATTCCAGTTATTTCCTTTTACTGCTGGTCATGGGGTAGTATTTTCATCGGAAGGTAAGTTAGTATAATTCCAGTTTTCTGGAATTCCTCTAATTTTCTAGGAATTCAGTATTTCTCTAATAGCATGGCTAATAGAGGTATTCTTTCCTGCTTAGGCAGCCCTTGACCAGAAAGTAAAACCGTGCTTATTTATATGGTTGGGAAGATTATCGTATTCTAAGATTTATCATAAAGCATCAGTTAACCAATACTTCGCTGGTTGAATGTTTTCATACATTTCAAAATAAATACAGAATTTTAATCTTTACTCCTATCAGAAAGCTACTTGACAAATAAATGAATCTATATACTCTTACAAGGCACGAAGAGACTTTTATGGAATTATGAAAATGATATTATGTCAAATAATGTTATAGGGAAAGAGATAAAGCACAGACGATATCAGAAAATGAGATTAGTCAATAAAGATGATGGGTATTTCCTCTAAATACTTTATTCTTTTGTATTTAGGAGCTTAAAGAAACTGAAGAAAAACTGAGAAATACGAATCAAGACTTATGCAATCAAATGAGACAAATGGTACAAGATTTTGACCGTGATAAACAAGAAGCTGTGGATAGGTGAGGTCTAGACAGAGGCCTGATGTCTGTCTTCTGGGCTCTCTTTCCCTTCTCTCTCCCGATAACGCCCCCCCCCAAAAAGATTCGAGAGAAATGATGGTTTGAACCCTCCCTATTGAGATATAAATTGGAGAAGATGAATCCCTGGTTTCTCAGATTAGAATTTGGAACACATTTTCCATAGAGACACTGTTATGTAATAATATGTAATGTTATGTAATGAGCTGAGTCCTACAAAACCATCCAAACTGTAGTTCATTGAAATAGGAGAGCTTAATGGCTTAACTATTTTTTATAAGGAAGAAACCTGTGGGAGGAAATATGTCTTCTAAATAGGAAATCATGGACTTGGAAACAGACTTTTGGAACGTAACTTACATGTGAGTTGGTTACTTTAGTATTTGTGTTTAATATAGATAACTTGGAACCACACTCTCTATTATTTCAGTTAGTTTTTTATAAACAGAGGTTCTCAACACAGACTATTATACTCTGTTTGAAGGACTGGGGCATTTCTCACATCCAGGTTTCTAATTTTTCTCTAGAAACATTTGAAGAAAGAAAATTTTGAAGATTCTCATAAGGTCATCTATTGAAAGCTAATTATTACCACTTTGGGTTGGGGAAGACCAATCTGATCTTAACTGTACTTTGCACTAGAAGGAGGGAGTGGGAAGGAAGGAGGGAAACCAGTTCGTCTTGGTGTTTCTGGTAGTGCTGGCCCTGCCTTAGATTCCGCTGTCTGCTGTCTGTTTCTAGGTGTGAGAGGACTTACCAGCAACACCATGAAGCCATGAAAGCCCAAATACGTGAAAGCCTGTTAGCAAAGCATGCTTTGGAGAAGCAACAGCTCTTTGAGCTTTATGAGGGAGCTCACTTGCGACTTAGGTGAGAATGAAAGAGTTTAGCTGCCCCTGAAGCTGTAGAGACAACATTCTCTTATTCCATTGTTTAGAAGAAAATTGTCTGTTCTGCAGCCTTATATTTAGTTGCTGGTTTTGTGTGTCCAAGGTCTGACTTAGACAAGGTGATTAAGGAGATGGCGGCCGTGCAGGAATGCTACCTGGAAGTGTGCAGAGAGAAAGATAATCTAGAAGCAACTCTCAAGAAGACCATGGAAAAGGAGCAACAGGCTCAAGAGAAGAAGGTACAGGACAAGTTCGTGTTGTGTTCACTTCATTTCGTTTCTCACTGAAACCAGTACACCCACTCTCCTGTGAAGTCAGCCTTCTGTAGAAGTCTTCACGTTTGGCTGTTTCACACTAATTCAGCTCACAAAGTACAGTAAATATTGAAATGATTGTAAAAGCCCTAGCAGAAAATGGCATACCCATAGGAGAAAGTGATTCGTACCTTTAGGTTTATTCTAAGAGGCAAAAGAGAGTTTTAAAAATAAGCAAGGTGGACCTGAGTACTTTGAGTCTGAAACCCAGGGATCCTCGTTTTGTATGTTTGTTTGCTGCCCAAGTGATTCTATACAGTCCTGTGTGCACTGCACGGACGTTTTCCTCTGACCCATTTCTGTCAGGACTTAAGCGTCCTTTTATTCTGGGGAAAAGGGCAGGAGTTTGAACTTGGGTCTCATGATAGGGAATGTGGGGATGTGGAGCTGTGGAGAGGAAGGTCGGTGTGAGTGTGGCCTCTTTCCAGGGAGTTCTCATCGTTCAGGGAAGCTGGAGGGGCTGCAGTACCCTCTCTACTCCTGCCTGAATCTTCCAGGTTGCCCTTGGTGAGTGTCCAGGAGTGAAATCACACGTAAACAGTTGCCCCTCCTGTCTTCTTCCTTGTCCTGGCTCAAGCCTCATCCAGACACACGTCTGCCTCTCCCTTCCCCTTGGGACCAGCCTGCAGACCACAATTTGAAAGCCACCTGCATCAAGATTAGACAATATTTTTAAAGGCTCGAGTAAATGTTCTATATACAGAGGTTTCTGAGTAAGTTATAGTGAAGCTGACTGTGGCTACCACAGACTTAAAGAGCAGGTGAGGAATCCAGGTCACTTAACATTTTGATTATTTTTGAATAGATTAATATGGTAGAAAAACATGCCATGTATACATACCATCTAGTGGAAAAAGAGCTAAGGGGAGCTGTTTTAGTTAGTGCCGGCAGTATGAAAGTTAGAAGGGATCTTAAATTACCTAGAAATTAAAGACTTAGCTCAGTAATGTTTAAAAAAATTAAAATAGAGAGAAGATCTAGTGTGATTCTTTTCTTTCTTTCTTTAAATATATAAATTGGCAAGAACATAAGAGCAGTTCTCTCAAAGAGGTCATTCTTTTCAGGAATATATTTCCTGGTACTTTTAAAAGAATCAATTTGGCTGTAAAATTGAATCTCACGTAATTGGTCAGTTGCAGTTAATAGCTGCTACTGACTGATATTTTGGCTCATGAATGCTTGTGCACTGGGGCAAGAAGGAAAGTTAAAACTGCTATTTGGCCCTTCCAAAAAAACTTACAGGTTAAATTTTTTTTTTAATTTTAAAATTGCCATCCAGTAAAATTGACTCTTTTTCATTTGGTGTCCAGTTTTATAAATTTTTAACCCATGTATGGATTGAAACAGAATAGTTTCATCATCCTAAAAAACTCCCTTGTGCCATCCCCTTGTAGTTATACCCATCCCCCCACTTAAAGGGCCAGTGTACTTAAAGCGTTAAAAATTTAATTTCTTCCTTCTCTGGGAATCCTTTAGTTTTTTATTTAGATTTATCCAAGCTCTTTATAAAGCTTAATAGTCTTCATAAGCCTATTAAACTCGAGCAAGGTAGGGAACTGTTAGGGTAGTCCTTCTCTGCAAGACATAAGCCATTTTCCCTGCAGTTGATCTTCAGGTCTGCAGCTTTGGATACAGACTGTATAAGAAAGGCAATGCCGAGAGTCCCTGGTTGTATTTTCCTGTTTCATATGTGCTCTTTTCTTTTTTTTTTTTTTTTTTATGATGAGTCCTTTCTTGATATTTCTTTTTTTTTATTTTTTATTTTTATTTTTATTTTTTATTTTTTGCTTTATAACAAATTTAATCAGTTATACATATACATATGTTCCCATATCCCCTCCCTTTTGTGTCTCCCTCCCACCCTCCCTATCCCACCCCTCCAGGCGGTCACAAAGCAACGAGCTGATCTCCCTGTGCTATGCGGCTGCTTCCCACTAGCTATCTACCTTACGTTTGGTAGTGTATATATGTCCATGCCGCTCTTTCACTTTGTCACAGCTTACCCTTCCCCCTCCCCATATCCTCAAGTCCATTCTCTAGTAGGTCTGTGTCTTTATTCCTGTCTTACCCCTATGTTCTTCATGACATTTTTTTTTCTTAAATTCCATATATATGTGTCAGCATACAGTATTTGTCTTTCTCTTTCTGACTTACTTCACTCTGTATGACAGACTCTAGGTCCATCCACCTCATTACAAATAGCTCCATTTCATTTCTTTTTATGGCTGAGTAATATTCCATTGTATATATGTGCCACATCTTCTTTACCCATTCATCCGATGATGGACACTTAGGTTGTTTCCATCTCCGGGCTATTGTAAATAGGGCTGCTATGAACATTTTGGTACATGACTCTTTTTGAATTATGGTTTTCTCAGGGTATATGCCCAGTAGTGGGATTGCTGGGTCATATGGTAGTTCTATTTTTAGTTTTTTAAGGAACCTCCATACTGTTCTCCATAGTGGCTGTACCAATTCACATTCCCACCAGCAGTGCAAGAGTGTTCCCTTTTTTCCACACCCTCTCCAGCATTTATTGTTTATAGATTTTTTTGATGATGGCCATTCTGACTGGTGTGAGATGATATCTCATTGTAGATTTGATTTGCATTTCTCTAATGAGTAAAGATGTTGAGCATCCTTTCATGTGTTTGTTGGCAGTCTGTATATCTTCTGTGGAGAAATGTCTATTTAGGTCTTCTGCCCATTTTTGGATTGGGTTGTTTGTTTTTTTGTTATTGAGCTGCATGAGCTGCTTATAAATTTTGGAGATTAATCCTTTGTCAGTTGCTTCATTTGCAAATATTTTCTCCCATTCTGAGGGTTGTCTTGGTCTTGTTTATGGTTTCCTTTGCTGTGCAAAAGCTTTTAAGTTTCATTAGGTCCCACGTGTTTATTTTTGTCTTTATTTCCATTTCTCTAGGAGGTGGGTCAAAAAGGATCTTACTGTGATTTATGTCATAGAGTGTTCTGCCTATGTTTTCCTCTAAGAGTTTGATAGTGTCTGGCCTTACATTTAGGTCTTTAATCCATTTTGAGCTTATTTTTGTGTATGGTGTTAGGGAGTGATCTAATCTCATACTTTTACATGTCCCTATCCAGTTTTCCCAGCACCACTTATTGAAGAGACTGTCCTTTCTCCACTGTACATTCCTGCCTCCTTTATCAAAGATAAGGTGACCATATGTCCGTGGGTTTATCTCTGGGCTTTCTATCCTGTTCCATTGATCTCTCTTTCTGTTTTTGTGCCAGTACCATACTGTCTTGATTACTGTAGCTTTGTAGTATAGTCTGAAGTCAGGGAGCCTGATTCCTCCAGCTCCATTTTTCGTTCTCAAGATTGCTTTGGCTATTCGGGGTCTTTTGTGTTTCCATACAAATTGTGAAATTTTTTGTTCTAGTTCTGTGAAAAATGCCAGTGGTAGTTTGATAGGGATTGCATTGAATCTGTAGATTGCTTTGGGTAGTAGAGTCATTTTCACAATGTTGATTCTTCCAATCCAAGAACATGGTACATCTCTCCATCTATTTGTATCATCTTTAATTTCTTTCATCAGTGTCTTATAATTTTCTGCATACAGGTCTTTTGTCTCCTTAGGTAGGTTTATTCCTAGATATTTTATTCTTTTTGTTGCAATGGTAAATGGGAGTGTTTCCTTGATTTCACATTCAGATTTTTCATCATTAGTATATAGGAATGCCAGAGATTTCTGTGCATTAATTTTGTATCCTGCAACTTTACCAAATTCATTGATTAGCTCTAGTAGTTTTCTGGTAGCATCTTTAGGATTCTCTATGTATAGTATCATGTCATCTGCAAACAGTGACAGCTTTACTTCTTCTTTTCCGATTTGTATTCCTTTTATTTACTTTTCTTCTCTGATTGCTGTGGCTAAAACTTCCAAAACTATGTTGAATAAGAGTGGTGAGAGTGGGCAACCTTGTCTTGTTCCTGATCTTAGTGGAAATGGTTTCAGTTTCTCACCATTGAGGACGATGCTGGCTGTGGGTTTGTCATATATGGCCTTTATTATGTTGAGGAAAGTTCCCTCTATGCCTACTTTGTGCAGGGTTTTTATCATAAATGGGTGTTGAATTTTGTTGAAAGCTTTCTCTGCATCTATTGATGATCATATGGTTTTTCTCCTTCAATTTGTTAATATGGTGTATCACGTTGATTGATTTGAGTATATTGAAGAATCCTTGCATTCCTGGAATAAACCCCACTTGATCATGGTGTATGATCCTTTTAATGTGCTGTTGGATTCTGTGTGCTAGTATTTTGTTGAGGATTTTTGCATCTATGTTCATCAGTGATATTGGCCTGTAGTTTTCTTTCTTTGTGACATCCTTGTCTGGTTTTGGTATCAAGGTCATGGTGGCCTCGTAGAATGAGTTTGGGAGTGTTCCTCCCTCTGCTATATTTTGGAAGAGTTTGAGAAGGATAGGTGTTAGCTCTTCTTTAAATGCTTGATAGAATTCGCCTGTGAAGCCATCTGGTCCTGGGCTTTTGTTTGTTGGAAGATTTTTTATCACAGTTTCAATTTCAGTGCTTGTGATCGGTCTGTTCATATGTTCTATTTCTTCCTGATTCAGTCTTGGCAGGTTGTGCATTTCTAAGGATTTGTCCATTTCTTCCAGGTTGTCCATTTTATTGGCATAGAGTTGCTTGTAGTAATCTCTCATGATCTTTTGTATTTCTGCAGTGTCAGTTGTTACTTCTCCTTTTTCATTTCTAATTCTATTGATTTGAGTCTTCTCCCTTTTTTTCTTGATGAGTCTGGCTAATGGTTTATCAATTTTGTTTATCTTCTCAAAGAACCAGCTTTTAGTTTTATTGATCTTTGCTATCGTTTCCTTCATTTCTTTTTCATTTATTTCTGATCTGATTTTTATGATTTCTTTCCTTCTGCTAACTTTGGGATGTTTTTGTTCTTCTTTCTCTAATTGCTTTAGGTGCAAGGTTAGGTTGTTTATTCGAGAAGTTTCCTGTTTCTTAAGGTGGGATTGTATTGCTATAAACTTCCCTCTTAGAACTGCTTTTGCTGCATCCCATAGGTTTTGGGTCGTCGTGTCTCCATTGTCATTTGTTTCTAGGTATTTTTTAATTTCCTCTTTGATTTCTTCAGTGATCACTTCGTTATTAAGTAGTGTATTGTTTAGCCTCCATGTGTTTGTATTTTTTACAGCTCTTTTCCTGTAATTGATATCTAGTCTCATAGCATTGTGGTCGGAAAAGATACTTGATACAATTTCAATTTTCTTAAATTTACCAAGGCTTGATTTGTGACCCAAGATATGATCTATCCTGGAGAATGTTCCATGAGCACTTGAGAAAAATGTGTATTCTGTTGTTTTTGGATGGAATGTCCTATAAATATCAATTAAGTCCATCTTGTTTAATGTATCATTTAAAGCTTGTGTTTCCTTCTTTATTTTCATTTTGGATGATCTGTCCATTGGTGAAAGTGGGGTGTTAAAGTCCCCTACTATGATTGTGTTACTGTCGATTTCTCCTTTTATGGCTGTTAGTATTTGCCTTATGTATTGAGGTGCTCCTATGTTTGGTGCATAAATATTTACAATTGTTATATCTTCTTCTTGGATCGATCCCTTGATCATTATGTAGTGTCCTTCTTTGTCTCTTCTAGTAGTCTTTATTTTAAAGTCTATTTTGTCTGATATGAGAATTGCTACTCCAGCTTTCTTTTGATTTCCATTTGCATGGAATATCTTTTTCCATCCCCTTACTTTCAGTCTGTATGTGCCTCTAGGTCTGAAGTGGGTCTCTTGTAGACAGCATATATATGGGTCTTGTTTTTGTATCCATTCAGCCAATCTGTGTCTTTTGGTGGGAGCATTTAGTCCATTTACATTTCAGGTAATTATTGATATGTATGTTCCTATTCCCATTTTCTTAATTGTTTTGGGTTCGTTATTGTAGGTCTCTTCCTTCTGTTGTGTTTCTTGCCTAGAGAAGTTCCTTTAGCATTTGTTGTAAAGCTGGTTTGGTGGTGCTGAACTCTCTCAGCTTTTGCTTGTCTGTAAACGTTTTAATTTCTCCATCAAATCTGAATGAGATCCTTGCTGGGTAGAGTAATCTTGGTTGCAGGTTTTTCTCCTTCATCACTTTAATTATGTCCTGCCACTCCCTTCTGGCTTGTAGAGTTTCTGCTGAGAGATCAGCTGTTATCCTGATGGGGATTCCCTTGTGTGTTATTTGTTGTTTTTGCCTTGCTGCTTTTAATATGATTTCTTTGTGTTTAATTTTTGACAGTTTGATTAATATATGTCTTGGCGTATTTCTCCTTGGATTTATTCTGTATGGGACTCTCTGTGCCTCCTGGACTTGATTAACTATTTCCTTTCCCATATTAGGGAAGTTTTCAACTATAATCTCTTCAAATATTTTCTCAGTCCCTTTCTTTTTCTCTTCTTCTTCTGGAACCCCTATAATTCGAATGTTGGTGCGTTTAATGTTGTCCCAGAGGTCTCTGAGACTGTCCTCTGTTCTTTTCGTTCTTTTTTCTTTATTTTGCTCTGCAGCAGTTATTTCCACTATTTTATCTTCCACCTCACTTATCCGTTCTTCTGCCTCAGTTATTCTGCTATTGATCCCATCTAGAGTATTTTTTATTTCATTTATTGTGTTTTTAATTGATGCTTGATTCATCTTTAGTTCTTTTAGGTCCTTGTTAACTGTTTCTTGCATTTTGTCTATTCTATTTCCAAGATTTTGGATCTTGGAAATAGAATCTTGGATCATCTTTACCATCATTATTCTCAATTCTTTTTCAGGTAGACTGCCTATTACCTCTTCATTTGTTAGGTTTAGTAGGTTTTTATCTTGCTCCTTCTCCTGCTGTGTGTTTTTCTGTCTTCTCATTTTGCTTATGTTACTGTGTTTGGGGTCTCATTTTTGCAGGCTGCAGGTTCGTAGTTCCCGTTGTTTTTGGTGTCTGTCCCCAGTGGCTAAGGTTGGTTTAGTGGGTTGCGTAGGCTTCCTGGTGGAGGGGACTAGTGCCTGTGTTCTGGTGGATGAGGCTGGATCTTGTCTTTCTGGTGGGCAGGTCCACGTCTGGTGGTGTGCTTTGGGGTGTCTGCGGACTTTTTATGATTTTAGGCCACCTCTCTGCTAATGGGTGGCGTTGTGTTCCTGTCTTGCTAGTTGTTTGGCATAGGGTGTCCATCACTGTAGCTTGCTGGTCGTTGAGTGAAGCTGGGTGCTGGTGTTGAGATGGAGATCTCTGGAAGATTTTCGCCGTTTGATATTATGTGGAGCTGGGAGGTCTCTTGTGGACCAGTGTCCTGAAGTTGGCTCTCCCACCTCAGAGGCACAGCACTGACTCCTGGCTCCTCAATTTGGGATGATTTGTTGTCTATTCATGTATTCCACAGATGCAGGGTACATCAAGTTGATTGTGGAGCTTTAATCCGCTGCTTCTGAGGCGGCTGGGAGAGGTTTCCCTTTCTCTTCTTTGTTCTCACAGCTCCTGGGTCTCAGCTTTGGATTGGGCCCCGCCTCTGCGTGTAGGTCGCCGGAGGGCGTCTGTTCTTCGCTCAGACAGGACAGGGTTAAAGGAGCAGCCTCTTCGGGGACTCTGGCTCACTCAGGCCGGGCGGGAGGGAGGGGCACGGAGTGCGGGGCGAGCCTGCAGCGGCAGAGGTCGGCGTGACGTTGCACCAGCCCGAGGCGCGCCGTGCGTTCTCCCAGGGAAGCCGCCCCTGGATCCTGGGACCCCGGCAGTGGCGGGCTGCACAGGCTCCCGGAAGGGTGGTGTGGACAGTGACCTGCGCTCGCACACAGGCTTCTTGGCGGCGGCAGCAGCAGCCCCAGCGTCCCACGCCCGTCACTGGGCTCCGCGCTTTTAGTCGTGACTCGCGCCCGTCTGTGGAGCCCCTTTAAGCAGCGCTCTTAATCCCCTCTCCTCGCGCACCAGGAAACCAAGAGGGAAGAAAAAGTCTCTTGCCTCTTCGGCAGCTCCAGAGTTTTCCCGGACTCCCTCCCGGCTAGCTGTGGCACATTAGCCCCCTTCAGGCTGAGTTCTCGCCGCCAGCCCCAGTCCTCTCCCTGCGCTCTGACCGAAGCCCGAGCCTCAGCTTCCAGCGCCGCCCGCCCCGGCGGGCGAGCAGACAAGCCTCTCGGGCTAGTGAGTGCCGCTCGGCACCGATCCTCTGTGCGGGAATCTCTCCGCTTTGCCCTACCCAGGTATGTGGGGAGTTTCTTGCCTTTTGGGAGGTCTGAGGTCTTCTGCCAGCGTTCAGTAGGTGTTCTGTAGGAGTTGTTCCACGTGTAGCTGTATTTCTGGTGTATCCGTGGGGAGGAAGGTGATCTCTGCCGCGTTAATGAATTTTTAAACTATCTTCCTTCAGGCTGCCAATTACAGTCAATTTTCACTCATCTTAGTGGTGGTTTTGTAGGACAGGAAGAAAGAGGGCTGTATCTTCCAGTTCTGAGAGCTCCTTATTCTAGGCACCTTTGCAGAGGTTTTCAAGTTGGGCTGCAACAAGGGTCATATGTGCTCTTTTCTGAAACACTTGTTGAGACAGGCTGCAGGTTAAGTACAAGTTCAATTCCAAGTTGTAAAGATTTTAACACAGAGACTTTCCTCACATGTTAACCTGGCTTGTTCAGAGAAGGGGAATAAAGTCATAAACACAGAACCCTTCAAACTGGGTAGTGATCAGTAGAGGCTATGAATCTGTAGACAAAGCAAAGGTGATCAATATTCCTATTCATGATGCCATTCCTACACACACTAAGGCTCATTTATACAGTTGTAATCACGGTAAGTCAGTCCTTAGAAGTTAGAGTTTTTTGACTGTCTGAGGCATGCAAAACAAGTTTAAACATTTTAAAACTATCCAAATATTTCCTTCCCTCATGTGATAAAAACTTTTTGAATTAGATATTCCTGTAGTATGTTCAACTGGCGGATTCCTATGACCAATAAATTTATTGCTTTTCTTCTGTAAAAAGCAGGAAGCAAGGTTTTCCTCACTGTGGTGGATTGCAAAAATGGCCACACATTCTTCCTATCCCTGAATGTGTGCCTCCTTGCAATGTGGCTTTGTAGCTATTCTCAGTTACAGATAGTCTGTTTCTCATCCGTTGAATCTGACCTTGGCCAAATGACTGACTTTGGCTAATGGGATATTAGTTAACATGTAAAAGACGCTTAGAAAGCTTTTATGCATTGGTCCTTGCAAGCGTGATACTCTTAGGAACTCTTTGACCAAGCACCATGTGAAGGATCTGGGATAACCTGCTAGATGATGACACATGTGACCAAGTCACTGCATCATCCTGGCAGACATTGAACTAACCACCAGACATGTGAGTGTCACCATCTTAGACCATTGTAGCCTCAGTCGTCTGCAGAAATCAGCTGAGTGGACTTAGACCAGAACCACTGCCCAGCTGATCCACAGAATCATGAGAATAATAGGTGTTTGTTGTTCTGAGTCTCTGTATGGTCTGGTTTACTATGTAGTTAAGCTAACTAATATACTCACAAACATACAAACACACGGAAAATTGGTAGCAGTTTTCTTCTTTAGGTCAAAAGGAAATGCAGATACATATGGAAACAACTCCTGAAGGATAGACATACACAGATAAGACAGTTTGGGGATTCCTTCTACAGTCAAACAAAAATAATAACAGTGATATATGATGTGACAGTGGACAACTTTTTCAACCATGTGGATGAGCCTGTCCTATAATCTTAGTACAAATGCACTCCCCATGACCTGACTGAAGAAGTGGGTCCCTCAGTCACTGGACGTTTTCCAAAATCATGCAACACTGAACAAACATGGATATTATCTTCTTGGCATGTGCCAGTGGTAGAGAAGACTCAGATAGCAATTAAGACAGAAATAATCCAGGTCAGATATGAACTGGAAAAAAATCCAGACAACCAGATAGTCAGGAATCAGAAATAATGCCAAAGAGACATAGAGCAAAAGCTTGGTTGCCATGTAGCATTCGTTATGTGAGGTATACTTCCTTGGTATTGTAGTTGGTGGGCTTCAATGTGTTTCTTCTCATAGCATCTTGGTAGGACCTCCAGAAAACCATTTCAAAAATTTTTCAAACAGGAACTCTCATAGATAATTTTGATCCTTGAGTAGAGGTTTATTAGAGTTTTCAGATCAACTGGGTTCCTAGAATAAATAGGGAATATTATATGAATAGTTCAAATTGTTAAATTTGAACTGACACTTGAATGTTCTTATTTGATAATGCTTCAGCTAGTTTTGATAAAAAATTTTATCTTTGATAATGAAAAAACATACCAATCTGGGTTTTATTGAAGGATGCATAGCTTTTAGAATAGAACAGTAATTTTTGGCCTATCTCTGAATACAGGTTTTTCAGAAATATAAATTTTTCTGGGCTGTGATACATTATGCATCTCATTATGGGTGGGGTGTAAACATAAATGTCAGTTTCACCTTTAAAAATAGTGTTTGGTCCTCTGGGAATGTATTTATTGTATTAGATGCCTTTTCATTTAATACAACCATCTGTAAATTTTTTGTCCAAATATTTGAGATGTAGGCAGGTTTTTACAAGACAATTTATTCAACTGATTGAGTTAGCATATAGGAAGATCACTTGTCTCTGTTGCTGTTGTCTATTACATGCATATAACTATTATTTTATAAATTTGACTTGGAGAATATTAGTGTCATATGAGATATTTATTTGAATTTTGTTTAAAGAGACAGCTATTGGAGGAAAGAGAAGAGTATGTAAGGAAACTGCAGGTGGAACTTGAAAAAAAGTACCAAGATACCCTTATGATGGAAAAGGACAAGTGGCTGAAAGAACAAGAAAGTGATATTAAACAGCAGTTTGAAAATGAAATGATGTTAGCCAAAGCACACTGGGTTAAGAAACAGAAAGAGGTGTGGGTTAAAATTTCTTTCTAGTCATCATGTTTAAAAAAATGTAGTATTAACTGTTGAGAGACAGCTCTTGAACTGACATTATTTTTAATTGCCAGGTACATACATTATCACTCATTTTACTTCTCAGAATTGGGCTATTAGCAGCTTATTCACACCAGTTTTATTTTTTAAAACTTCCTACCTCTTGACTCTTCAGCCCAATTCAGGATATAATGTTTTTTTTTTTTTTTTTAGAATTTAAAAATAATTTATTTATTTTATTTTTGGTTGCATTGGGTCTTCGTTGCTGCATGCTGGCTTTCTCTAGTTGTGTCGAACCGGGGCTACTCTTTGTTACGGTGCGCGGGCTTCTCGTTGCGGTGGCTTCTCTTGTTGTGGAGCACGGGCTCTAGAGCGCAGGCTCAGTAGTTGTGGCACACGGGCTTAGTGGCTCCGTGGCATGTGGGATCTTCCCGGACCAAGGATCAAACGCATGTCCCCTGCATTAGCAGGCGGATTCTTAACCACTGTGCCACCAGGGAAGTCCCTATAATGGGTTTTGAGGAGGACTTTTTCTGATTCCTCAAAAATGAAACCATGATCAAATTTCATATTGTGAAATGATTCTGATAACTCTAGACCAATATAATTAACAAATAATTAACCTACATTGTGGATCGGAAGAAAGAAGTAATGACTGGGTAGGCTTAGAAGCACAAAACTTTACTTCTATTTCCTAAGTAGCAAATGAGATTAGAAAATGCTCATAGCTTCCAAGAAAATTAAGAACCAAATTATGATCTTAAAAACCTAGTTGGAAGTGCAATAAGTTCTCAAACTAGGTTCTTCTGACCACAAGATTGCTATTAATCGGGGTTGGGGCTATCTCAAGATGGAATCATAGACCATTGTCCTGTCTTTTGACCTCCCTACTACTAATCTCCTCTCCTCTCCCCCAAATCTCATCAATCTAATGCTGGCACCTGAAACTCTTTTACTAGTCATTTTTTAACATAAAAGTATATATTATGGAATATATCTAGCCATATATCTATAAAAAAAATATGAATGGGGCTTCCCTGGTGGCGCAGTGGTTAAGAATCCGCCTGCCAATGCAGGGGACACAGGTTCGAGCCCTGGTCTGGGAAGATCCCACATGCCGTGGAGCAACTAAGCCTGTGTGCCACAACTACTGAGCCTGTGCTCTAGAGCCTGTGAGCCACAACTACTGAGCCCATGTGCCACAACTACTGAAGCCCGCACACATAGAGCCCATGCTCCGCAACAAGAGAAGCCACCACAATGAGAAGCCTGTGCACCACAACGAAGAGTAGCCCCCACTTGCTGCAACTAGAGGAAGCCTGTGCGCAGCAACGCAGACCCAATGCAGCCAAAAATAAATAAATAAATAAATATATTTAAAAAAATATGGATGATGCAAAACAAATCCCCTATTTTTACATTGCTACAAATTGTTTTTTAGTTGGATTTGCTAACCAGTTATTTACCAGGGGGGTGAGAGAGACAGCTAATGTTTTTGTGTTTTGTCAGGAAAGCATAAAGCATAGAGCAAAAAGGGCCACACAAGATGACCTTTTTGAGAGAAGCAATACAGCCAGGGGCTGTGGTAGCCAGGGAAGCTGTCTGAGAACTCTGGATACCCAGGAGGTGGGAAACAGGAAAAGGGAAGAGCAAATTTTGCTATTTCACAGTTTTGCCCAGTACTAATTATGTTTGGGTCCATCCCACTACACTGTTGAAAGTAGAATCACTAAGGCATCCTTCCAATAATGGCCTCCTCTTTTTTTTTTTTTTTGTGGTATGCGGGCCTCTCACTGTTGTGGCCTCTCCCGTTGTGGAGCACAGGCTCTGGACGCGCAGGCTCAGCGGCCATGGCTCACCAGCCCAGCCACTCCGTGGCATGTGGGATCTTCCCGGACCGGGGCAGGAACCCGTGTCCCCTGCATCAGCAGGTGGACTCTCAACCACTGTGCCACCAGGGAAGCCCATGCCCTCCTCGTGAACGCAGTTGACTGAGTACAATTTCATATCATAAGAAACAAGATTCTAATGTGTCCAAATAAGTAAAAATGTTTTTTAGATTGTTCAATTTTAGGTTCATTAATTATGCTTACCCAGTGCCTGCTTTGTGGAAAGCCTGGTATTAATAGAAAATCACATATTAATAGTAGAAGTTTTCTTTGTTGTTGTTGTTTTATCATGCGATCATTGTAGTGGCAATGTCAAAGCTTCCAGAAGGTCTCATCTTGAGAGCAAGATAGCCTGACCTTACACAATATACTTAACTCTTCCATGTGATTTATGCCCCATAGATAAGGTCAAAGAGTAACTTTCAGGATTTCCTTGAATATATTCTCATTAACTAAATTTCTAAACCTCACATAATAACTACAACAATGTCTAGATGGTTTTCAACACTGCTGTGGTTGCTTTTTTGGCTAGCTATTAATTCTAGTTTTTGCTTATTTGAATATTTTTCTTTTCATACGATTTTTCTTCTGAAAACAGATCAAACAAGAACTTATTCAGCAGCTTGAAAAGGAGTGGCAGCCTAAGCTGGATCAAACTATAAAGGCAATGAAAAAGAAGACCTCAGATTGTTGCAGCCAAACTGACCAAGAAACTACCATTGACGTTATTTCCAAGAAAGAGATGGCAATCATGATAGAAGAGCAGCAGCGAAAGATCCAGCAAAATTTAGAGCAAGAGAAGGAAATAGCCATCAAGGAGGGCTTGAAGAAACTTGAGGTTGAATTGGAGCTCAAATACTGTGAAAATATTGCCAAACAGGTAATAGGCAGGTTTCCTATAGTAAAATTATTGGAACTGACTGCCTATTAATGAAAACCCATAAAGTGCTACTGTTGAACTTGTTCATAACTTTATACTTAAACATTTTGTACACCCCAGGGTAGGATAACAATCTTATGTTGTTCCCAAAATTTTCATTGTATTTCTGTCACAAAGCTGTCGCCTCTCAGTTTTTCTGTATGTTCTTTCAGTTTACAAAATGTTTGCTCCTCTGAGGTCCATCTAAACATTAAGATGCCTGAGGTTAACAATGATGGTTTTACATCTGAATGAAGCACAATTTAATTATGAATCTTTCTTATCTAACTTTATAGTAAATATTCCACTAAGGTAGTTATAGATAAGTAAGCTTAAAATGAATAAGGTATATAACAGTATTTGTGTTGAGACTTGAGAGTTGAATCTGCAGGCATGCCCCTGCAAATGGGACTTTGTCTATAAATTCCAACCTCTGTCTCCCTGTAACAGATGTACAACCAGATCACCCTCATAATTCATCAAGTCTTACATTTTTGCCAGAATTGAAGTATCAACCTCACTTTATAGTCACAAATTCATTCTTGACAGCAAGAAAATGTGCCAGGTGTAAGGCTCTAAACTATAATACGTTACTTGGTTCCAAGAAAGGTCATCCAGAGGAAAGTATAGCTCTGTGTTAACAGAATAAAGATGAGTTATTTGATTTATCAATATTATCTATTACAGTGATTCTTGAATTTTTTGTTCTCAGAATGTCTTTACGCTTTTAAAAATTGAAGACTCGAAAGAGCTTTTTCTGTGTTGGTAGTATGTCTATTTACTGTATTGGAAAAATATCTAAGAAATTTTTAAAAAACAAGAATCCTCGCTCATACTGGCCATTGGCTGTCAGAGAAGAGACATATCATACAGCATGTAGCCTCTGGAGAAGTGCACTATTTACACATGAAAGAATGGGAGTAAAAAAAAGACAAATAAGGTCCAAATTTTTGAAAATAGTTTTGACCTCACAGACCATCTGACAGGGTTTCTAGCCCTCAGAGGTCACTGGACCTTAATATAATATTATTTATTGTATCCTTTTTATTTTAGATCTTTTACTTATTATAAAGTCTTAAGATAATGCCTGAAGTAAAGTTTTAAAAAAAAAACATACTCTGCTTTTGATAAATACTTGAAATTCTACCTATTTGTTAAATTGTTATACATGGTTTCACAAAGAATCCTTAAAGTTTGGAAGCATAGGCAAATACAATAATTGTATCAAGGACACTTTCAATCAGTTAAAAAATAATTTTCTCAACAGAGTTAAGAAAATGTTCTATAGGCAAAGAGACATGTTTTTAGGGGTGCTGCTTAGGTATACAATCACAGATCTTGTGAAGAAAAACAAATAGCATGATATAGTAGAAAGGAAATGTTCATAATAACTTCTAAAGTAATGTAAATTTCTATAGGAGCTTTATCTTTTCCCCCTATTTTTAACTTCCTGGAATTTACCTATAAATGTATTTAGTATTTTAGTGAAAATTCAGCCCCTTATATCAGCTCTGCTTTTGTGTGTGTGTATGGCTCTACGTATGTTGTGTATCTGGATATTTCAAACAAGGAAATAAGGAAAGTTTATTTAATAAATGATCTGTGGTCACCCTGTAACAGATGTACAACCAGATCACCCTCATAATTCATCAGGTCTTACATTTTTGCCAGAACTGAACTATCAACCTCACTTGATAGTCACAAATTCATTCTTGACAGCAAGAAAATTTGCCAAGTGTAAGGCTCTAAACTACAATATGTTGGTGCATGCTTGCCTGTGTGCATGTGTTTATATGTCGGGCACAAGGTCTGAGGAGGTGGTGGGTATACTGATTGGACAGTGGCTGACACCAAGCAGCCTTCCTGCATGTCTTCTTCTTTTTCCCCAAGATAAATAGGAGTTTGTTGGAAATGGCAATTGGTACTTTGTATAAAGCTTTCTAATAATAGTAGTGGCCATCAAACATGTATAGATTTCTAATTCCTGCTTTGCCTTTTGCAGTGGATAGTATGGGACATTTAGAACAGAAGGATTAGAATCTACTGTTTGGGGTAAGGTGGGGTGCTTGAAGTCAGTTTAACTACTGTAGTGCAATACAATGTAAATGCACATGAAATCATAGTGGTTACCTGCATATGGGATCTTTCTGAAATTTTATACATTCCTTTACCTCTCTCTCTCCTGCAATTGCTCTCCTGCAGGTAGAAACAGCTGTGCAAAATGCTCGTCATCGGTGGCTGGAAGAACTGCCGGAGCTTGCAGAGTATAAAGCACTTCTAAGGGCAGAACAGAAGAAGTGGGAGGAGCTACAGGAGCAGTCTGTGGCCAAACGGGTAAGAGCTCTCCTGGAAAGAAGCTTCAGGAGGGCCTCATCTCAGTCCCGGGAACTCCTACTTGCTCACAGCCCTGTGGGAGGATTAAATGCGATAATGCATACTAAGCATAGGGCCTGATTAGTGGGATCTGTTCTCATCATCATCAAGTTGTGGAGGGGGAGAGAATGTGTTTCAGGGTTGTGAAACTCTCATAATCTGGAGGATAACCTTACCCATGGAATAAAATCCCTACTTACCTTGTGGTTTCTTTAGGAGAAACTGAGAGAGCAATTAGCTATACAGTATCCTTTCACATGCATGACTGCTGTTTTCTGTGCTGTGTCAGTAGTCTTATAATATACTCCCCTTGGTAAATAACAGGCTCTCCTTTCCAGAGATGTCATGTCCCTTGACTGGAAACATCAGATATTTTAACCATTTGTATCCTCACAACTTAATTTATTAGTGTAAACCGGTTCTAATCAAAATGCCAATAAACTGAACATAGTTTTGAAGTTTGACACAATAATTCTAAAATTTATTTGGAAAACTGAAAGGACTAGAAATTTTTCTAAATGTTCTGGAAAAGAAATAGTAGTCCAGCCCTAACACTTAATAGAATATGTTGGAAAGCAACAATTCAGACAGTGTTGAGTCACAAAAATAGAATTCTTTTTCATTCAGTACTATACAGACTTGAGATAGGCCCAACTATGACTAAAAGCTTAATAAATTGTTTCAAAACAAGGAAATGAGGAATTTTCCATAATAAATCATCTTATGATAGCATTTTAGAAAAATTGTTTTCCCACCCCCTACATCACAACAAACTCTAGGTTGATTCAGAAGAGAAACATTTTTAAATGACAGTATAGAAAAATTAAAAGAAATGGAATATTTCAAATTTGCATCATAATAACTCAGTTGTGAGGCAACAGGCAAGGCACAGTAGCCAAGATAGGTAAACGGGATAAAATGTGTACAAACATTTAAAATATTTGTTTTTGTAATAAAAAAACAGAAGTGAAGGGGATAATAAAAATAAGGAAAGTAAATGAATCAAACAGAAATGTTAATACTAATATATGATTTAAAAAACGATACAAATTTATAAGAGAATCTGTGGGTGTGTACACCAAAGATGTGAACAGATAGTCTTCATGAGGAGTCCAAATAGCAAACTTAAAAGGTGATATTTTATCCCATATGTTTATATCTTCTCTTCTTAATTGTAATGCACAAAATAGATTGCAGTATCAAGCATATGCTACTCTTCTGTGGTTACAACCATTTTAGAAAATGTGAATAACAGACATTGTAAATGAGTCATATGATGCATTCATAATCTTATTCCACAAATTACTTAAGGAAATAATTCAGCATAAGTAAAAAATCTAATATTTTTCTCAACTTATGTGGTAGTTCATGGGTAGTTCATGTAATGGTTCATTACAATATTCTCTGGACTTTTAGTACATTGAAATATTTCAAAAGGAAATTTAAGAGGGAGACAGAAAGAGGAAATAATATGATGGTATGCATATGTGTCTTAGAGCTCAGAAGTTAAGAATAATAAAGTTGATTTTTCCTTAAGAACACAGAAGGTCTGAATATATGTGAATGCAGAAATACAGAAACGAGAGGCTGGTGTGTTGCTTCTCATACTTGAGCAGGCATGAGAATCACCTGGAGGGTTTGTTGGAGCACATTCCTGGGCTTTGCTCCTGGAGATGCTGATTTGTTGGGCCTGGAGTAAGTCCCGAGAATTAGACTTTGTAACTGACTCCTGGGTGATGTGTTAACTGCTGGTCTTTGGACCACACTTGGGTGTGAGTAGCAGCGTTCTAGATAATTATTCAGCCACAAAACATAGTGTTTTGTGAAAATGCTTCCTCCAAGCCAAATGAGATGAGCAAGAGCCAGGTTCATAGCTTTTGCTGGAGAGTTCTTATAAGATTAGAGTGATCCATCAAGATCTGTGGAAATTTTTTTTTAATTTGTTTTTTTAGTTTTGGCTGCATTGGGGTCTTCGTTGCTGCATGCACGCTTTCTCTAGTTGCGGCGAGCGGGGGCTACTCTTCGTTACGGTGCGCGGGCTTCTCATTGTGGTGGCTTCTCTTGTTGCGGAGCACGGACTCTAGGCACACAGGCTTCAGTAGTTGTGGCACGTGGGCTCAGTAGTTGTGGTGCACGGGTTTAGTTGCTCCGCGGCATGTGGGATCTTCCCAGACCAGGGCTTGAACCCGTGTCCCCTGCACTGGCAGGCGGATTCTTAACCACTGTGCCACCAGGGAAGTCCAAGATCTGTGGAAATTTAAAGCCAGTTTCCAGAGTCCAGAAGTCGGCAGGTTGGTTCAGTGGTTCCCAAACTTTGCTGCACATTGGAAAAATGTGAGGATCTTTTAAAAAATACTTTTGCCTGGGTCCCACCCCAAGGCTTTATGTTTCAATTGGTACAGGGTGTGGCCTGGGCTTAGGGATTTTAAAAGCTCCTCAGGTGATTCTAATGTGTAGCAAGATCAGGAAACACTAAATCAATTAATGCTGTCAAATTCTCCTTGTAAAACTTTATGTGAGAAGTTGCACACTTTTGGTGAGCTTTGGGCGGGTCATGCAAATTCCCTGGGATCTGACACCTCCACCCAGGTTACCTGTTAATTTCCAGGCATCCATTGTGACACAACCTGATTTCCTTTTTGGGAAAGGAAACATGTTTCAAACACGTTTCACATCGTTACTGAATTATTCTGCTGGTAGCAAAAGAATTTTTCTGTGAATTCCTTTGTAAAGCTCATCTTAGATAGTGGGTTCCTTTAGTAAACTTAAAGTATGATTCAAAATTTTTGATTTATATCCAACTATTCAGGAACACATTTTATTGAATAAAGGTATGTAACGTGTGTCTAGGTATCCATATAGTTGAAGATGTTCTCTATAATTGTATAATAGCTGAGAATTAAGGGCGCAGACCCCCTGTCTCAACAGCCAGAGCATATATATGGTATTTGGGGGGGCACATATATATATATATATTTTTTCTGTTTTATAATATTGACATTTAGTCCAGTAATCCTCCACTGTAACAGCTCCTTTACTTTACAGTGAAAATTGACTTGTATATTTTTTGCCTCTGAGTCCTTGTGGGATTTTTTTTTTAAATTCAAACAGAAAGTCACAAAAATTATAATCCTCATCAGTTCACTCAGTCCCATGTAATTAATTTTTTTTTCATCCTGATCTTTTGTTAGCACTTTTATGAATTCATCAGTTTTCCATTAAAGTTCTGAAAATGCTTATTCATTCAGTTCAGCAGTATAGTCAGTATATATGGTATTGATTCATAGCAGTCACCATTGTCTAGGCCAAGCCTTTGGAGATGGCCAGTTCTTCTTTTACATTTGTATCCTTGTGACTTCTTTGAATTCAGTCCAGGGAATATTAGAAGTAAAAGGGACTTGACATCATCATCCAATCTGCTCGTTATATAGAGGACACTAAGTGCAAAAGAGATTAAGAATTTTTCTAAGCCCATGCAGCCAAGAGTAACAGTAACTATATAACATTTTTTTGAGTCTTATTGTTTGCCAGGCTCTAAGTGCTTTATTTTTTTATTTTATTTTTAAAAAATATTTATTTACTTATTTATTTGGCTGTGTTGGGTCTTCGTTGCGGTGCGCAAGCTCTCTAGTTGTGGTGTGCGGGCTCTAGAGCACGTAGGCTCAGTAGTTGCAGCGCGTGGGCTTAGTTGCCCCAGCGGCATGTGAGATCTTAGTTCCCCGACCAGGGATTGAACCTGCATCCCCTGCATTGGAAAGCAGATTGTTAACCGCTGGACCACCAGGAAAGTCCCCTAAGTGCTTTAAATAGATTATTTCCTTTTGTCATTTAATCCCCCCCCCAAAAAAAGAAAAAAAAACTCTATCAGGTGGGCATTGTAATTATCCCCATTGTATAGATGAGGAAACTGAGGCTTAAAGAAGTTGAGGAATGGGAAGTTAATTCCAGCAGTTTGTCTCCAGAGCCTGTTCTGTTAAGCACCGTGCTAGGCTGCCTCTGCAATCCAAGTCAGGATTTGAGCTACAGCTCAGGCTTTTTGATTCCCTATTACTTTTTGGTTATGTACTACTGGTGCCTATGATCTGCTAGTCTTGCTATTCTGTTATAAACAAAAATTGGATTAATGAAAAAATGACTTTTTCTGTTTGATATTGTCATTTAATGAACTGTTTTAACCACTAAAATTGCATTAAAATACAGTATGTTTGTCAGCAAGTTATTGTGCAGGTTATGTGTTACATTCCTAAAAATATTAGTAAGATTTCCTTAGAGGCTGCTTTTGCTTCATATAAAAGATAATTCATTTGTTGGGGGCTTAGATTTGAGGCAGCATCTGTATTAAAAAAAGAAATATGAATTTTTTTCTAAAATTAGTTTTAGATAATTATATAATTATATATTTTTGTCAGTTTAAATTTCTAGTTATTCATATAGAAATGGATGTTTTATTTTAAATAATGTAAGACAAAGTATTAGGTGATTTAAAATGAGGGAAAAGATCCTTAAGTTTAGTGTAAGTATATTTTAGGAAGAGCCAATGTCATATCTAAATTTACTTTTTCCCTTTAATTTTGATTTTAAATCTCTTATTAATAAGTTCAAAGATTAACCCAAATGCTTACTTTAATTTTTTTTATTAATGAGGAGAATCATAAAGAGTTTTCATTGTACATTGTTATGTCCTTTAGATATTTTTTGCTGTTTCTGAAGCTAAAGAGAAATGGAAAAGCGAGATTGCAAATATGGAGGAAAATGTCATACCTGGAAAGCAATTGGAAGAGAAGATTCATTCTCTGCAGAGAGGGCTTGAGTTAAAGAGTGAGGAAGTCCCCATGGTTATCAGGGCTGAGTTGGCAAAGGCCCAGAGTGAATGGAACAAAGAAAAGCAAGAGGAAATCCACAGAATTCAAGAAGAAAATGAGCAAGATTACCGGCAATTTTTAGATGATCATCGAAATAAAATTAATGAGGTGCTTAAAGCAGCTAAAGAAGACTTTATGAAACAAAAAACTGAACTACTTCTTCAGAAGGAGACAGAATTACAAATGTGTTTAGACCAGAGTCGCAGAGAATGGACTGTGCAGGAAGCTAGGCGGATCCAACTGGAAATCCATCAGTATGAGGAAGACATCCTAACTGTCCTTGAGTTTCTCTTAAAGGACACGCAGAAGGAGCAAGCCAGTGGTTCAGAGAACAAGTACCTTTTGGAACTCATGTCGACTTGTTCTTCGAAATGGGTGTCTGTGCAATATGTTGAAAAACTAAAGACCTGCATACAGAAAGCATTTCAAGATACACTCTCCCTACTTATAGAAACTGTCAACTCAGACTGGGGAAAGGTATGTTCCTAGTAAGTGAAAAAAGCTATGATTAAATGTGAAAGATGATTGTAGAAGCTGCATTTGGTATTTTTTCCTTTCTTCATTCTCCAGTTTAATAGGTGTAAGACTTGTGTTTTTGCTAGTGGTTTAAAAACCTTTTAGCAAATTCAAAGGATTGCAATTTTTTTTGCCCCCCCAAATTTGCTTCTTCATAGTGCCACAAATATGAGCAGAGCTTTTAGCCATTAGACATCTTTTTCCTAAAAAAATATATATATATACTGTTCTTTGTAAGGGCCTGAGATTTCAGAAACTGAATAACTTTCATTCCTATTTTTGTTTTTTGGGCATGATTACTTCAAGAAATATGCATCGTATTAAACTAGGGTTTCTTAATATCTTCTAAAGAGTTTGGAAGCCTATTTCTTGCCCTCAAGGAATTTATATCTCATGTAGGCAAAAAATGCCAACTGGGTACAAAGAATATTGATATAGAAACAAGCAAGTAGAGGTATGGCTCACTCACACAAAAAGCCCAGTTTTGTTAGTGTACTGTATATGTGCATGTAGAATGAGTTAGTTATATTCTTTTTGTTGTGTAAGTATTCTCTGACACCAGCTTTTAGTTTGTGTGGAAGATCTGATAAAACCAAAGTCTTGCTGCCTTATGATTAAAGATATTAGATATGCATGAAAAATCTGGAATGAAATTCTAGGCATTGTGACCAGCCAATTTCAACATTTGGAATTCGAGGTAGAAAAAAAAATGCCAATATTATAATGTTTGTCTGATAGAAGAGTTGAGACATAAGAACTACAATTCATTAAAATATTGTGATTAAAGATTTTCAAGGCCAGGATTGAGCATTTGATATTAATACCTACTGGAAAGAATTATAAGCTACAAAAAAATCTGAGTTCCAGTTTCATACTTAGCGATAACTAGCTTATTTACCTTGGGTAGTCATAGTTGCTCATCTGAAAAATAAAATACAAATCCCTGGTCTAATTCCTTGGATTTTGGTAGGATACAAATGACATAGTTTGATCTTTCTGCATCTTGCATTTGAAACACTACAGAATTTTAGAGCCAAATGAACCTGAAAGATCAATCTATCCCATCCCAATTCAACCCAGTTGATATTTTTATTCTTGATTTCACAAAGATGTTACTGCTTAATAGTTGCTTTTAATGTAAAATTAACTCAGCAAGACCACTTCCCATGAATACTGCATGATTGAGAATTTTTTGAAAAAGTAGATAATTAAGATGAATTATTTATAGCAGACTTTAAGGGTAAGAAGTGATGGGAAAATCATGCTTTCAAGTTTGCTTTCCTGAAGCAAAAGGAAACTGCTATAAAAGTCAAGAAACTACAACACCTACTGTTAATATATATAATCAACCCTGGGGTCTTTTTATAGGGCTTAAAATTGTGCAAGCAGTGTAAGATCCTCTGTAAGACTTTATGTGTCTCACACGTATATGGAGACAGAATCACATAATTTGGCTAAGAATTTCGACTTTTGCAGCTTTCACTGAGTGGGATCAGATTCTGTTCCTGAGAAAAGGGTGCCTCTGAAATGCCTAATCTGGCATTTGTCACAGAAGAATAATACTCAGCCTTCTGCTGTCTTAGTGCTAACTCAGCTCAGGACCTTGAGATAAAGCAATGATTATAAAGCAGTGATTATAAATTTGCAATATCGGTGCCATAAATGTGAAGAATTATGATTTATAATTGATTAAATTTGTGGTTTTTAGAACTGTTCATGAAAATTAAAACTGGAAAAAATGATGGGTATATATAAAACAAGTCCTCATTAAAACTTAGGTGATCAAGATTTAATTTAATTTAATTTATTTTTAATCAATTTTTTTCAGCTTTACTGACCTACAGTTCACAAATAAAATAGTAAGATATTTAAAGTGTCATCATGGTGATTTGATATACATATATATTGTGAAAGGCTCCCCACCATCTAGTTAATTAACACATCCATCACCGCACATATTTACCTTATTTTTTGTTGGTGAGAACATTTAAGTTTAGATGATCCAGATTTTAAATGGCAAGAATGCAATTAATTAAAAATATGGTTTCCAATAAAATGAATGCCTTATCAAATATATAATTTATATTTATATACTAAGTATATTAATACAGCAGTTCATAATAGATAAAAGAAAACAGAAATATCAACTGGAACAAAAATTTTAAACAAATATAAGGATGTGTGTTTTGTGTTTTCTTACCACCCATGTCAAGTTAAAACTAAGACAAAAGGTTGCTGCTCCTGCCTTTTTTGCCATCTTGGCTTTTCTCCAGTTTTGAGCAGAAACTGGAAATATTGGCTACCTTTGGGATCAGTTTTTATTATTCCTTTTGGCCTCAACCTCATACCCTCTTGATTGACTGGAGTTTGCATTGTCTCTGTACCTACTGACCTCTACCTCTGTTGGGCGGCATGGGTGCGTTTCCTGACAATGAAATGAGATCAAAATCAAAATCAAGGCTTCTAGAATTAAGCATATATAAGGTATTTTAAGTAATTAAACAAGACAGCTTTCTCAAGATTACCTGTTCTGTTTGAGATTTAGTAGTTGTCCAAAATCTGAAAATATATTGCCTTAAAAGAATGTCCCACCATTAATGAATTTAGTAGCTGTGCTGCCAAAACAGAAACTAGAATGCAGAAAGTGTTCAATAAATATTGGTGAGGAGATGGTCTTGTGCAAGATGTTTCACTTAGGTGAGCCTCAGTTTCTCTCCTTCACATTGGCATTTGACTGTCCTTGTGAACAAATGTATTAAAGTATTTAGAAACATAACATACTATATGTTTCAAAAATTGTTTTTACTGTTGTTACTTTCAATTCATGGGAGGTAAAAGGTTGGTACTATAGTTTCTAATGAATTTTCTCCCTGCTGCAGTGAAAATGTTCTGGATTTTCCAAAACAATCCTGATTTCACATAGTCTGTCCTGTGGTTTGATCACAGAAACCATTAAAATATCTTAAAAGTGGAAACTATATCTCCTGTCTGTCCCATAGCTGGCCCACCAGTCCTCTGTTGGATAATGTTCTCATTTGGAAAATATGGTCATAGGAGTCTAGCTCATAGTAATGGCAGTATTCACATAAAACCCTAAGAAAAATACTGGTGATAGTTTAGGCAAGATTTTTTTCAGGCTGTGTTTTCTTTTTATATTTTTAATATTAGTATTTTGAGTAGAGAAAGATTTTTAATAAGCATTAACGATGAAGATAATCTGTTTCAGAGAAATATGACCAAGATCTCTAAGGATCCTGCCACAAGGGTCACTGGCAGAGGAGACCCTGGGGTCCCGGCGATCCTTCCTGCACTTACATCTGGACACGACGCTCAGCCCTTGGCCATGCAAGAAGCAGAAGCAGAAGCTGGTAATGGGATTTTGTTCCTACTGTTCTTTGCATTATCCATAATCCCAGTTCCAGAGGGTTGTTTTGAGGATAAAAGGAAATCAAAGACGTGCAGTTTTCATGAATGAACAAATGTGTGATATTACTCCTAAGTAATGTGTGTCCTCCCCCCAGGTTTCATTTTGTATTAGAAGACAGGGTTGCTTTAGGCCTTCTTATTTCCTATCTTTTCATGGTCTTCCCTCCATTCAAAAGTGACTCTTATTATGAGGAGAATAATGAGAATTTTAGTAGAGAAGTCATGTTTTTTATTTCCTGGCTTTGATGAGAAAGGGTTACACATAAGAGAATTGCCAAATCACTGAGACCTTTCCATTCAATTTATTGAAGCTTATTTCAACTATTTTTAATAGAAATCTTTCTGAAGTGTATTAAGTGTTTTCTGATGTATTCGTGGGTTTCTTTAGATTGGGGGGCAATGTTTTTATCTCTTCCTCTCCACCAACTGTCAAAGTGAATGGTACATAGTTTGTGTTCCTTGAATATTTGATGAATTAATAATTTAACTTTTACTTTGTGACTTAGAGTTGTCTCTTCAAAAAGAATTGCACTGTGCTACAGCCCCTTGAGGTGTTCAGAGCTCGCTGAGGAATATGGGCTTATACTGTCTATTTACTGGGATTTTGAACTAGGAACTGCCATATTCTTTATAAGCTGCAGTCCTTTTAAGACATTGACCCCTTGCAGCCTGCTCCTTCCCTCCATGTACAAACCATACGTACTTTTTGTTTCTTGTCTGCTGTCTCCATTGTAACCTGGAAAAGAACTAAGAATTGCCAGAACAAATCATATGTACAAAGTCAATAACCTTAGTTTCCACATGTTTCTAATTCAGTAGGCCTATTAACAGAGTCTTAGAGAATCTCTGCCTTTCCTAAGAAGTCAGTTGACAGTTACTTTTCTCATTGCCCATCCAGAAACCCTTTTTCCTTATCTCTAGGTTCTAGATAGTTGAGAATATCTTTTTGCCAATTAGTTAAATGCTAATTTACCAATTAGTAGGGTAATACTATCTTAATTTGTATCTTGCTTCCTATGTTTCAATGTCATTTTAGATCTGTTGTTATGTTCGGAATAACCTGAGAATTACTTTCTAATTTGTGAAATGCATAGAGGTGAGTTTTAAATATTATGTGGAAGGTCCAATCAATATGAAAGAAATTAGGTTTGACTTAGGACAAATCAAACTATAAAAGGATTTACTTTTCTTTAATCTTTTTTCCCTAAAAACAAACACATTAACAAATTCATAAGTTGGAAAGGGTTAAATAATCCAAAACATATAAAGTCCTTCATAATCCTACCACCAGAGAGTACCACTGTTAGTGGTGTGGTTATATTCTCCTAATATCTTATCATTTAATATTAATTATGAAATACTTGATACATGCAAAGAATATATGTAATGCACATGTAAGTTATGAACCTAACAACCAGGAACCCACTATTTGACTTAGGAAGTAGAACATCACCAGTACTGTTGAAGACCCCTGTGTGTTTCACCACAATTCCATCCCTGTAACTTCCCCACAATCTGAGGTAATAAATATTCTGATTTAAAAAAAATCATCTTCTTGCTTTTCTTTGTTTTGACCAAATATAGGTATCCTCAGAAAGCTTTTGCTATATTTTGTTTGTCTTTTAACATTATAAAAATGGTTTAATACTTGTTTTAGTCTTTGTAACTTGTTTTTTTTCCACTTAATATCAAACTTGTAAGATTTGTCTTTTTAATGCATATAGCTCTGGTTCATTCATTTTCATTGCTGTATAGTATTCCATTGTGAATATACTATAATTTATCTATTCTCTTATCAGTGGGCATTTGCCTGGTTTCCAGGTTTACAAAACCATATCTTAAATGAAATATATAAATGCCATATATTGTGATGCTTCATTAATCCTTTGATGCTTGTAAACTTAACTGGCACCATTTAAATGAAACTAAAAAGTCAGAAGAGAGCTAAGAATAATTTTTATGGACTAATGTTTTTACATCAACATTTTGGATATTGGCCTCTGAACCTGTGCCAATTTGTATTCCTACTTTATTATATCAATTATATTAATAATCTATTTCTGTATCATTTTTGAATATTACTTAAATTTTATAAACTCTATGTGTTACTAATAGCAATAGCTATTCCTTATTGTATAGTTGCTCCATGCCAGGTACTGTGCCAAACAAATTTTATACATTTATACCTCCTGACAGTTTTGAATCTTTGTATCATTTGGAGATAATTTCAAGCTTACAAAAAAGTTGCAAAAATAAAAATAGTTGCAAAGAACACTCATATTCCCTTTACCTAGATACACTTATTGATAACATTTTATTCCATTTGTGCTCCTCTGTGTGTATGTGTCTCTGAACATTTCATTTTTTCCTGAACCACTTGAGGATAAGTTATATACACATTATTCCTTTTTACCCCAAAATACTTCAGTGTATATTTTCCCAAAATAAGGATTTTTCTTGTATACCTTAGTACAGTAAATTTAACATTAGATGAAAATGTGTTATACAATTATATCAGTCTACTCTTTGTATTCTAATTTTGTCAATTGACCCAATAACATCTTTACAGCATTTTTTTCCCCACAGTACAGCAATCTATCTGGGGTCAGGTGTTATGTTTGTTTGTTTGTTTATTTATTAACATCTTTATTGGAGTATAATTGCTTTACAATGGTGTGTTAGTTTCTGCTTTATAAAAGTGAATCAGGGGCTTCCCTGGTGGCGCAGTGGTTGAGAGTCCGCCTGCCGATGCAGGGGACACGGGTTCGTGCCCCGGTCTGGGAAGATCCCACATGCCGCAGAGCGGCTGGGCCCATGAGCCATGGCCGCTGAGCCTGCGCGTCCGGAGCCTGTGCTCCACAAGGGGAGAGGCCACAACAGTGAGAGGCCCGCTTACTGCAAAAAAAAAAAAAAAAAAAAAAGTGAATCAGCTATACATATACAAGTGTTATGTTTAGATGTCATGTCTCTTTAACCTCCTTTAATCTAGGATATTCCTCTCTTTGCCTTTTATGACATTGATGTTTTCGAGAGACATATTCTTCGCTCTCCCCAACACCTGTCAACCCCTGGCTTTTAATAAAACCTTTTCCTTGTTTTGGGTTTATCTGATATTTCTTCATGATTTTGATTCGAGTTGTTTTCTTAGCTAGAACACCGCATAGGTGACGTGCTATCATATCTGGAGGTATGCAATGTCTGTTTGTCTTTTATTGGTGAGGTTCATTTGAGCGCCTGGCCAAGGTGTTATCCAGTTTCTTCACTGTATAATTACTGTGTTTTTACCCCATCACAACTATTAAGCAATCTGTGGGGAGATACTTTCAAGACCATAAAAATGTCCTTCTCCTCATTAAAACTTTCCGTTATGCTTAGCAGTCATTGCTGAATCTTATCTGATCCAGTCTTTACTCTGGCAGTTGCAAAAATTTTAATTTTTTCACCTCCAGACCTCCTTTTACTTTTACCATTTGGCACTTGGTATGTTGTTATCATTGAGAATCCTCCTCTCTAGTTTGCTTGTGTAGTTACTACCTGTTTGTTTATTTTTCTATTTATCTGTCCGTCTACCTATCTACCAACTTACCTACCTATCCATCTATCCATCCATTTATCCCATTATTGTAGGATTATTGGTGTGACTCAAATTCCTACTTTTTCAATGTTTTATAATTCATTACTATACTTAATTAGTGTTCAAATTGTCCCAGATTAAGCTAATGGAGCCCCTTCAAACTGGCTCCTCTGTCCTTGTGACATGCCTGTGTTTTTGAGTAGTTTCTTAATTTCTGGCATAGCAAAATATTCTAGTCTCATCTTGTATATACCCTAAGTACTGGAGTCAGCCATTTCTTGAAGATCCCTGGTTCCTTTTAGTGGGGAATTGTATTCAGTACTACGATCTGAGCATTGGGTTTCATGGCAATTTTTAAAACAGATGGTATTATTCAATTTTACGTATTAGAGAACTAAGTCTCAAGAGAGGTTAAGTAATACAACAGCTGGTAAATAGTGGAAACAGTATTTAAATTCAGGTCTCTCTCTTAAGCATCATGCTCTTTTCAGTTACACTGTAGCCTTTAGTCATGTCATCTGGTTTCCTTTCCTTCCTTCCTTCCTTCCTTTTTGTAGTCTAAATTGATATAAAAGTTTGCTATCATTTAATTTTTGCAGATGAGAAAAAGATCCTTGAAATTAAAGATTCATGCAGTGGACACTGCTTCCAAGAACTTGAAAAGGCAAAGCAGAAATGTCAAGATCTGGAAAGAAAACTGAAGAAATGCTATAGGCATCTTGAGCATTTGGAAAGGAAGCACAAAGCTGTAGTGGAAAAAATCGGAGGTTAGCATTTAAGGTAGCACTGCTACCAGTATAAATCTCTTTGATCCTTTTGAAATGTTCAAATGTGACATTGTAGTTAATGTAGGCGCTGATTCTCTTTGGGGATTATTATAAACTAATTTGGACCTTATTTTTACTAACCAAATTATTATTATTGAACTCAAGAGGAAAATTGGAGCTCTGATTAAAAGGTCACATTCCTTCTTTTTTTGATTGAATAGCTTCTGAGTGCTCAGTATGTGTCAAGCAGCATTGTAGGCACTGGGGATACAACAATGAAGACATCAGACAAAATTCCACTTTTGATGCAGATGCACAGGACTCTGTTCTCTGCCTTCAAGAAGCTTACCATTAAGTGGGGAGAACTGAAAATAGATTAATAAATAATTTCAGCTCTGAGTATCTGGCAGTGTGTTCAGGTAAACCTGGAAAAAAGGATGTTAATTAACTCTTCCTCCTATTAAAGTTAAGGAAGACTTGACTAAGCCTTGAAAGATGAAGGTGTTTGCCAAAGAGAACAGCATTCTAGGCAGCAGGAGAAGATATGACCCAAGGCATATGGGTCTGATCTGGCCTCCTTTCCGTCCATTCTTCACAACAGTGTCAGGAAATTATCTAAGAGGGATATCTTCTGCCATTTCCTATTGCCCTTTTGAAGAAGGGAGGCTATTGGGCTCATGAGGCTGCTTCCTCTTACCTTTCACTGTTGACTTGTATCCTGTGCTTTATATTCTTTACATTTGAAATATTTCAGATGCTTGAGCTGGTCAGGGATTTTCTTCTACTGCTGGAGCTTGAATACAATATTATCATGCTGTCCTACACTTTCCCCTCTCATTCTCGTTTTGGTCTAACTCTTCCTCATCCTTTAGGATTCAACTGAGAAGATACCTTATCTGCAGAGCCTTGATTTTCCCCAGTCTGGGTTAGACGGGCCGCTCCTATGAGGCCCCAGAGCACTTGGCTCTTCCTCAATTAACATTCTGCATTTCACTTTTTGGTTACTTGCCCACTATCTTTTTTAACCTATAAATTTCTTGAGAATAAGGAATTATCTTTGTTCTTCCTTATAGTCATGGTGCCCATTACATACCAGACAGTAGTAAATGCTTGAATGAATGAAGAACTGAATGCAAGGGTCTCAAATAATGTGTCATCCAGAAAAGACCAGACAGATAGGTTCACTCTTTTTTTCTACATTCACCTCTGTCGCTTGCCTGGACAACAGTCATCTCTTTCTGCTTCCAGTCTCGCCTCTCCAATCCATTTTCCATCAGGCAGCTAGAGCGACCTTTTTTTTTTTTTTTTTTTGTCTTCTGGTGTCTGATTTATTCTGAGTGTGCACAATTAGTGTTGCTTTATTTCAGTTTCTGGTTTACTATTTGACACGCAGTTTAGATACAGGCTCTGTTAATGACATACTTCCTGAATCAACCTTTTTGGGATATTATTATTATTACAATTATTAGGATATTTTCTATTCAAAAAACAAAACTGAAGACAACAGTTTAAAATCCCCAACGACATTCTAGATGCATAAGTAATACATAAAGATTCTACCAGTTGGAGAATTTCTGAAGGAATAGAGCGACCTTTTAAAAAAGTAAATTGGATCGTCACACTGTCTTGTTTTCAAGCCTTCAGTGACTTGTCTGGCTCTCGGTATGAAATACAAACACTTCAACATAGAGTTTAAGATCCCACATCTGCCAGCCCCTCAGCCTCGTTCCCTGCCACTGCCCCTGCCCAGCCCTCTTATTCTCTAACAGAGCTGTGACAGGGGTTTCATTGTCTCTTTTCTCCGAGTCTCTTTGCATCTCTTCCTTTACCCCACCATCTGTCTTCCCATCGGGTCACATTGCCTGGCTAACCCTACTCATCAAAGCCCTGGATCATGCCTTCCTCAGAGAGGCTTTCCTAACTACCCCAGACTTGGTCAGGTTCCTCCGTTAGACATTCCCCACAGCTCCTATGAGTTTTACAACATTCATGTGCTTGCCATGATTTATTGTCTCTATTCTCCTTTGGAGTGTGATGGTGACAAGGATGAAATCCTGCCCTAGCACTTAGCACAGTACCTGGCATCATAGCACACTCAGTCAATCTTGTTGCCCAAGAGCAGCCACCTACTCCCACCTACCGTTTGCTCAGTCTGCTAGACATAGATGATAATTACTTTAAGGCAAGAAAGGGTTTTAGGAATTTTGAGATACAAAACAACACAGTTTCCGTGGTGATTGCTTAGGTCTTTAATAGAGGCCAGAGAGTAAGTGAGAGTAAATTTGTCCAACTGTGGATGTAGATACAGTGTGGCTATTGTAAATTAGATGAAAATCAAGAAAATCTGTTTTACATAATAAAATGACAAGGGCAGTTGGATGTGATTATTCTTTATAAATAATAATATTTAGCACCATACATTGTGATCATACAGTAGTTATTCTACATAGTGCTTTTTGAGGCTGATAACTTCTATAATTCGTGGACTTAGAAATAATCCAACAAAGTTGATAGTTAGCTCAAAACAGCAGGCTGATAAAAGGGGTCAGGGTAAGAATTTAAGTCATTTTATAGTTTGATTTCAGTGTTTGTCTTAATGGAAATCTATTAGTTGGTAATATTTTTGTTATTGTGGTTGTTTTTTGTTTCTTAAGTTCCATTTTCCACTGTCATGGTAGCATTTATTGAAAAGTGATGGAGTAAGAGTGAGTGATTTAGAAATATACAAGCTATATCCATCACTGGGGGAACAGATTGATTCATTCCCCAACTTATAGGGTGTGTTGAAAGGATGGCGTAGCAGGAAATATAGGGTGCCATGTTCATAGGTATTAAATATTGATATTGCCAGGCCTTGTATAAGGTGCTGTGCACTTACTATATTATTTCCATTATAATCTTCAAGGTAGGTGATACTATCCCCACTTTACATATGAAAAAACTCAGGTTCAGAAAGATTAAGTAATTTGCCTAAGCTCATCCAGCTGGTTAGAAGAAAAGCTAGGATTTAAACCTGTGTCTCTCTGACTCTGAAATTCATGCTTTGTTCTCTGTACCACATGGACTCCATCAGTCTCCTCATCTTCTCTTTAAAAGTTCAAAGAATTGAACATATTACATTATTTCTGAAAATGGCACCTACTTAAGCTTAATATTTTTTTAATTTTGTATTGAGGTACTTGTTCAGTGATCATTTATATGAGCATAGACTGTATACCAGGGTCCATGAGGGACATGGGATTAGGAAACCTACTATGTTTCTAAATAAAGCCTTTAGTCTAACTGGAAAAAAAAACACATGCATATAAAACAATTGGAAATTTATTCCAGGACAGTGTGTAACCCAGAACAAGATGAAAATGGAATATAGATTTAAAGTGCTGAGAAAATAGAACAGGGAGTGGTCAGATTAGGGTTTATCAGGGAATGAATGACACAGGGAGCAAATGGAAAATTTTCAGTCTCCTTTATAGAAATTTGTGCTGGTAATTTAAGGGAAAGACTGAGAGAAAAAGAGATTAATTGACCAATATACTATAAACTTTCTTTTTTTAGAAGAGAATAGTAAAGTTGTTGAAGAATTATTAGAAGAAAACAATGACCTGAAGAATAAATTGGAAGAACTGAGAACACTTTGTAAAACACTACCACCAAGGTAGGCTTTTACTATTACAAAGAAATCATTTATTTCTGAGTATCTTTGCTTTTTTTTTTTAATATCAGTCATATCAATAATATCATACCAAGAATATCAGTCACTTTTATTGTTACATAGCAAAAGTATAAAAAAGAAGAAAATCTTCTAAAACCCTGTCCCCAGAAGATATCTTTTATTTAGTATATGTGCTGCTGAAGCGAGCACTTTACCCTTTATTTAAGCCCTTTTATACACACACGTGCACATGTTTTAAAAATTGAGATTATCGTATAAGCTATTTTGTAACCTTTTGTTAATATTATAAGATAAACACTTCCTCCGTGTCATTGGATATACTCCTATAATGTGCTTTTCAATAGCTGCATAGATTTTCATCGTGGATTTATCATGATTTATTTAAGTAACTATAACACAAATTGTTGGCATTTTTCTCCTAAATAATTATAATAAAGATCCTCATATGTGAATTTTTTAGCACATCTTAGCTTATTTTATTGGAATATATATATATATATATTTTTCAAGTTTCGTTTTTCACTTAAAATCTCTGTTTTTGCAATCTTTGGTTTGTTTTTAGGTCACTGTCAGAAGGGGACTTTGAACATTCTTGCCTGCTGTGCGATGGGGTGGCCTTGGAAGAACTTCGTGGGCAGTACATTAAAGCTGTAAAAAAAATTAAGCGTAAGTCCCTAAAGAGATTTCCAAGATTTTAAGGTGGTTTGGGTCTTTTTTGTAACTAGCAGTAGTAATTTGGGGGAATTTTCTGAACTACCTTGTTCTTACCTGCTTTTAGAAGAGATCACTGATAGCTTTTCTAAATTATGTAGATGATTTTACCCAAGTAAATTTGGAGTTTGCCCCCCAAATTTTGGAAGTGGCTCAAGGCTAGAGGTATTTTTATATTGTTAATTATCCTGGGTTTTTGGGGGGGACACTAATATATATATTTTTAAAGTATAATTGACATATACCACTATATTAGTTTCAGGTGTATAACAACGGTTTGATATTTGTATGTGATCACCAACGATGTCTACTTTCCCCATCACCATACAAAGTTACAAAATATACAATACAGTAGTAGTTCCACCTTATCTGAGGATTTGCTTTTGTGGTTTTGGTTATCTGTGGTCAACTGCAGTCTGAAAACATTGCGTGGAAAATTCCAGAAATAAATAGTTAATAAGTGTTAAACTACGGGCCATTCTGAGTGGCATGATGAAATCTCATGGCATCCTGCTACATCTGCCTCCAGACATGAATCATCTCTTTGCCCAGCATATCCTGCCTGTTAGTCAATTAGTAGCCACCTTGATTACCAGATCCACTGTATCACAGTGCTTGTGTTCGTCACCCTTCTTTTACTTAATAAAGCCCTCAAAGTACAAGAGTAGTGATGCTGACAGTTCATCTATGCCAAAAAGAAGCCGTAAAGTGCTTCCTTTAAGTGAAAAATTGAAAGTTCTTGACTTAATAAGGAAAGAAAAAAAGAATCATATGGTGAGGTTGCTGATCTACAGTAAGAACAAATCTTCTATCCGAGAAATTGTGAAGAAAGAAAAAAAAAGTGTATGCTAGTTTTGCTGTCACACATCAAACTGCAAAAGTTACGGGCACAGTGAATGATTAGTGCTTAGTTAAAATGGAAAAGACATTAAATATGTACAATAAGATATTTTGAGAGAGATCACATTCAAATAACTGTTAAAATATATTGTTAAAATTGCTCTATTTTATTATTATTGTTAATCTCTTACTGTGCTTAATTTATAAATTAAATGTTATGACAGGTATGTACGTATAGGAAAAAATGTAGTATATTTAGGGTTCAGTACATGGTTTCAGGCATCCATTAGGGGTCTTGGAATGTATCCCCTGTGGAAAAGGGGGGACTACTGTACAATATTATTCACTATAGTCACCGTGCTGTACATTACATCCCCATGACTTATTTATGATTGGAAATTTGTACCTATTGACCCTCTTCTCCCATTTTGCCCACCCTCCAACCCTCTCCCCTCTGGCAACCACCAGTCTGTTCTCTATTTGTTTTTTTAGATTCCACATATAAGTGAAATCATACAATATTTGTCTTTCTCTGTCTGACAGTTCACTTAGCATAATGCCCTCAAGGTCCACCCAGGTTGTCACAAATGGCAAGCAATTTCTTTCTTTTTTATGGCCAAGTAGTATCATTGTATGTATGTACCACATCTTCTTTATCCATTCATCCGTTGATGGACACTTAAGTTGTTTGGCTATTTTGGCTATTGTAAATGATGCTGCAGTGAACATAGGCACATGTGTATCTTTTTGAATTAGTGTTTTCATTTTCTTTTGGTAAATATCCAGAAGTGAAATTGCTGGATCATATAGTAGTACTATTTTTCTTTTTTTGAGGAATCTCCATATTGTTTTCCATAGTGGCTGTACCAATTTGCATTCCCATCAACAATGCATAGGGTTTCCCTTTTCTCCACATGCTCACTAACACTTCTTGGTCTTTTTGATGGTAGCCACTCTAACAGGTATGAGGTGATACCTCATTGTGATTTTGATTTGCATTTCCCTGATGATTAGTGATGTTGAGCATCTTTTCATATACTTGTTGTCCATATCTATGTTTTCTTTGGAAACCTGTCTATTCAGATCTTCTGCCCATTCTTAATCAGATTGATTGTTTTTTGTTGTTATTGAGTTGTATGAGTTCTTTGTATATTTTGGAAATTAATCCTTATTGGATATATGATTTGCAAGTATCTTCTTCCATTTAATAGGTTGCCTTTTTTATTTTGTTGATGGTTTCCTTTGCTCTGCAGAGCATTTCAGTTTGATGTAGTCCCACTTGTTTATTTTTGCATATATTGCCACTGCTTTTGGAGTTAGATCCAAAAAAATATCACTAAGAGCAATGTCAGTGAGCTTACTGCCAATGTTTTCTTCTAGGAGTTTTATAGTTTCTGGTCTTGCAATCAAGTCCTTAATCCATCTTGAGTTGATTTTGTTTATGGTATAAAGAAAGTAGTCCAGTCTGATTCTTTTGCATGTGGCTGCCCAGTTTTCCCATCACAATTTTTTGAAGAGATTGTCCTTTCCCCATTGTATATTCTTGCCTCCTTTGTTGTAAATTAATTGACCATGTGTGAGTGGGTTTATTTCTGGGCTCCGTATATTGTTTCATTGATCTGTTTGTCTGTGATGTCAATACCAAACTGCTTTAATTACTATAGCTTTGTATTGTAGTTTGAAACCAGGAAGCATGATGCCTCCAGGCTTGTTGTTCTTTTTCCAGATTGTTTTGGCTATTTGGGATCTTTTGTGGTTCCACACAAATTTTAGGAATTTGCTAAGCTACTCCAGCTTTCTTTTGGTTTCCATTTGCATGAAACATTTTTCCATCCCTTCCCTTTTAGCCTGTATATGTCCTTACATCTGAAGTGAGTCTCTTTAACATTTCTTGTATTTCCTATTTTTCTGTTGAAGTTCTCTCTGTGTTCATTCATTCTTACTGGTGAGCGTCTTTATGACTATTACTTTGAACTCTTTATCAGGTAAGTTACTTATATCCCTTTCATTAAGGTTTTTTTCTGGGGTTTTGTCTGGTTCTTTCATTTGGAACATATTTCTCTGTTTCTTCATTTTGCTTGACTCTCTGTGTTTATTTCTATGTATTAGGCAAAACAGCTACCTCTCCCAGTCTTGAAGGAGTGGTCACAGGAAAACTGGGGTGTGTTTCAGGCTGCTGTCTGTGCAGTGTCCTGGGGGTTGTAGCTTGCCAAGAATTATCTCTCCAGTTGTTTCAGTCCTGCGGGGTCCAGAAATGCAAGCCCTCTAGCCACCAGAGCCAGGTGTTCAAGGGGTGTCCCTTGTGTGAACTGTGCACACCTGCTGGGTTTGGTGTGGTGGGGCTGCAGTGGAACACCAGGCTGGGTTTGGCATGGTGGGGCCACCATGGAGCCCAAGGGTGGGGCAAATGGCTCTAGCAAGGTAGAGGAAGAGTGTAAAAATGGCGCAAAGGCCAGTACTAGTAAGGTAGAAGAGTACAAAAATGACTCCCGCCAGCACCTCTGTTCCCTGGGAGAGTTCTAACAGATTCTGCCCTTCTGGCAGATGCTTTAAGATCAGCAAGTACATCTCCTTAACATAAGGTCTAGGCATTTTTAATGCTGCTGTTTTTGCACTAGGTTCCTGAGTTGAATGAGTCTGTGTGAGTCCTGTAGGAGTGGAATCTCAGGTTCCTACAGCACTTTGTGTCTCCTGGACGTAAGCCCCATTAGTTTTCAAAGCCAGGTGTTTTGGGGGCTCATCTCTCTGGAGCAGGTCCTAAGGGTTGGGGCACCTGATATGGGGCTCAAACCCCTTGCTCCTCAGGGAGAAGCTTTGTTTTTGTGATATTCCTCCTGATTGTGGGATGTCATGCCAAGGGTGAAGGTTTTGGCAAGATTGTGTCTCTGCATCTCCTACTCACCTTGATCTGTCCCCTTTATCCTTTGTGTGGGGTGGCTCTTGGGCTAGTTCTCAGGTCTTTTTCAGAGACAGTTGTTGCATATGTAGCTGTAGATTTGGTGTGTCCATGGGAGGATGTGAGTTCAGGATTTCCTGTACCGCCATCTTGAACTGCTTCCAAGATTTTTCTTCTTGAACACTAATATTAAACTAAAAATTTCATAATCTTACAACTTAAATAACTACTACCAAAGAAAATGTCATATGAGTTTAAATGAGCAATTACTACTTTCTTCCATAAACTTTTAAGGACCATGAAAAATGGATGTAATTAGGAATTATTCTGTTGTCTCTATTATTTTCATAATGGATTATGTCATAGATGTAAATTTGTTTACCAAGTCCTCTAGTACTAGGTGGTGCCGCATATCCTGCAGAACATTTCTGTGGTTTATGTTTTCCCAGTAGAATACCTCCTGGTTTTTAATTGCAATATTGCATAGTTGGTATGTATGTCCCAGAACAATACCAGTGTTTATGTACAAGAAATGTACATTTACCTCCTAAAATTGCATTCATTTTAAACAGAATGAGTGGGAAAGGTCTCAAGTTCCAAATATAATTGGTAGATCATCAGAATCATGGTGGAGATGTTTTGAAAAGCCCACTCAGTATCAGTATAGAGAATGTGCTTCTTAGCTGTTGCTGGTGCTAACAGAGTCCATATTACTATAAAGAAATTTACTTTTTGTTAACAATTATAGTGATTGGAAAGTGAAATTTTAAGCTTTTCTTTTTCATCCTAACGTGATAACTTGTTGTGTATTTATGTGTATTGTTTTACATTTTAGAAGTTGGTTGGAAGTTTTGTTTTGACATGTACTCCATCAAAATTTTTCCCACTTGAAGTAATGAAAAATAGCCTTCCACTTAGCATTTTTGCATAGAATGTGTAATTTTCAGGAAGAGCTTACTGATATTGAGGAAGATTACTTTACGAGTTGGAATCCTTAACATAATAGGGATGATAATATTCTAGAGGTAGGATGTAGTCCTGGATTTAGGACAAAATGTTAACCTTAAATAGTGGTAGTTCCAATCAGAGCACACTGAGTTAAACATAAAAGGAAGACTTGAAAGCTGTGAACTATTTTTAAATGTAAATTTCAGGAGGCATCATAAGTCTCATCTCTCTCCCTGCAATAGCATTTTGTACATATCTCTCATGGATTGTAGTATTATATTTAGTTGGATACTCATAAGTGCTGCCAAAAGAATTGAATAAGTAATGAAACATGGATTTTCAGAGCACAAGTAAACAGAAGAATATGAATCCAGCTCATATTACCTCCTTTCTCTCTTTCTTTGTCTGCTTCTCTCTTCCTTTCTGCCTTACCCTTTCTGTATATTTCTTTTTTCTCTTGTCTTAACTGGACATAATATGTAATTGAAATGCATAAATTTCTGTGCCTCATATTAATGATAACTGCTTGCTTCAGTGTTTCAAAATATGACAGTTTCCCTGGGGGATATGCCATGTTTCCTTACCAAATATGTCTGTCATCATTGTAAAAGGACTTTTGGATTACTCCTGCTTTGAGTCGACCAAAATGGTGACCAGAAATATTCCATTTTAATGATTGTAGAAAACTATAATGTTTAAACTATACATCCAGTCACTTCATCTCCCAGAAAATTGGTCTGAAGTCTGCCTCTCCTGTTTTGGAAAAACTGCTAATAAACGTGCATTTTGTGGGGATTCCCCCCGCCCCCAGGTGATATGCTTCGTTATGTTCAGGAGAGTAAGGAAAGAGCTGCGGAAATGGTAAAAGCAGAGGTATTGCGACAATGTCAAGAAACCTCCCGAAAGATGCGCAAATATTATTTGAGTTGCCTCCAACAGATTTTGCAGGATGATGGAAAAGAGGAAGGGTAAGTTCTGTCTGAACAGTGTGTCCTGAGAGTACCAGGACAGCATGTTGTCATTTTCTAAGCATTTTCCTTAGCCACAGAATTAACTGTGTCTACATGATGAGCCATTAAGGATTAAGAGAGGCTTAATGTCTGTGCTGCCCTAAGTGGTGGCAGAGCATATAGGAAAACGAAATCCTGGGGCTAAGGAAACTTATTTTTTCCTTTAAACTGTATTAATTTCATATTCTGGAATTCCCCACAGGGCTGAGAAAAAGATTATGAATGCTGCTAGCAAACTTGTTATGATGGCAAAATTGCTGGAAACACCTATTTCTAATAGATCCCAGAGCAAAACTACACAGTCAGGTATGTCAAAATGAGTTACTTGAAGGATTTTTCTCTCCCTCTTTTTTAGATATTTAATATCTTTAGTATGAGAGTAGAGAATGTAAGGAGTGAGAGCTGAGTTATCCAATTGTGTGTATGTTTTACTTAAACTGGAAACTTACACAAAAAAGTGTAGTTTCCAGTTCAAGTAGGCAGACTGAGCTTACCCACCAGCTTCCTCTTGCTGCTTCCATCCCTAGAAATGATAGAAAAGATTTTAAACGACAGTATAGAAGGAGAAAAAGAAGAAATTATAACTGAGCTTTTAAAAGTTACAACTGATAAATCGGAGGCTGTGAGAAATCCCTGAAAGAAGACAAACACTATAAACCGAAGATGGAAACCTCAGTTCAAAACTCCCAGAAGATGATAGTTGCAAGTGGGAGCAATATTGAAACTGTTCTATGTGTGAAGGTAGTATGTCCCAGGAGAAGTAGTAAGCCTAGGGGATACCAATGGGGTAATTAGCTGGTGTTCCAGAACAGCTGAAACCAGGTGGGATTGCCCTCTTTATTTCTCCTTATCTTTCTTCCTGAACCTCAGATTGGGCTAGGTAAGAGCAACAGGAACAGAGAGTCTGGGAACTGGGCAGTGCTCTAGGTGGCTAGCCACACCAAGGGGGAACTGAGAGCCCAAATGCCCAGAGTACCAGGTATCAGGTCTTTGTACCCTGCTGCTCATTCCTTCCCACTCCACTTCCAACTCCTTTAAACAAGCAGCAGATACTGTACTCAGGACATCTGAAAGATAAGCATTCAACCAAGAATTACCACATATTTATAGAAAGCCAGCACCATGAAGAAAGATACCAAACTCAAAATAAGACAAAGCAAAAAAAAAAAAAAAAAAAAAATCCACAACAGAACTTATACCTAAAGAGATAGAATTAATAGAACAAACAACGACCTGAGAATGTTAGAAAAATACAGTATTCTCAGAAAGATGTAGGAGGATATTATAGAGGAAACTAACAATATGCTAAGATTTATACTATTTTCAAGGAGAAGATGTAGATACTGATAACTCTAGAGATTGCTAGAAAAATACAAGTTTGTGTATAAAAATTTAAGGCTAACAGAGAAATAGAATATATGATTTTCAAAGTAGTAGGGGTAAAACTTGGAAGAAAATGTTTCAATCTAATAATCTAGAAAGAGGAAAAATACATGTAGAAAGCATGGGTAAATAGAAAATAATAGTAGGTTGAAACATCAGCAATCACACTAAATGTGAATTGGTTAATAAACTCACTTATTAAAAGACCACGATTTTCAAACAGTTTTAAATATTCTAGACATATGTTATTCCAGGTAAGAACATTGTCAAAAATTCAAAATAAAGGGCTGGAAAGTGATATACCAAGCAATGCAGTGTTGATATCAGATAAATTATAGAGTTAAATACAATATTAGGTAAATTAGAGTTAGCATTAAACTGACCAAAGTGATAGTTCATAATGATAAAGGAGCAACCTCCCAAGAAGCTATAAATGAATTCTTTCTGTTCATAATAAAATAACTTTAGAATATATGAATCAAAAGCTGATGGAAAAACATGAAAAAAATTAGTGAATTCCCAGTCACACTGGGAGGATTTGAACCTATCTGTGAGGAAATGGGTTTTTTGCACTTCTGGAAAGCTTGAAGCAAAGACTGTTCAGGAATTCCTAAGTTTGATGTTGGTAAACGTTCTTCAAATAAAAGCACAAAGATTATTTGTGTAATTTTTGGAATGGAGATGTGAACCTTGGCTATAAAAGGTCAGTGATGTGTAACAACAAAAGAGTTTTCTAGATGTGGGGCAACTGCAAATAATGAATAATGTCCCCAGCAGAAACAAACCCTTTTCAGAGACTTTAGGGACCGAGATACCCTACTTTGAGATATGATGCCTCTGATTCTATGCTGTGTGGCTGCTCTGCTTCTGATCAGATTTAGTGTCTTAGCTAATTAAATCAGAAATTATTTTAGCTTTGAGAAAAAGAAAGTGTGTGAGAGGGGTGTGTGTGAGAGGGGTGTGTGTGTGTCTGTCTGTCTGTCTGTCGGTCGGTCGGTCTGTCTTGGGTCGGATGGGTTCTTCCAGCAAACTTTCTCCATCTGAAGCTCCATATTTGACATCAGAGCAAGACTGGAAATGTTGCAGTTGGCTCTTGAAATGCTGTACCAACTATTACAGAAAGTAATACAGCAGGTGGATAGCAATAATAACATATTAGATTTCATTAACAAAATTATTCAGCTTTATCTAATAGATATATGTAAAAGAATATTTTTAAATGTCCGGCATTGATGTATTTTCTTTGAGAATGATTAAAATATATATGCATCCCTTGGAAATATATAAAAACATAAATTTTTTTCTCCTCTTTCAGTGTTAATTTTCTCCTAATTTTGTTTTCCCCTAATTTTGTGTTCCCTTATATACAATAGTATTGCCTCCGACTTCAGAGATGCTGACTGGAGTTGAAAAATCAAAAAGAAATGATGTGAATCAGAATATATCGTGTCACAGTGAAAGCAAATCAAACAGAATAAAAACTATCCCCAGAAGTATGTGTGACCAAGTTCCTAAGAGGAGGGCTGCCTGTAACTTACAAAGGCGATTAGAGGACGCAGAGCACGGGGACAGAAAGCACGAGCGTTCCAAAGAGTCACATCCAGACTTTCAGTTCGGGGATAACAGTCACAGACACCTAGACATTTTGCCAAGGAATGTTTCTCTTGAGTTTGTTCCTTGCGAAGGTGAAAGAGGCTTTGGTTTGCACAAGAAGATAGACCTCCTCGGTGATACTGGCTCTGAATCACTCCAGCACTCAACTGCACACCCCTTTCTCGGATCCTTCGGAAATAAACCCTCACCTAGATATACCCCTAGTCTTTCTGAATCCGAATCCACGCATAAAACTTTCCAAAGTCCTAATGAAAGACTTGGTTTAAAATCATACAAGAGTAATCCACGAATGGCAAGTGAAAATGCTGCACCTGAGAAAAGTCAAAGTTTGGGTGTTAAGGAAACTCCAGTAGAGGATGGAGGGGACCTCAGTGACTCTGTAAGCTGGCATTCCAACAGTGCCGCTCTACCCTGCAACAGTCATGAAGTGTCATTTTTGCATGATAGGCCACAAGAAACTCTGGATATGCTCGATGAATCTGTTAATTTCAAACAGTTTTCAGCAGCAAGTTTTCCTTTAGATTCAGAGAAAAGCAGTATGATTCATCAACCTATGAAATGTCCGAGTGGTCATGCTCCGGACCTGTCAGAAGAAACCACGTATTCCCCACCAGGGAAGATCAGCATGACTCTTGGACACCCACCTCATCATAAGGCTGTTACATTAAAGTCAGATTTCAAAAAACTGAGCAGTACAGTACCATCTGCAGTATGTCCACAGCCTTCAAGAAAATTAATTGCTCCTCTGTCTAACCAACAAGATAGTGGCTTTGATAGCCCATTTGTCAATCTAGACTAACTGTTATACAGCATTTAAGAAGAATCATATATTGTTAAGAAAACTGGAAGGGAAGACTTCATACTGAAAAATATTTGTGGGTTCTGCATATTTTGAGATGTTTTAATAACATCTGACTATCGTATGAGTAAAGTATTCTCATAAAATTACTTGAGATATTAAGGTTTCCTTAGTCTTCTAAAGGGCTAATCGTGTATGTGTCATCTGCTTCTGTGTGGTGCTTGTATCTGGTTGCTAAACCACCTATTTTTATACTTATAAATTAGCTCTCTGTGCAGTGTTAAATTATTTAAATAAACTTGCATATGGTCTGTAGAATTGTTATGAATTATTTTTAAATTCATAATGTAGAAATGTTATATTGACATAATTTGAAATTCATCTAGAAAAACATATAAACCTTGATGATTCCTACGTATGATCAGCCAGATTTAATTTTTGAAATTAACCATGTTGAATGAGGCTATAGATTTACTCTACACATAGTTTTCCTGGAAATCTCTACTCAAGAGTTTGATCCTTGCTTTCAGTTAGTGGAAAAGAAGTATTGCAAGGATTGCCACAAAATACATAGCTGAGTCCTGGCTTCATTATTTCAAATATTAGTCTGAATTTTTTTAGTTGGCATTTACGTTATTTCAAATCTCTTGTGACACCCAGAGACTTTCTTTGTCTCTTTTATGGTTTCATAGTCTTTCCTTCATCTGAAGCATTACTTTCTTCTTTTTTTTTTTTTTTAGATTCTGCCTACTTTACACTAATGATTGTCGACAAAAATAGTATTGTCTAATACAGTATTTCATGACTTTATTGGGGAATATTTTTGGACTTCACAATGAAAATGGACTAGGTCCAGAGAGGTCAGACATCGAGCAATGCATGGGGCAGTGAAGCGTCTCAGTAAGTTGGTTCCCAACCTAGGAGTCTTTCAAGATGCCACACCAGTCATTCACATAGATGAAAAATCTGATTATTGTGATCAGACCTTGGAACTTAACTTCATTATGCTTGTGAACACCAAATACTTTTGTATGGTTTTAATAGACACTGACATTTTCAAGAATATAACTGCTGGGAAAATGGACAAAAGATTGCATTTTGTCTTGC